>NW_006399851.1:7184895-7189387 GCF_000299155.1 Elephantulus edwardii | reverse complement strand
CTCAAGTATTTCATAAATTCTGGATATAAGTCCCTTATCTGATATGTTATTACCAAATACTTTTTCCCAGTCAGTGGCTTCCCTTTTTACCCTACACTTTCACATCTTAACATCTTCATGAAGAGGACCCTCATGATAACATGCCCAAAGCATTTGAGTATGTCCCTACATCTAAAGAACTAGTTCCTGAGGAGAGACAATATGCTTGGTAGATAATAAGAGGAAAAGAGGAAGACCTTCAATGACATAAATGGACAGTGGCTGCAACAAAGTACAGTGCACTAGAGATTGTGAGGGATGCAGGAAGGACAGGCTTATCCTGTCACCATGAGCCAGACAGAGCTGGCTTGATGACAGCTAGCGTCACTTGGAGAGGATGTTCTGAAGCATTACCAAATAGCATCAGATTCTTGAAAGGAATGCTCTTTTCAAGGCAAGAGACACACTTATAGGATAAAACAATTTAAAGGTCAGTTTTTAAAATAACATCATCCATGTTTTGGAGTTATTCCTGTAGTAAATTGGTAGTTTATTTTGTCACTGGTTTTGAATCCTTGGGTATTTTCAGAATAATAGATAAGGGTTTAATTTAAATTAACCTTTCCTGTGAGCAGTAGTCAGAATCTATCTTTAAATACTTTGCAAGCAGGACCTGAATTCATGTCTTTGTGAATGCAGGGTGGTGCTGCCTTCTTTTTCTCAAACAAACCTCTTTCAACCACATTAGAAACCTGCTTTGGTCATTATTCTTCACCTTATATCATCTTGTCCAGCCCATCCTTGAAATTTTTGGCAGCTTCAAAATTGAGGCAAGCAGGTTGCTTCTCTGGAAATATGTACATATATGCCATGTGAGATGAATCTGCATTTGGAGTGGTGAAACTAGTCTTTGTCCATATTGATTAAGGTAGTCCTTGCTCAGTGTTTCATTAGGTTTTCAAAAAGGCTATATGGTTTCATTTTAATTGTCAGTGAACTCTTAGGAATACTCTTCTGAATCAGAAGCTCAATATCAGCTGTGAAAACCAGGCCAGGTGCTGATTGTGGAAGAGACCACATATGCAAGTTCAAGCTGAAGTTGAAGAAAATAAAATCAAATCCACAGGAACAAAAATTTGACCTTAAATCTATCCCACTCAAGGAACAAGTTTAAGCCTGGAACACCAATGAGTGTAGACCAAGTGAGCTGTGGGAGGATATAAAAAATATCGTCTATGAAGAATGCAAAAGATCATTACAAAGGCTGAAGAGGAAGAAAAGACCAAGATAGATGTTAGATGAGACTCTAAATATTGTTTTAGAGTGCTGAGAAGCCAATGCTAAAGGAATAAATCAAGAAATTAAAGAACTGAACAGAAAATGTCAAAGGACAGCTTGGGATGACAAAGCAAGATGCACTATAATGAAATGTACAAAGAGCTGGAGTCAGAAAATCAAAATGGCTGAACTCACTCAGCATTCTTCAGCTGAAGGAATTGAAAAGCAAATTCAAGGCATGTGTGGCAATACTTAAAGATGCGTTGAGTATAGTGTTAAGAGATCCAAAAAGCATTGAAAGAAGATGGAAGGAGTATATAGTCACTATACCAGAAGGAATTGACTGACACAGAAGAATTTAATGAAATAACATATAAGCAAAAGCCTATGGTGATGAAAGAGGAAGTTCAAATTGCTCTAAAGGAATTGGCAAAAACAAGTCTTCAGGAGTTGACGGCATACCAATTGACATATTTCAACAAATAGATGCTACCCTGGATGTGCTCACTAAGTTGTGCCAAGAAATCTGGAGGATAAACACCTGGCCAGCTGACTGGAAGAGATCTATCCTTGTTCCCATTCCAAAGAAAGGTGACCTTACAGAATACAGTAATTAATGAACAGTATCATTGATATCATATGCAAGCAAGATTCTGCTGAGAATTATCCATACACATCAATAGAGAACTGCAAGATGTGCAGGCTGGGTTTAGAAGAGGTCATGGTACTAGGGATATTATAGTTGATGATAGAGTGATCTTGGCTGAAAGCAGAGAGTATCAGAGGAATGTCTATCTGTATTTCATTGACAATGCAAAAGCTTTTGACTATGTGGATCACAACAGACTGGGGCTGACTCTGAGAAGAATGGGAATCCCAGAACATTTGATTGTGCTTATGCAAAACCTATACTTGAACCAAGAGGTAGTTGTCAGAACAGAGGAAGGAGACACTGCATGGTTCAAAATTGGGAAGGGTGTCCTCCTGGGATTTATTCTGTCTCCATACTTTTTCAACCTGTATGCAGAACAAATCATCCAGGACACTGGATGGAGGAGGAACGTGGTATCAGGATTAGTGGAAAATCTCTTAACAATCTGTGTTATGCAGATGACACAACACTGTTTGCTGAAACTGAGGAGGGGCTTGCTGCAGAAAGGTCAAGAACTGCAGCCTTCAATATGGATTGAAGCTCAACATCAAGAAAGATTCTCTCCACTGGGCCAATTGGCAGCATCATTATGGACATTGAAGAGATTGAGATAGTTAACAGTTTTCATTTGCTTGGCTCCACAGCCAACACTCTTGATAACTACATTGGGAAAGTCAGCTGTCAGGGACCTTTACCGAGTACTGAAGAGCAGTGACATCAGGCTGGAGACTGAGGTGCACCTGATCCGGGCCATAGTCTTCACAATTGTGTGCTGTGCATGGAAGAGCTGGACAGTGACTAGGGATGATGAAAAGAAAATTGATGCCTTCAAGCTGTGGTGCTGGAGAAGAGTGCTGAATATACCATGGACTGCTAGAAGAACAAACAGGTTTGTCCTGGAGAGGGTGAAACTGGGCTGTTCTTTGGAGGTGAGGATTCTGATGTTTCGTCTGACATACTTTGGGCATATTCTAAGGAGGGACCATTTCTTGGAGAGGGACATCATGTTTGGGAGAGTGGAAGGACAGTGCAAGAGAGGAAGACCTTCAGTGATCGAATCAGTGATTGGAATAATGGGAGTAGATGTGTTAGAGGCAGTGAAATTGGCACAGAATAGAACAGGGTTTAGGGCACTTGTAAGTAGAGTCAATATGAATTGCAAGCGACTTGATGGCACACAACAACAAAAACAACATCCAAATTCTTATTGAACTCTGGTTGCTTAGTGGTAAGATGTTACACTGCCAAAAGTTACGTGGTTTAAATCCACCAACTCCTCCATGAGAGAAATGGGCAATCTCTTCTCATGAGATTTACAGCCTCTGAAAACCCCCTGGAGGGTTAGCTTTGAGTCAGTTCCTATTTGATGGTACACAACAACTTCCATATTCTCAACAGGTTCTTCATCTCAGGAAATGACACTTCTCTTTCCTTTTATAAAATTTTTCCTGGAACAGATTCCAAACTCTTACCCTTTTATTAAAAATTCTATTTACTTTTAATTTTTTTATTATTGTTTGAATGATGTTTTACAGAGCAAATTGGCTTTTTCATTCAACAAGTCATATGTATTGAGTTGTGTGATGTTGGTTACAATCCACACACATTTTTAACAGACCTTTTTCATTTCCATCTTGTATATTCCATTTCCATACAGCTTTATTTATTATTCCTTCCTGTCTTCTGAGCAAATACTTCTCTTTTGGGCTTGTATGGTTGATTGTTCAATAGAGTGGAGTTCTTGTTGTTAAGAAGCTGTGTTACAATCCTAAAGGCACAGAGTTCAAATCTACCAACTGCTCTGTGAGAAAAGGATGGACAATCTCTCATGATATTTACCACCTCTGAAAACCTTCTAGAAGGTCAGCTATGAGTTTGTTCTGACTCAAAAGTACACAACAATATTGTTTGACTTGGGAGCGCTGGTGCACTAGGTGATCAGGAATTGCTGTAAAGGAGAAAGATAAGTAATCTCCTCTGCAATTTACAGCTTCTGAAAACCCACTAAAGGGTCAGCTATGAGTCACCTCCAACTTGACGGCAATGAGTTTTTTGATTATTTGATGAAAGTTGAGCCAGGGTGGTGATTTCAGTTCTAGACTTGAATGGTAGCTAGTGTCTGAAGGTTCCAATTATTTCTGTCAGAGCCGTAAGCCTGATCTAGTTATTTTTAAGTTTTATTCCACATTTTTCTCTCACTCTATTAAGGATCTTCTATTGTGATCCCTTTAGAGCAGTCAGCAGTGATGGCCAGGCACTACATAATTCGGATAATAAGGATAATGAATACTGAAGTTCATGTGAATGCCCGTTAGCCCATTGGACTATTGTTGTTGTTAAGTGCCGTCGAGTCGCAGGCTACTCATAGCGACCCTATGAAGGAGAGTCCTCAACGCTTGAGTGCCTTTCATCCTCTCTCCAGGTTCATAGGGTTTCCAGAGGCAAGCTATTATGGAAGTGGATGCCACTCCTCCTTCCAAGCTTGTTTTAATCGGGGAGCTCCACCCCACTCTCTGTCCACATTCGGTAGCCAATCATTAACACATTTGACACACCAGTGTGACGGTCTTCAGCCTCACAGCA
>NW_006399851.1:7174944-7184795 GCF_000299155.1 Elephantulus edwardii | reverse complement strand
CCTTTCATCCTCTCTCCAGGTTCATAGGGTTTCCAGAGGCAAGCTATTATGGAAGTGGATGCCACTCCTCCTTCCAAGCTTGTTTTAATCAGGGAGTTCCACCTCACTCTCTGTCCTCATTGGGTAGCCAACCATTAACACATTTGACACATCAGTGTCAACCACAAGTGACCGAGGTATGGCAACTTGTACACCAGGGCTATATGACCTAGAGGAATGTCTGAACAAAAACAATGAAAGACAGGCCCGAGGGTCGCGGATTAAACGTCACCCACCTTTGACTTGGTAGCATCACTTTCTGATTGGACTATTAGTCTTTTGTTTTCTCAACTCCTCTTTGCTCTAGATAAAGAAAAACCAAATAGTTGCACATTATATGATCTCTCTCAATTTTTTAAGATCTTAGTTGTTCTCACTAAAGTACAATGTAGAAGCTTGTCTTTGAAGACTATGTTATGCCAACTAACCTTGAAGTCTCTTGAGATTATGAAAAATCTTATTTTTATGCCTATGGTTTTCAAAGGGTTCCCCAACTTTCGTTCCATTTTCATAGGCCTTAATGATGTTCATCTTTGTAGTCATGTCTAGAACTTTTCTCCACTTTTTGTTTAAGTCAGAATTTACATTGGCACAACTTATTTTCCTAGACCTTATTAGAAGTGCAAGCAGTGTCACTTTATAAGAAATTTGAACAACTGTACTTCTAATTAAAAACCAATTCTTTTGATAACACCAAATACGGCAGGGCGGGGGGCAGGGGAATCACACTATAGGCCTGATTTACAATGAAGTTTTCAGTGTCATACTTTAGAATTGGGGCCATAACAGCTATCAGGTATGCATAATATGTATTAGATTTAAATATTGCTCAAATTTCTACTCAATAGAACTCCTATTACTGATTGCATTCCGGACTATACCATAGCCTGCTATATGGAAGTATTTTCAATGATAAATCTTTAACACTGATTATCACGGAATGATTGATTATCTGCTAATAACTTCAACAAATTACACACTACAACGCTGTTCATAGCATAGATAAGTAACTATAACATATTTTAAAAAATATCTAGAGCTAGAGCGTCATTAAGTACAGTTTGTTGTAACTGTTATCAGTTAGGGATTACCTCTATTTCAAATGGTTTTATAATAGTTATCAAATGTAATAGTAAGTAAAGAATAAAACACCTAACAGTAACTATAAAATAAGTAAGACTATGGTGCATCTGATTCAGACCATGGTCTTCACGATCACTTGCTATACATCAGAGAGCTGGACAATGAATAAGGATGAAAGAAGAAGAATTGATGCCTTTTATATGTGGTATTGGAGAAGAGCACTGAACATCCTATGGATGGCCAAAAGAACAAACAAATATGTTTCAAAATGAGTGTAACCAGAGCGCTCTTTGGAGGCAAGGATGATGAGACTTTGCCTCATGAATTTTGGGCATGCTGCTATGAGAGGACATGGCACCTACCAGCAATAACAACAACAACAACAACCTATAATCAGTGACTTTTAAGTTTTTTGGAAATGGATGACATTCTTATTAGAATATCTGGAATGAGAATGAAAGATTGTCATCATTTTAGCAATAAGTATGTTCTGACTTCTATAACCACCTTCAATTATGACAGAGTACAACTAACAAAATAATAAGGTTAGCTCATCTTATTTTTAAAAGTTTTTGCTTGCCATTTAAAATAATTTGTTCTTGTTCTTCTTGTTGTTGTGTACCATAGAATTGGAACCAGCCCATAGCTGACCCTCTGGTGGGTTGTTAGATGCAGTTGATCGCACTGGAAGAAACTGCCCATCCTTCTCCTGAAGTGCAGCTGGTAGCCTCAAACCATGTGTTTTCAGGATTGAAGTGTAGCTCCTTGCCAGTAGGCCATCAGAGTCTGAGGACTCTTTAAATAAAATACTAAAAAACAAGTCTGTCAATTTAAACACTAAGGTGCACCTGATGAGACTATGGTATTTTTAATTGCTCCATATACGTTTGAAATTTCAACTCTAATTAAAGAAAACTAAAATGATGTTACCTCTGAATTGTCCTGTGGGTGAAGAGTATTTACTGTAACATGGACTGCTAAAAGACCAAACAAATGTGTCTTGGGAACAGCACAACCTGAATGCTCCTAAGAAACACGGATGGTGAGACTTAGTCTCTTATACATTGAACACACTAGCATGAGGGGCTAATCTCAGGTGAAGGACATCATGCTTAGAAAAAGAAAGAGGGTAAAAAAAAAAAGAATATCTTTAAGCAGATCAATTAACACAGTTACACAATGAGCTAAAACACAACAGCTATTTTGAGGATGGTACAGGAACACGTAGGGTTTCATTCTGTTGTGTTTGGGTTGCTATGAATTGAAACAGACGCTACAGATCCCAATAGCATCAATATAAGTTGATGAAAATCAAACGGTAGAGAAAGAAAAATTGATGATATGGAAGTGAAACAAATTCCTTTTTCTCATTGTATGGTTCTTTGAAGATTCAAATGTAGGAGAGTTCAGAAGAGAGTTAAAGGAGAGTTAAAGAGAATTAAAGGAAAGATTCAGTACATTTTGTAAAGAACACAGCAAGCCACTAGCAAATCATAACAGTATCTTCTGGCCTAGTGATAAGGAATTATGCTGCCAGTTTAAAGAAAATTTGAATTCACTAGTAGCTGTATGGGAGAAAGATGAACAATCTCCTCCCATGTGATTTGTAGCCTTTGAAAACTTGGTGGAGGATCAACTATGTTGGTTCTGAATTGAAGATCAATAACAACAACAAGGATTCTGTGACTGAATGTTATTGTTGTTATGTGCTGTCCAGTTGACGATGACTCATACAGGACCTGTGAACAACAGCTCTTAACTTTACCCTATCTTGAACCAATCTCACTGTCTCTGACACACTTGCTCTCATTGCCGTTGCCACTGTGTCAATTCATTTCATCAAGGGTCTTCCTTTCCTGTACTGACCCTCTACCTTTCCAAGCATGACATCCTTCTTCAAGGACTAGTCCCTCCTGGCAATTTGCTCACATTATGTATGATGGTTTCAAAATCCATGCCTCTAAGTAATAACCTGACTTCAAACTCTCTTGGACAGATTTGTTTATTCTCTTGGCAGTCTGTGGTAGGTTAAGTACTTTTCTCCAACATCACAACTCAAAGGCATTGGTTCTTCTTCTGTAATCTTTAGTCACTGTCCAACTCTCAGATTCATAGCAAGCAATTGAGAAGACCATGGCCTGAATCAGGCACTTCTTAGTCTTTACATGGGTGTTGTTGCTCTTTAGCACTCTTGAGAGGTCCTTAACAGCAGACTTTCCTAAAGCAACTCTTCTTTACTTCAGGTGCCAAGACTGTTGATTGTGGATCTGAGCAAGTAAAATTATTAAAAACCTCAATTTCTTCCCCATCTGTCATGAAGCTGCCTATTGGCCCAGAATTGAGATACTTTGTT
The DNA here is from genome assembly GCF_000299155.1 of Elephantulus edwardii. Taxonomy (NCBI): domain Eukaryota; kingdom Metazoa; phylum Chordata; class Mammalia; order Macroscelidea; family Macroscelididae; genus Elephantulus; species Elephantulus edwardii. The sequence continues at coordinate 7,181,320 of NW_006399851.1, read as the reverse complement.
TTCTTGATGTTGATACGCAATCTATATTGAAGACTGTAGTCCTTAACCTTCTTCAGAAAACACTTCAAGTCCTTCTCAGATTCAGTAAGCAAGGTTTTGTCATCTTCATATTGCAGGTTGAGAGCTCTAGTGGCCTAACGATAAGAAATTGTGCTGCAATTCCAAAGATACATGCTTCAAATCCACCAGGTGCAACTCAGGAGAAGGATGGACAATTTCCTCTTATACGATTTACTGCCTCTGAAAACCTCCCGGAGGGTCTCAGCTATGGGTTGGTTTTGACTCATACCATATTGATGACAAGCCACAATAACAACTAATGACTATGAGATAATTGCCACATGAAGATTTTATTTATCCAGCATATTTAGAGCAGAGGAGCTATGGTGGTATATTCCATTCTGTAGCTGTGCTGCTTACTCATAGATTTCTCTGGTTGTTTAAATCTATTAGTAGCTCCTAGGGAGAAGAATGATCAGTCTTATTCTGTGTGATTTACAGCCTCCAAAAACCCACTGGAGGGTTAACAATGAATCAGTTTCAACTTGACTGGCAATTAATTGAGTTTGCTGATATTGGAAAATATGGTGGTTTTGCCTTAAAGAATTGTACTAATTTCACCTAAGGTGAATTTGGATTCTTTAAAATATTCTAATCCTAATCCTTAATCCTAAAATTGCAAGTACATTTGGGTCTTTTATAATTTAGATGTTATTATAAAAAAATTTTAAGAATCCTCCAGGTTAATGTTATGTTGTTGTTGTTGTTAAGTGCCATCGCGTGGTAGACGACTCATAGCAATCTTATGAATGAAAGACCTGAACATTTGTGTAACTGTCATCGTTTCTCTAAGTTCATAGAGTTTCCAGAGGCAAGCTGTTTTTTAAGTGAATGCCAGTCCTGCTTCCAGGCTTGTTTTACTTGGGGAGCTCCACCAAATACTGCTCACCATGGGTAACCATTATTGAATTTGACACATCAGTGTCATAGTGTTCAGCATTACAGCAACCATGTTCAGCAGATGGACAGACCAGTACTATACCATTGAGGAGAATGTTTGACCAAAAACAATTAAAACCAGGCCTGAGTGCCACAGATTATGAACACTGTAAAATATTGGCTGATATAATAGGAAGATAGATGAAGTAGTTTTAAATGTAAAATTACTTCATCTGCCTACCTGTTATGTTGTTGTGTACCACTGAGTCAGAACCAACTCATAGTTGATCCTCCAGCAGGTTTTTCAGAGGAAGATACTTGCACAAGAGGAGATTGCCCATGCATCTCCTACAGAGCAGCTGGTGGTCTCAAACCGCATGCCTTCGCATTTGCTCAGCTTCTTGCCACTAGGCCACCAGAGCTTCATACCTATTATATTACCAATGCTTATACTTTCATACAAAAAGGTTTTATACTTGAAGGTTAATCTTAAATATGACGGCGTAGTACTGGATTTGGACTACAGTCTTCAATTTGCCAACTTTTGTGTTACAGGAGGATTTATTTAAAACAGTTCCTTAGCTTTATATAATACTACATCATGGTTAATATTTAATAGTCTTAAATAGCACTAGCTATCACTTCTTGTTGGAAGTAGCCCATTTGACATAAGCAAATTTTTGGCATAAAAGAATATTGTGTAATATTAAGTCCTCAGATTTTGAAGCCTGCTAAAAGCTGATTTGGGATGACTTCATTAGAGTAGGTTAATCTCTTAGTCTCCTGAACTGTAAAATGAGGATAATCTCTGCTTCATGATGTGATTGTGAAGGGCAATGAATTATCATTTCTTAGATGGCTATTTTCCTCACTTCCCAAGGTTTTTTGATTCATCTGAACTTCCTTAACATTTCCAGACTGCCTTATAATGGCCGGCTCATTTTAATGAGAATGTTATATCTTTTGCTTCAGGACTTAGTACAATTGCTGGTGGGGTTCCATGAACTTTTAATAATTAAAATCAAGAATAAATATCACCAATTAAATAAAAATATTCTTGCAAGAGGAACTGATTGAGATAACATTTAAAGAAGGGACATTACTGTGAGAATAGTTCATTGGTAGGCATTGCCATTTGTTTTGGTTGGATACAATACTTCCGAAACTCTCCTACTAGCATTAATCAATGAAAATAAAGATAGCAAAATGGTACCAAAAGTAAAAAGTAAGAGATCAGGACACAAGAACAACCTTTTTGATAATGTTTACTCCTCTTTAATTCATGCCTTTCTCTGAATCACTCACTTCCCGTCCTGAGGAAACAGCAGCTACTTACCAATCTTCCTTTAGGTTGCTACTTATCTTGATGGGTGGTAAGTCCACTCGGCAGAGGTCACGACTATGAGCCCTTCAAAAATATTTACTTTCTAAGTAGAGGCCAATTCTTGTTCACAAACCTGACCCACCAGAGAAAAGAATGTGGAGTCTGTATAAACCAGCCAGCCCCCACTTGTGCTCAGATTCAACTTTCCACTCTGATGCCAGACCACAAAGAACAGAGAGCCCTCGAAGCTTCCTGGAAATGGGGCAGTGCTAAAATGACCCTAAGTCCGTGTTGTCTTGGAGACGATTGTAATGTGTTGTCCTCCATCATGAAATACGTGTCTAGTGTTGCTGACCTTGCCAAGAGGAAAGGCGAGGTCAGGAGACCTTGGAAGGAACAATTCCATGTGGTATGTTGACTGAGGGAAGTATGTTTATACATACAATCTTCTTTTTGGGAGCGTCCATCTTACAACCATAAGTTCTCCTCTTCTAAAGGACAATAGAGTCATGTTTATTTTTCAAGAAGGCCACACTATGAGAGAGGATCATGGTGTTAGGAGCATTGGGTGTTGGACAGAACTACTGGAGAGATCTAAATCTCCAAAGCCATAAGTTATGCACCAGAGAAATAATGATACGCCAACCATACAACTTAGCTTGTTTTTCCTACAAAACCAAGACTCATGCTTCCATCCCTTTCCTTCTAGACCATAAAAGAAGACTTTGGATTTCAGGACCAATATGATAGTCTTGGGTCTAAAATTTCACTCCTATCTCCTCTGCCCTAGTAAAGCCTAAAAATTAAAATTATTGCTAACATTGAAAAGAATAACAATCCCAAAACATGCAAATGTGCTTTTAAGAGGTTGTTCTGTGAGCAGAGCAAGAGAACACTAAATGGTTTTAAATTAAGAAAGATATGGGTCAGCATTGTATCCTCTCTCCAGATCTAGTAAATCTGTATGCTGAGAAAAACCGGGACTTTATGAAGAAAAATATGGGATCAGTATTGGAGGAAAACTCATCAATAACCTTCATTACACAGATGACACAACTTTTCTTGCTGAAAGTAAGAAAAACCTGCAGTGCTTGCTGCAGAATGTAAAACACTTCAATATGAATTGCATCTCAATGTTAAGAAAGCAAAAATCCTCACCACTGGATTAACAGGCAACATTATGATAGATGGAGAAGAAATGGAAATTGTTAAAGACTTCATTGAACTTGGTCCACATCAATATACTTGGTACTAGCAGTCAGGAGATCAAGAGATATATTATGCTGGGAAAGTCTGTAGTCAGGGACCTCTCCAAATTATTAAGGAGCAATGATGTCATTTTGGGGACTAAGGTGCACCTGATCGGGCCGTGTTTGTTTGGGTTTTTTGCTTTTTTTTTTCTTCAGTCACTTGTTATGCATCTGAGAGCTGGGTAATCACTAAGGATGACTGAAAAATTGATTGATGCCTTTGAATTCTGTTGTTGGAGAAGAGTACTGAATATTCCATGGAGTACCAAAAGTACAGAAGTACAGATATCTCTTGGAGAAGGTACAGCCAGAGTGCTCCTTGAAGACAAGGATGGAACAGATATGTCTCGGAGAGGGTGCAGTCTGAGTGCCCCTTGGAGGCTTCGTCTCACAATTTGGACATGTTGATAGGAGAAACTATTCTTTGTAGAGGAACATCATGCTTGGAAAGGTGGAGGAACAGTGAAGGAGAAGAAGACCATCAACCAGTTGGATTGACATGGTGACTACAGCAGTGAGCTCAAGTGAGTCAGAGATTGTGTGAACAGCACAGGATAGCTCAGAGTTCAGATCTGTTGTTCATAGGGCTGCAATGGGTCAAGCTCAACTTGATGGCACCTAATGATAACATCACAGTAAAAAGTTATTATGGTTTCATTATTGAAATACACTGCACTACTCCTAAAGGAACACAGAATTCACCAGTTTCCCTCCTGCAATTTATTGCCTCTGAAAACCTGCTTGAAGGGTCAGCTAGGAGGCAGTTATGACTCAATCATAAATAACAACATTGTCTTAGAAATCTAAACCTAGCATGTAGTTGTTGTTAAGTCCTTTTGAGTATGACTCACAGCAACCCTATGAACAGCCAACCTGAACCCTATCCTATCCTGTGTCATCCTCATCATCTGTGATATACCAGAATTCATTGCTGAGGTCTCTGTTCAATCCATCTCATTAGGGGTCTTCCTCTCCTTCACTGACCATATTTCCAAGCATGATACCTCTTTTCAAAGAATAGCCTTGCTTAACTACATGTCCAAAGTATAAAAGAGGACGTTTTGCTGTCTTTGCCTCCAGGGAGCACTCTGACTGCACCCTCTCAAAGGGGTTTGTTCTTTTGACAGTCATGGGATATTCTGTACTCTTCTCCAGCATCACAAATCAAAGGCATCGATTCTTCTTTCGTAATTCTTATCCATTACCCAGCTCTCTGACACACAGCAGGTAATTGCAAACACCAAGGCCTGAATCAGACACACCTTAGTCTCCAAACTGACATCATTGCTTTTCAGTACTTTGGAGAGGTCCCTGAAAGCAGACTTACCCAATGCAATACATGTCTATTTGCTGACTGCTGGTATCAAGGGTGTTGACTGTTGATCTGAGATTTTTATTTATTCTTAAGAAACACCCTGCCCCCCCCCCAAAAAAGACCAAACTTACTACTAACTGACTAGTAAAGACCCCACGGAGTCCCTGGTCGGTACAAATATTTGATGTGCTCAGTAATTAACCGGGAGATTAGATGTTTGAGCATCCCCAGAGGTGCTTCAGAATAAAAGAACTGATAATTTATTTCAGGAGAGGAGAGCAGGGGTGGGGTGGGGTGGGGAATGATCAACCATTAAAGATCTTGTAGTGAACATTTCTACTTTCTATTCTGCTACACATGGGGTCACATGAGTTAGAATCATCTTGACAGCAGCTGGTTTTACTGGTTAAAGAACACTGACCCCCTTACCCATCATTTCCACTCTAAGGGAAGCACGTGCCAGTCTCCCAGTCATTTCAGATATGATTCCTAAAAGGGACATTCTCTCATTCTTCTCTCCCTACAGGCATAAACACTCTGCATTTTAAAATCAAAACATACAATGTTATCTGCTTCTGGTGTCTTATGTAACTTTCCAGGAATGCGGTGAGACTTCCGGGCTCTGTGAGGTTGGGAAAGGAGAGAAGGGGGCTGGAAATACAGGAGAATGTGGGGGAGGAGAGAAAAAATAAAGTTTTTCCATACATCACTTCACCGGCTGCTTGTGACAAGAAGTTATTGCAATTAAGATAGAAGGCGGATGTGTGGGCTAAAATATCTCAGCTGATATCACAGGCATTTATTGATAATGAAAACTTGGAGGAAGAGATCTGGAAAATTGTTGTCTTTAGTGGTTTCCTATGCAAGAAGACAAACCATATGGATTAATCTAAAAAATTACTCCATCTTATCTAACAGAAGAGAAACTGTTTATTTTACTGCAAAAGGAATGCTTCTGTCAAGCTTTAAGTGTCAATCTTCTAGATTTGGGCTTTGCGTTTTGCAATCCACCACAGAAGCTATTTCTTGCTTTAAACAGTTAGTTTGGAGTTACTAAATGACTCAACAAACAGCTCCAGCAACAAGAATGAAATGTAAACATTCTGAAGAGATCAGCATACAGAAATCTTTTATTACAAAATACATGTTTATCCAGCTAATGTCAGATTAAGGAGATTCAGTAGCCAAGTATAAGTACTATGCCACTGGTTGCTCTCCCCAGACTTCCCTGGGGGAGAGCAATGGGCAATCTCCCCCCATAAAAATTTAGAGCCTCAGATACTTGATGGAGGTTCCCTATGAGCTAGAATTGAAACAACAGCAATGAGATTTTGGTTTTTAGTAATCTCAATGAGCAACAAATTGTGGCTAACTCTGAGAAGAATGGGAATCCCAGAACAGTTGATTGTGCTTATGTGAAACCTATACTTAGACAGTCATTAGAACAGAGCAAGGAAACACTGGATGGTTCAAAATTGGGAAGAGTAAACCCCAGGGATGTATCCTATCTCCATATCTTTTCAATCTATATGCAGAACAGATCATCTG
>NW_006399851.1:7171836-7173954 GCF_000299155.1 Elephantulus edwardii | reverse complement strand
ATGGTTACAGAAAGGCTTCAGGCCTTTTGTTCATAGGGTGGTTATGAGTTGTGCCTGACACGAGGCCAATAACAACAACAATGAACAATAAACAAAATGGATGTTCTCTCCACACCTAATGAGCCAAAATGAATTTTATTCAGAAACGTATTCTTTTAAATCAAACCATAATCAGAAAAAAAGCCTTTTTAAAAGTTCTGGAATATTATCTGGAAAATCAGTGACTACTTAATGGAAATAATTAGTGAAAAAAGGAACCTCTTGAAGACTGGTTTAGAAATATAAGAATAAAATACCTGAAAGAAATACTCAGAAGAGAGTAAAAAAAACAATAAGTCTAGAAATATTTATATATCCAAGGGAATAAAATTAGTGTAGCCAAATGACAAGAAACCGTCCAGAAACTTAAAACTCAAGATATTTTACTGAACTACTGTGAAATTCATTTCACCACATCTTGGTCTTCCTGAAGAAATACAGGTACTGTGACATTGCCATTGTGGAGATTGTCTTGGATAAATACTTCAGCATATTGGCTCTAATAGCATCTTTTTTTTTCACTAGTTATTTACAAAATTCTAATACAAATTCCCTCACCCCCACCCCCCCATCAAATTGTACAACGCAATGATTAGTCCCCTCTTCTCCTTGCACATCCACATCCCTCTGCTTCCAGCTTCTCCTACCCCTCCTGGATCCTTTTAATCATTCTACAGTAATGGTCTTATACAGTATTTATCCTTGTGGGACTGAGTTAGTTCACACAGCATAATGCTCTCCAGTATTTGTAGTGTGGCTGTTTTAAACAATAAATTTATTTATTTTGCTCATTTTTAAATTGACAAAAGTTTGCCTTAACTGAGCCATGGTATTTTCAATTGCTTCCTGTATCTGAAAGTTGGATAATGAACAAAGAAGACCAATGAAGAATCAATACCTTTGAATTATGGTGTCAATGAAGAACATTGAATATTTTGTGGGTTACCAAAAGAAAAAAAAAATCTGTCTTGAAAGGAAGTGCATCCACAGTGCTTCTTAGAGGCAGGGATGGTGAAACTTCTCATTTACTTTAGGCTTGATGTCAGGAGGAACCAAATATTGGAGAGACACATGACCCTGGGAAAGGTGGAGAGTCAAAGAAAGATAGGAAAAGCCTCAACAAGATTCACTGACAGAGTGGTTATTAAAATGGACTTGAACATCACAAAGATTGTGAAGAAGGTGCAAGATAAGTCAAGATTCAGATCTCTTGTTCATTAGTGCATTATGAGTCATAGTCATCTGAATGGCCCCTAACAACAACAACAACAATGGGTTATTTCCCACCAAATTTGATGAAGAAAGATGAAGATGGTGTCCTGAAGTGTATTTTTATCTATAAGGAAAATACCAGCCTATGGGAATGATGAATAAATATGCATATGGATTTATGACTGTACAAATAAGATCGTGTGTTATTGGATATTCTAAAACATTAAACGGACCAAATCTAGTCTGCATCATTTTACCACAGCATCAATTCATGCACTCCCTGGAAAATTCCACAGCATCAGCTCAGACACTTCCTAGGAATCACTTGGGTAATTTATATTGGAACAAAATTCTCAACAAAATCCTGGTTATATAAAATAATTCATCATGATCAAGCAGTATTCATACTGGGTATGCAAAGATGGTCTAACATTAGGTGTTTATCGATGTAATCTGCCACATAAATAAAACAAAGGAAAAGAACCACATGATAATATCAATTTATGTAGAAAAGGCATTTAACAAAATTCAACAACTTTTCCTCATAAAAACATTTGACGAAATAGAAATAGAAGGGAAGTTCCCTAACATAATTAAAGACATGTACACAAAGCCAATGACCAACGTTATTCTCATTCATTGCAAATAGAGTATTTCATGAGCTATCCTAAAGTGCAGGCTGGATTTTACTAGGGATATTATAGCTAATGTTAGATGGATCTTGGCAGAAAGCAGAGAATACCAGAAAAATGTCTAACTGTGCTTCATTGACTATGCAAAGACTTTTGACTGTGTGGATCACAACAAGCTGTGGCTGACTCTGAAAAGAATGGGAATCCCAGAACATTTGATTGTGCTAATGAGAAA
>NW_006399851.1:7169913-7171121 GCF_000299155.1 Elephantulus edwardii | reverse complement strand
TGAAGCTTCATCTGACATACGTTGGGCATGTTTCAAGGAGGGATTGGTCATTGGAAAGGGACATCATGTTTGGCAGAGTGGAGGGGTGGTGAAGGAGAGGAAGACCTTCGATGAGATGGATCGATTCTGTGACTGGAGCGGTGGGAATAAGTGCATTTGAGATGGCTAGGTTGGCACAGGATAGAACGGCGTTTAGAGCTCTTGTACATAGGGTCGCTATGAGTCGCAAGGGACTCAATGCCACATAAGAACAACAAGAACAACATCCTAAAGTACAATGCTATTAATGATAAGATAAAATTCAGAGGCAGACAAGAATCATCTATTAGTATAACTATTATTTAATACATACACAATACACTAAAACCAAAGGTGGAGGCGCTAAAGATTTCTAATAACTTTTGCCTTCTGAAATTGATCAAACATGCAATCAAGATGAATTTATAGTAATTAGTGACTAGAATGCAAATGTTGGAAACATAGAAGTAAGGTTATCATTGGAAAATATGGTTGTACTAATAGAAATGAGGCTAGAGATCACATTATAGAATTCTGTACAATGATTTATTCATTGAAACTAAATACGGTTTTTTTAAACCATAAATATTGCCCATCCTTATAGATCTCACCTAATAGAATATATTCTAACCTGTGTATAAGAACCATATTGACTACATCTGTGCAAAAAGAGGATAGAGAAGCTTAATATCAGCAGTCAAAACAAAGCCAAGGGCAGACAATAGAATAAATCATCAGTTGCTGTTATGTAAGTTTTAATGGATATGGAAGACAATTAAAACAAGTCCATGAGAGCCAAAATATGACCCTGAATTCAAATTTGTCTTTAGACTAGATTTGACTCATTAAACACGAATCATTGAAGATCACCAGAGGAGTTATGGGATAGCATTATGTATATCATTCATGAAGAAAGGTCATTAAAAAGATAGGGAAGAAAGAAATAAAAGGCCAAAATAGAAGTCAGAAGAGACTCTGAAACTTGTTTTTGAAGGTAAAGAAGCTAAAGTGAAAGGAAGAAATGATGAAGTAAGAGAGCTGAGCAGAAGGCTTCAAAGGGCAGCTGAAGAAGATACTGGAAATTATTGTAATGAAATGTGCTATCAACACCTATGGTAAATAGTCATCTATCAACAAATGAATGGATAAAGAAGCTGTGGTATATTCACACAATGAAATATTATGCAGCA
>NW_006399851.1:7154147-7169063 GCF_000299155.1 Elephantulus edwardii | reverse complement strand
GCACAATCTGAAGAGGATAAAACTGATGAACGAGACCTTCTAAAGAGTAAATCCCTGTGTGCATCAAAAACTTTTTCCAACAGGGTGAAAAGAAAACCTATTGACTGGGAATAAGCATTTGACAGTATCGTCTCAGACAACAGTCTCATAATGAAAGTTTACAGAATATTCCTGGGCCTCCACAAGAAAAAGACTTTACAAAATGGACAAAAGATAAGGAAAGAATTTTCACAGAGGAAGATATTCGAGGCCAACAGACACAAGAAATGTTCCAAATCACTGACAATAAGAAAGATGTAAATAAAACCCACAATGAGATACCATATCATTCCACTAGCAGTGGCAAAATTTAACAGGACAACAAGTAATAAATGTTGGAGAGGATGTGTCAAGATGGGAACTCTTTTATATTGTTGTTTGGATTGACCAATGGTACAGCTACTCTGGAAGGCAATTTGGTACTTTCTCAAAAAAGCTAAACATAGAAATTCCGTATACCCAACTATTCCACTGTTTGGAATATACCCTGGTGGAATGAGAACTGAGGCACAAACGAACACTTGTACACCAGTGTTCATAACAGCGTTATTTGCCATTGCAAGAACATGGAAACAGTCCAGATGTCCAACCACAATCGAATGGATTGAGAAATTATGGTACATTCACACAATGGAATACTATGCAGCACGCAGGAGTGATGATTTTGTAAATTACTACCTAACTTAAGAGGGACTACAGAGTGAACTCAGTCCCATAAGGACAAATACTGTACAAAACCATTATTGTAGAATAAGTATAAGGATCCTGGGGGTGGAGGGAAGTGAAAGTAGAGGGGTGAGGCTGGGCAGGGTGGGAGTAGCAGTGTTAATCATAAGGTTGCACAATTTGATGGGTGGACGGTGGTGAAGGAAACGGCAGAGATTCAGTGTGAAAAACAATGCATTTGAACTATGTAAATAAACTAGTATAAATGTTTTTTTTAAAAAAGAAATGAAAAGGTATGTTACATTGGGCAAACCTGCTGTCAGAGACCTCTTATCTCTGATAAAAAAGTGTTAAAAAAGCAAGAATGTCAGTCTAAAGTGTAAGGTGCACCAAATTCAAGCTATGGAACTTTCAGTTACTTCATATGCATCTTAAAGGTGGACCATAAATAAGAAGATTGAAAAGTAATTGAAGGTTTTGAATTGTAGTGTTGTCCTTAAAGGAAAGAATGGGGAGTCTTTGTATCATTACTTTGGGCAAGTTGTCAGGAGGAGGGGCCAATCCTTGGAAAAAGATGTCAGACTGGGAAAGATTGATGAGTCATCAAAAGAGAGAAAGTTTTTCTCAGTCTTACCCCAACCCTGATATCAGTCCCACTTTACAGCAGTGGCACCATGCAGTATTTGTCCTTTTGTGACTGAGATATTTCACTCAGCATAACGTCCTCCAGGGTCACCCATTTTGAATAACATTGCATGAGTTCCTTGTTTTTCAATGCAGCATAGTATTCCATTGTGTGAATATACCACAGCTTCTCTATCCATTCATTTGTTGATGGTCATCTGGATTGTTTCCAACTCCTTGATATTATGAACAAAGTCGCGGTAAACATGGGTGTGCATATATCTGCTAGGAGGTCAGTTATGGTCTCTTTGGGGTATATTCGCAGTAGTGGAATTGCTGGGTCAAATGGTATCTCTATCTGTAACTTTTTGAGAGTGGTTGCACCTTCATTGAAACAGCTGAGGGAGAGAACAATTTAAAAGCAACATATGATAGGGTATTATAGTTATCACAAGAGTCCACAATTAAGGTTGCATAGTGGAGGTGGGAGGAGTGCAGGGGGATTATATACCAAAGAAAGAATTTTTCTTTTACTTTTCAAAGAGAGGAGTGAACTGGGGAGGGGGAAGTGCTGGGCAGGGAGAAAAGTGCAACAATGAATGGATGGAAATCCAAAATCTCTGTAAATGTTCATTAAAATTATTAAAATTTAAAAAAAGAAAGCTGGGGCCAGAAATACTATTTGATCCAGCTATTACATTATTAAAAAAATAAGAGCTCCAACACAGATATATGCACTCCCATTTTCATTGTAGCAGCATTCTTTATAATAGCAAAGAGTTGGAAATAACTCAAGTTTCCATGAATAGATGAATCGCTAGAGAAACTGTGGTAGACTCACACAATGGAGTATTATATAACACTAAAGAATTTTGATGAATAAAGCCCTGTACAATGTGGATGGATCTAGAGGAAAGGACGCTTGATGATCTAGGTCACTCACAAAAGGACAATTATGATAAAAACCACTACTGTAAAAAAGCTAAGGAAAGATTTGCACACAGAATTATTCCAAATAGTTACCTAATATGAGAATAAAGGGAGAGAGTAGTAAAATTTAATAAATAGGTAAATTGAGTGAAGGGAAAAGGAATATAAGAATTTCATCAGACATTTAATTTCTTTATTAATAAATTATAATTAATGCTATAAAAGAAAATGTTGGTGAAGGATTACATGAAAAGCCAGTATGATTTGTAAACTTTCACTCAAAGATAAATTAATTAATATGTTAAATGAAAATATTTTTAAAATAGTAAAAAGTTGAAAGAGATATAGATGGATAAAAACCCAAAATATACATGAATTAGTGGATTAAAAAAACATGATTTATAAACTTTCACTTAAATAAAAACAAAAGTTAATACTTTCATTCAGAGACATATTGATACTACATAAAAACACTAGCAGAGTTACGTGATTTGGACATTTAAGTAGATTGTAGTGTATTGGTGTTTTTTACATTTTTTAAAAAGTTATGCTTGGAGTGAATGTTTACAAAACATACTGATTTTTCACTCACTCGTGAACATTTTACCCAATAGTATCTATCCATTCTATATTATCTTTCCCCTCACCCATATTAAATAAATGGGGGTTTTGTTTTCTTTTCTTCTTTTTTTTTTTTTTTTACTCCCCTCCCCTACTCTTTTGTTTCCTGGTAACAACACTTCATTTAGCTTTTTATAATGGTGGTCATATATATTTATCCTTTTGTCACTGACTTACTTCATTTAGCATAATGACCTCTGAATTATATGGAAATAACAAATTTGTCATTGTTATTCAATGTGGCACAGTATTCCCTTGTATGAATGTACCATAGTTTCCTTATCCATTCATTCACTGATGGGCACTTGGGTTGCTTCTATTACTATTGTGAATAATGCTGCAATAAACATGCGGTGTGAGTATCTGTTTGTGTCGCAACTTTGCCCCCTTTAGGATATATACCTAGCAGCAGAATAACTGAATCAAGTATTTTTTCTTTTTTAAAATTGGGATTTTAACGAAAATTTACAGAAAAGCTGGCTTTTCATTCGTTCATTATGGTACATTTTCCTTCCTCCTCTTCTTCCTCCACAAATTCACTTTCTTTTAAAAAAGATTCATTCAGTGCTGCACAATTTCCTACCTTGCTCATTTATTCCCGCTCCATTCCCCCTCCTCCTGTACACTTTGCAATGCACCTCTTTTTCTGGACTGTTGTCATACATATAATACCTAGTCGTATATTCCTTTAAACAGTTTTTTCATTCTTCTGTTCCATTATGTGTCCACTCTTTTTCTAGTTCCCCTCAACCCCTCAAGTCAGTCCTACTGTGTTATGCAGTATTTGTCCTTTGTGACTGACCTATTTCACTAAGCTTAATGTCCTCAAGGGACACCCATGTTGTGTAATGTTTTATGAATTCATTATTTTTCAGTGCTGTATATTATTCCATTGTGTGAATATACTCTAGTTTTTCTATCCGTTCATTTGTTGATGGGAACTTGGGTTGCTTCCAACTGAATAACAGAACAATAAATATGGATGTGCATACAAAAAAAAAAGAAAGAGAGAGAAAGGAGATGGATTGACCTAGTGACTGCAACAGTGGGCATGGCAGAGATCCTGAGAATGGGGCAGATTAGGGCAAGGTTTCCATCAGTGTTTTATAGGGTTGCAATGTGTTGTAGCCAACTTATCCACACATAGCAAAAACAAAGATGGATATAAAGACTTAGCATTGTGAAAATGGCAATACTACCAAAAATTATCTACAGATCCCAATATTATTCTCCAAAGAAGTAGAAAGAATAATCACTGACTAGACTGAGGGGAAAGAGACCACAGATAAGCTAAGTACCACTGAAGAAGAAAAGCAAAGTAGAAGGTTTTGCACTTTGTGATCTCAAACTCTACTACAGGGTCACAGTTATCAAAGCCACTTAGTAATGGTACCTTCATGCTACAACAGCACAGACACATAGTTCTAAGAACTATAATTGAGAACCCAGAAATAAATCTATCCAGTTACAGACAGCTGACCTTTGACAATGGGATAAAATCCATTAAGCAGGAAAAAGAAAGCCTCTTTAACAAATAGTTCTGGTAAAACTGAGTATTTGCAGAAAACCCAAACAAAACCCACCCACACCTCACATTGTACACAAAAACCAGTAGCCATATAGATTATCTGGGAAAACTAAGAAGCCCTCATCTATGACATAAATATATTATTAAATACAACTGAAAATTCACAAACAGCAAAAGACAAACTAAACAATTGGAATCTCCTAAATAATGGAATCCTAGGGGCATCCAAAAATTTATCCATAAGAGTTAAGAAGAGAACCTACAAGTTGGGAAAATATTTGACAATGACACATTTATAATATCTCTAAATATATAGAAAAATCCAAAAACTTAACAAGAAAAAGATAAGCAATCCAATTGTCAAGGGGACGATTTCCAACAGAGGTCCAGGGGATTCTTTGAGTAAGAATTAGAAAGTTCCAACTCGGAAATACAAGAAAGACACTAGTACCAAGTGAGAGCAAGAGAAAGAAACAGAGCTTTATTAGACTTTCATAACAGACTATGAATGGGTCAGGACAGACTGACATCATTTTTATCTATTTTATATATTTTTTGTTAGCAGAGAGTGGGGTTTAAACAGTTGATTAGTACATTTCTTCTAATGGAGGTATGGTGACTTTTGGCCATCTGGTTTATCTTGTCCTTGAGTCTGTTGTTTTGACACATTCCTTGAGAGTCTGTTTTTATTGTCATATAGCCGCATTCCTTGAGGGTTGGATTCTATTGTTATATTGCCACAGTCTTTGTCAAAACCAGTTCTGTTTGATCTCCTTTGTCAGTGTGTCTTTTGCCATTCCCTGTCATAATTACAAAATGGACAGAGGATATCAAGTTACATCATCCAAGAAGATATTCAGATGACCATAAGAATATGCTCTAGATCATTAAAAGAGATACAAAGCAAAATAATAATGAGATATCATCTTATTCCAATGTTCAATAAGATTGCTCTTGCTAGGTACAATTGAGTTGGAACCAACTCATAGCTGACCCTTCAGTGGGTTTTCAGAGGCAGTAATTACATAGGATGAGATTGTACATCTTTCTCCCATGGAGCAGCTGGTGCATTAGGACAATGTGCCTTTGGGTTGACAGTCCAGCTCCTTACTAGTGAGGACCTGCAAACAGCCCATGATGGTGAGGGTATGGAGAGAATGTAACTCTCGTACACTGCTTGTGGGATTTTAAAATTGTGTAACTGTTGTGGAAAGCAGTTTGATGCTTCCTTAGAAAGTTGGAAATATAAATATCATTTGATCCAACAGTCCCACTACCAGGTTTATAGCTTTATAAGGATTATCATATGAATAGATATATGTAAATTCATATTCTGGCATTAGTTATAATATCAAAGAGATGGAAGTAGGCCAAGTGTCTGCCAATGGATGAATACATAAAGACATTATGACTCATACACAGAATAGTGTATTATGCAACTCTAAAAACAATAATATATTCACTAAACACTGCATGACATGGATGTATCTAGAGGACATTAAGCTAAGTGAAATGAGTCAGTCACAAAAGGATTATTGTGGTAAAAGACTACTATTAATTTAAAGCTAAGAAAAAGTTCACACACAGAACCATCCTTGGCTGCTTACCAAAGATGGAGGGAGGGAGAGGGGAACAAAATTTAATAAATAAGTTGGGTGAAGGGAAAACAATACACTGTAAGGGGAATCAGTTGTAATTGATGCTATCAAACAAAATACGTGTGAATTGACTGAACGAAACGTTTACTATAAAAACAAATACCAATTTTATCAGAAAAAAAAGAATGTAGATTTCTTCTAGAAGAAATTTTAATGAAACAGCGTAAGGGAATTCAGACAGGTGGTCAATAATAGCCTGAAAGATTTAGATAACTCTAATATGATTTCTAGTTGTAAAATAGTCCATGTTGCAATTACCTGTGGCACAGAGGTTACAATCCTTTCATAGAAAATAGGCTGCCTACTCACCAGAAACAGCTATTTCAAAGTCAGCACTGCTCTCTTTAATGGGCTGCTGCTGCCCCTGTGGGTCTCTGATTTTGTCTAATTAGGAAGGCTATCTTCAGGAAGAACTTGCTATTACCAACTGTTCTTGGTGAATGATGTGTTGATCAATCCTCTAGTTGTACTTTTTCTCTTTCCTTCAACAGTTAGCCAGCAATAGTATTCTGTTTGGATCTGAATGATGATATCTATTTGACAATTGATGCGTATAAAAATAAGAAAATGATGTTCTTAAGTTTAATCAGATCTATTTGTGAAGCAGATCAATCAAAAGATTCAGCTCATGAGGCAGTAGGAGTTAAAAAGCTGCATTCACATGATGAACTGTTGCCCAGGCAACAGCAACTCCACAGACATGCACATAGAAATTCTTTTAAAGTTATGGAGAACCAGTGAGTGGCCATAGTGGAATTTTTAGCCAGATTGTTTTTAGTTTGGCGTTTGGGTTTTTTCCTGTTTGGGGGGGTTATTTAAAAAAAAATATTTCTGTTACTGTCCTCTTGCAAAGAGAGGAAGAGGAAATGTTTAAGAATTTCCAGTGTGGGGACAAGTGATTACTTAGAAGCCCTTATCCCAAATGAATTTGTTTTTTTATTTCTAATAGAACAGTGTGTCTTTTAGAGGGTTCTATGTAAGTATCCAATGGGCCAACGTTCATGAGAGTTGTTTTGTGCTATTGAGTTGGCTGACCCTGCTAGATGACCCTCCAGCAGGTTTCCAGGGCCAGTAAGTCACATGGGAGGAGGTTGCCCATCATTCTCCTGTGGAGCAGCTGGAGCTCTTCTGGTGGCTTTATTATTGTTGTTGTTAGGTGTCATCAAGTAGAATACTACTCATAGTGATCATATAAACAATAGATCTGTAACCTGTCCTATCCTGTGCTGTCCTCATTATCTTTGACATACCTGAGCCCATTGTTGCACTCACTGTGTGATAACCGACCTCACCAAGAGCCTTCTTTTTCACTGACCCTTCACTTTTCAAAGCATGATGTTCCTAGAATGTCACTAGGAGGAATAACTTTTCCTAGCCGTATGCCCAAAGTAAGTGAGATAAAGCTTTGTCATCTTTGCCTCCAAAGAACATTCTGGCTGTACCCTCTCCAAGGCATATCTTTGTTCTTTTGACAGTGCATGGAATATTCAGTACTCTTCTTTAACACCACAGCTTAAATACATCAATTCTTCTATCATCTTTATTCATTGTCCAGTTCTCAAATGCATAGCAAGTAATTGAAAAACAAACAAACAAACAAAAAACCCATGCTCTGGCTCAGGCATACCTTAGTTTTCAGACTGATAATATTGCTCTTCAGTAATTTGAAAAGGCTCTTGGTGGTTAAAAGATAAGAAATTATGCTGCCAATGCAAAGATTTTAATCTGCCAGGTGCAGTATGAGGAAAAAGATGGGCAATCAAACTCCTGTGTGATTTACTGCTTCTGAAAATTCACTGGACGGTCAGCTATGGGTTGCTTTTGATTCTACAATATACAACAATAAGAAATATACACACACATTTATATGTAGCCTCATTTATATGTTTGTTCTTGGAAAACTAAGAAAAGGAGAGATTCTGTAAGTGTATTTTATTTCACTCATTCAATTAATACAAATATCAAGACAAGGAGCCAATAATAATAATAAAACAGTCCTCCTTAAATCTTCCCATTCAACTCAATTTTCTTGGACAAGCACCATTACTTAAATTTACACTAATTCTGTATCCCCCTAGTTTAAAGAAATTTATCATCTTGGTTTTACTGTATTTCTAAATAAACTTCCTTACACTCATGATCTCTTGCCCATAACATCGTAGAACTGGAAGTAGGATTCAGTACTCCCTCCTCTGATAAACCATTCTCCTTCATGCTCTAGCATCATGAGGAGATGTGTGATTGTCATATGAGGACTTGAGGGGACGGGATCTAGTCCCATTTTCGCAACTCTAATTTTGCCAAGAGACCTTTTTTGCCCCAAGAGCTAGTCATCTGGATTAGGGCTGAACTAGTCTTCCTCTCATTCACATTAGATTTAAAACTGAAGATATTTTAGGCAATTCCCTTTATGCAATGCTTCCACAGTGGTATGGTTCTTGTTCTTAGGTGTCGGCAAGTTGGCTCAGACTCAAAGCAATCCTATATACAGCAGAAACCCCTGGTCAATCCTGAGCCATTCTTGTCATCCCTGCTGCCCATTATACAGCCTGTGTCAATCCAGCTCATTGTCAACACAACTTATTGAGGGTCTGGGCGGAGTCAATTTTAGCATCATTGCCATAAATCTATATTAATTCTATTTTTTAGAAAGTTTCATCTGCACTTACTGGAGGGGATACTCTCCTTCAGATTATAGCAGCAGGCTTAAATCAATTGACTCCCTTTTCCAATTTAAAGAAGAAAAAAAACCCCACACTATTCCCAAGACCCTTGTTGTATATCTTGTTGTTGTTGTTGCTGTCTACTGTCAAGTTGTAACTGACCCATAGCTGGCCCTCCAGTGGCTTTTCAGAAGCAGTATACTGCATGACAAGAGATTGCTCATCTTTCTTCCCTGGAGCAGCTGGTGGATTCAAACAGCATGTCTTCGTGATTGCAGTGAAGTTTTTAACCACTAGGCCACCAGAGCTCCCGTCCAAGACCAAAGAGATCTAATTTCTACCCAGAGGTGCTGAGTCAAGATCATTTAACAGCAACAGAGGTCCAATTGCCACGCCCTGTATTGGGAGTAATAATCCTGATGTGATGACAACTCGGTCCCTTTCAGGAACTGAACTTGGAGGGCTGAGAACTTCTGAAAATGCAACCGGACACCAGAGCTGTCAGTAGAGAAGATAAATGTCACCAATAGTTATCAGCAAAATTAAACATAACGCAATAATCTTAACAACAATCTACTCCTTCTATTTCTCACTCTTCCTTTTTTGTGGAAATATGGAAAGTCAGGAAAACAAAAAGGAATACTCTCAACCCAGTGCTTTAGCATGGTGGCTTGAGTATGGCAAAGATGATGAATATGACACAGGATAGAACAGGGATCACATTTGTTGTTCATATGGTCTCTTTGAGTTGTACTTGACTCAAAGATACCTAAAACCAAAATTCCTCATTCTATTCCATCACTATTCTGTAGGATCACTGTTAGTCAGAACTGACTTGAAGGTAACGGATTTGATTTGGCTGTTGGCTATTGTTCATTGAAGAAGCTCAATCACAGGTAACTGCTAGAAGAAATATCCACAGCCTCTGGGAAGAAATTAGCCAGTATCTCTAAGGTTGTTATTGTTGTTGTTATGTACCATTGAGTTGCTTGCGACTCATAGCGACCCTATGTACAACAACAGCCCTAAACTCTGCTCTGTCCTGTGCCAATCACACTGTCTCTGGCATTCCCATCTCGATTACCCCACTCACTGAATCAATCCACCTCATAGAGAGCCTTCCCCTCCTGCACTGTCCCTCCACCCTCCCAAGCATGATGTCCTTCTCCAAGAACCGGTCTCTCCTCACAACATGTCCAAAGTATGTTAGATGGAGCCTCAGAATCCTTGCCTCCAAGGAGCCACCTGGTTTAACCCTTTCCAGGACAAATCTGTTTGTTTTCCTAGCAGTCCATGGTACTCTCAATACTCTTCTCCAGTACCACAGCTCAAAGGCATCAATTCTCCTTTTATCTTCCCTAGTCATTGTCCAACTCTCTGATGCAGCAAGTGGTTGCAAAGACCATGGCCTGTATCAGACACACCTTAGTCTCCACAGAGACACCATTGCTCTTCAGTACTTTGGAGAGGTCCCTAACAGCAGATTTTCCCACGGCAATACGGCTTTTAATTTCCTGGCTACTGGTGCCATGAGTGTTGACTGTGGAAACAAGCAAACTAAAGCTGTGGACAATCTCAATCTCTTCACCATCCATTCTGATACTGCCAATTGGCCCAGTGGTGAGAATCTTTGTCTTCTTGACATTGAGCCTCAATTCATATTGGAGGCTACAGTCCTTGACCCTCTGCAGCAAGCACTTCAGGTCCTCCTCAGTTTCAGCAAGGAGGGTGTGTCATCTGCATATCGCAGACTGTTGATAGATCTTCCACCAATCTTGACCCCACATTTCTCCTCATAGACCCCAGGCTTCCAGATAATCTGTTCTGCATACAGGTTGAAAAGGTATGGAGATAGGACGCATTCCTGGTGTACGCCTTTCCCAATTTTGAATCATGCAGTGTTCCCTTGCTCTGTTCTGACAACTGCCTCTTGTTCCAAGTATAGGTTTCTCATTAGGACGATCAAGTGTTCTGGGATTCCCATTCTTCTCAGAGTCAGCCACAGTTTGTTATGATCCACACAGTCAAACGCCTTTGCATACTCAATGAAACACAGATATACGTTCCTCTGGTATTTCCTGCTTTCAGCTAAGATCCATCTAACATCAGCTACAATATCCCTAGTACCATGAACCCTTCTAAACCCAGCTGAGACTTCTGGCAGATCTCTAAGATATAGTTATGAAATTTCTACCATCTTTGAGAAAGGCCAGGGGGAAGTTTTCCACTGGGCATAAACTCTTTTGTTGAAACATCAGAGGAAGGTGGATTGGAATCTATAAAGCAGTATTTTATAGGTTTTATTTATTTATAGAAGCTTTTTTTTTTGAAAGGTGGTTGAATATTTATCTAAGTAAAAACAAAGATTTCCCAAGTCTTAGCAGCCAAGAAATAATAAGGGGAGTCTCTGAGTGGTACAAATGTTTAAGGTGGTTGACTGCTAATCAAAAGGTTGGATGTTTGAGTCCACTCACGAGCTCATTGGATAAAGACCTGTTGATCACCTTGCAGAAAATCAGCCCTCAGATTTAAAGACAATTTTCTTAACATGAATCCCTGCCACTGTCATAGCACCAGTCCTATCTCTGCGAAAAATCTTTAAGAATCACTAGCATGTAACTGATTCTTCATTCTCTGAAATTAAGAAAGAATGCTCTCAACCAGCCCCAGGTCTTGATAGTGTTTGGAAAGATTCTCAAATTTTTGGAAGGGGAAGATGATGTAGGATGTTCTTGAGTATTTAAAGATGCTCAGATGACTATGTATTCCACAGATTGGCAAATAATTGGTAGACAAGAAAGTTTTGTCATGACTAATACATCATAGAACATTTTGTTTCATAGTGAGCTCTGGCGGCCTAGTGGCAAAAAGCTGTGCTGCAATCCCAAAGGCATGCAGTTCGAGGCCCCCAGACACTCCACACAAGAAGGATGGGCAATCTCCTCCTGTGCAATTAAGTGCCTGTGAAAACCTACCGGGGGGGTCAGCTATGGGTTGGTTTTGACTCTATGGTACACAACAACAATAATAACAATAAAATGAAACTATATCACATCTCACCATTTCCTGATATTTATATGTGCTTAGAAAGGAAGAAGTAATGAGCCAACATTTTGTTCTACCACATAAAAGAAATAGATGGGGAGGAAAAAGTAAAACTGATACTACATAATATACTTAATTAGAAATATTTGGTGTTGGGAAGAAAATATCAAGACTTTTAATGTGTAGCTCTAATCTTGAACTAAAATGTTAAAAGAACTGAAATACTGCCAAAAGTAGATCAGAAAAATAAAACCTCTGAGATAGCCAAGGTTGGGATTAGAGTGATTCTACTTTATTTCTACAGAGCTTGGGCCTGGATCCAAATCCAAACAATTGTTAAGCTCAGGGAGTTTCATCCTAAGAGACAGCTTGAATGTCCCTCTGGAGAATTACTGAGTTGGAAAGGTCACTTTCAAAATGGAAAGACATCAGCTGTCCCCTTGGAATTTAAATGACATTCTGTATAGTAGCCAAGAAGGAAAATGCACTGCCCAACATAATCTTTTCAGCACTGAACTCTGAATATGCAAGTTCACCAGTGTTCTACCTTTTGTCATTGAGTGCAAGCTGACCCATAGTGACCCTACTGTGTCAGAGCAGAACTGTGCTCCATGAGGTTTTCAGTGACTGAATTTTTTGGAAGAGATACCTTTGGGTGAATTTGAACCACTAGCATTGGCACCATCCAAGGATGTCTTTGACGTTCTAGGAGAAGTTTAAACACCATTGTGTTTGAATTTTCACTTGGGCTTCTGAGTCATGGAGAGAGGCCTGCTTGAGGGGTGACATGCATGCACATGAATACACAGAATGACACATATTTCTGTTCATTTTCAAATCCAAGCACAACACAAAAAGGAAAAGAGAATTCCGGGTATAATAAGTCTTTGTTATATGCTTGTTATATGCTGTCAGGGTAGAATCAAACAATTGTTGACCTTGCAGTCCATTTTCAGAAGCTGCAAATCACACAGGAAGAGATTGCCCATCTTTCTCCTGTGGAGCAACTAGAGAATTTGAGATGTGTGCTTTTAGGATGGAAGCACAACTCTTTAACACTAGGCCACAAGAGGTCCATATTTTGGTTTTGGAGAAAATAGTTAATGATTTTCTGCTCTTTTATTCATTTTTGTTGTTGTTGTTAAGTGCCTTGAAGTCAAGTGTAACTCACAGCGACCCTATAAACAAGAGCTGTGAATCGTGTCCTATCCTGTGCCATCCTTATCATGTCTGATAAATTTTATCTCATTGCTGCTGTCACTATGTCAATCCATCTCCTTGAGGGTGTTTCTGTTTCACTGACCCTCCATTATTCCAAGATGCTATCTTCTGTCAAAGATTAGCCTCTTCTAACAACATGCTCAAAGTATGCAAGACAAACTTCACCATCCTTGCTTCCAAGGAGCACTCTCATTGCCTTTTCTCCAAGACATATCTATTTATTCTTTAGGCAGTGAGTGGGACACTCAGTACTCTTCTCTAACATCACAATGAAAGACATTGACCATTTCCTGTCACCCTTATTCATTGTCCAGTTCTCATATGCCTATCAAGTGATTGAAAAGATCATTGCTTGAATCAAATGGACCTTGGTCCTCAAACTGACATCATTGCTCTTAAATAGTTTGGATAGGTCCCTGAGAGCAGATTTTCCCAATGTAATACATTTTTTAATTTCTTTTTAGAAAACTGTTTATTGCTTTGCATATAATCATTTATATGTATCAATTTTTGTACATGTATTTTGTGGTTTATATAATAATTCATATACAATATATTTTATATAATTACCCTATCTTTTTGAGCCCCATTGAACCTTTCCTGTTGCTTCATCCTCTCTTCATCCAATAATCTCTGTTATCTCAGTGATTTTTCACCCTTCCTCTTTTTCTTCTCCCCTTCTCTCCTTTCCCTTTTGAACATTTACCCATATCCGACTTCAGTTATCCTCCTATTTTCATCATGGTGGCTTTACGAAATATTTTTCCTTATGTGACTAACATATTTCACTCAAATAATGCTCTCTAGTCTCTCTGAACTTATTAAGCATTTATGAAATTGTTTGCTTCTTAGTGCTGCATAGTATTCCATGGCGTGAACATACCACAATTTTTCAATCCATTTTCTTTTTGATGGGCATTTGGGCTGATTTCATTTTCTTGTTATTGTGAATAATGCTGTAATGAACATAGGTGTATAAATGTCCACTCAAGGCTCAGATCAGATTTCTTTGTGTTATATTCCTAGCAGTGACATAACTGGATCTAGGTTCAGTTTTTTGAAGAACTGCCAAATAACCTTCCATAGTGGTAGTACCATTTTACAATTCATGCTGATACTAATGATGTTGATTGTGGAGCCAGGAAAGATGAAATCATTGACAACTTCAATCTTTTCTCCATTTGTCATAATGCTGCCCATTGGCTTAGTGTTGAGGATATTTGTTTTCCTGACGTTGACATGTAATCCATATTGCAGGATATAGTTTTTGATCTTCTGCAACAAGTGCTTCAAATCTTTCTTATTTTCAGCAAGTAAGATTATGTCCTGCATAATGGAAGTTTTTGATGAGTTTTCGAACATTCTGTAAACAACAGAACCATTGTTAGGCATAATTCTAGAGACAGAATCCTTAGAATGAAAGATACTAAAGATGTGCAGAAACAACAGCAAACATTCATTAAATATTGGTACATGGAATATACAAAGTATAAATGTAAGAAAAGTAAAAGTTGTAAAAAATGAAATGGAATGTATAATTCATGGTTGAATTGTATGATAATCTAGGAGAAATAAGTTGTGTATTTTTTCCAATCAAGAAATTTGATGAGTGCAATTACTTACTACCAAACAACAGAATTACAAAAAACAAACAAACAAACAAAAAGTCATTTTAAGAAGTCGTCACAATAATTTTTGTACTGAGAGTTAACCAGAGGATTTTGTTTTTGAATGACAGATAACACTTCTGTTTGACTTTTAAGAAAATCAGACTCATTGTAAAATTATGATTATTAGAAAAAATTTGAGAAAATTTAGGCTATCTACCACAAATTGCTGTCTGTCTGTCAGATACTCCTCTAAATCTGAACATTCAGATTAAGACAGACTAGGAAGAAGGATTGGCCACCCACTTCTGAAA
>NW_006399851.1:7130848-7151262 GCF_000299155.1 Elephantulus edwardii | reverse complement strand
GGTCCTTGGAGAGGGACATCATGCTTGGGAGGGTGGAGGGACAGCGCAGGAGGGGAAGACCCTCTATGAGATGGATTGATTCGGTGACTGGGGTAATTGGGATGGGTGTGTCAGAGGCGGTGCGGTTGGCGCAGGATATGGCAGGGTTTAGAGCTGTTGTGCATAGGGTCACTATGAGTCGGAAACAACTCGATGGCACATAACAACAACATCAATAACAACAACATTATAATTTTAAAAAGGTGATCTGACAGAGTGTGGAAATTATCTGACAATATCATTACTTTCACATGCAAGCAAGATTCTGCTGAAAATTATCCAAAAATGAGTGGAACAGCACATCAACAGAGAACTTCCAGATGTACAGGCAAGGTTTAGAAGAGACTGAGGTAGTAGGGATATTATAGTTAATGTTAGATGAATCTTGGCTGAATACAGAGATTGACTATGCAAAGGCGTTTGACTGTGTGAATCACAACAAACTGTGGCTGATACTGAGAAGAATGGGAATCCCAAAACATTTGATTGTGCTTATATGAAACCTATTCTTTGACCAGGAGACAGTCAACAGAATAGAGCAAGGAGACTCTGCATGGTTCAGAATTGGGAAGGGTATACACCAGGGATGTATTCTATCTCCATACTTTTTCAATCTGTATACAGGATAGATTATCCAGGAGAAAAGGATATATGAGGAGGCATGCGACATCAGGATTGGAGGAAGACTCATCAACAACCAGCATTATGCAGATGGCATAACCCGGCTTGCTGAAAAGGAGGAAGACCTGAAATGTTTGCAGGGAAGAGGGAAGGTCAAGGACTGCAGCCTTCAATATGGATTGAAGCTCAACATCAAGAAAATAAAGATTCTTACCACTGGGCCAACTGGCCACTTTATGATAGATGGTGAAGAGATAGAGATTGTTAACAGCTTATGTTTGCTTGGCTCCACAATCAACACTCTTGGTACCAGCAGCCAGAAAATCAAGAGATGAATTGCACTGGGAAAGTCAGCATTCAGGGACCTATCCAGAGTGCTGAAGAACAATGATGTCAGTCTGGAGACTAAAGTACACCTGATCCAGGCCATAGTCTTTGCAATTGCTTGCTAAGCATCATAGAGTTGGACAATGACTAGGGATGATATAAAGAGAATTTTCTTTGAGCTGTGGTGCTGGTGAAGAGGATTGAATATACCATGGACTTCCAGGAGAACAAACAAGTTCATCCCAGAGAGGGTGAAACTAGGCTTCTCCTTGAGGCAAGGACTCTGAGGTTTCATCTGACATAGTTTGTACGTGTTGCAAGAAGAGACTAGTCCTTGTCTTTAAAGAGGAACATCCTGCTTGGAAGGATGAAGCGACAGAGAAAAAGAGGAAGACCATTGATTCAGTGACTGGGCTAATGAGGGTAGGTACGTCAGAGACAGAAAATTTGGCACAGGATCAAGCAGGTTTCAGGACTATTGTACAAAGTGTCAGTATGAGTTACATGTAACTCTACACTTCATAACAACAAACAACATTATAATTTTTTGAAATGATGGTATTTTAGAGGCTAAATGTTGGTCTTTAATTTTCCTCCATTGATTGTAAATATTAAATTATATAAAATATGGAGGTCACTTTTGCAAATGAAAACTTCGTTAAAATGTGCTGTACTATTATAGAGCTTTTCCTGTAATTTACTATTAACTATCCTTTCCATAACCGTAGTCAGTCTGATTCCTATGCTATCCATCTGTTCAGATCTATGTGTAAGGTCTCCATTTGTATTTTTTATAAAAGGTATTTATAATAAATAAATTATTGAACACACAAAATGTGATCATTCTATTTCCAGTCTCATTCTGTCAACAAGTACATGCTTGTCGATTACCTTTTCTTCTTCATTGTTTCCAACTTTTGCATTCCAGTCACCAATTATCATGAACATATCTTGATTGTATATTTGGCTAGTTTAAGACTGCAAAATCTGGTAAAAAATTTTCCATTCCTTTCTCTTTGTCTTTAGTTGTATTTTCAGGTCTTCCTTATATAAGTATAGCTAATAGTCTATTTACCACAACATTATACTTCAGGATAGAACTTGTATTTTAAACTATGAATGAAAACACCATTGTTTCTCTGTTTTTCATTCCCAGCATAATACACCTTGTGATTATCTGATGCAGAGTGGCGCAGCCAGTCCTTTTCATCTCATTAATGCCTAGAAAGTTGATCTTCATGCATTCAAATGAGTAATCAAAACCAGGCCTGGTGTTTACTGTGGATCAGACCATCAATTATTCATGTGCATGTTCAAATTGAGACTAAGGAAAATTTTTAAAAGGTCACAAGAATCAAAATAAATCTTGAGTCAAACTCAACTGAATTTATATATTGTCTTAAGAATAATTTTGAAGCGTTGAACACCAGTGATCAAAGACCAAATGAGTTGTAGGATGACATAAAAAATATCATTCATGAAGAGAGCAAGAGGTCCTACACAGACAGGAGAAAGAAAAACCAAAATGGATGTTAGAAGAAACCCTGAAAATTACATTAGAACACCAAGAAACCAAAACAAAGGGAAGATATTTTGAAGTAAAACAGTCAAAAAAGAAGATTACAAAGAGTAGCTAGAGAAAAAGCAAGTAGCTAGACAAAGCAAGCTACTATAAGGAAATATACAAAGACTTAGAACTGGAGAATAAAAAAGGAAAAACTTGTTTGGCATTTCTCAAACAAAAAACTGAAAAACAAATTCAAGACTTGAGTTGTTATGCTGAGAGAAACTATGGGCAAAATCTTGAATGATCCAGGAGGCATCAAGAGAAGATGAAGGGAATACACAGAATCACTAATAAAATAATAAGTAATAAACTGATAATTAATAAACTAATGATCAAACCAAATAAACTGGCCAACACTGAAATATTTCAGGAAATACCATATTATCAAGAGCTCATGGTAACAAAGGAAAAAGTTCAAGCTGCAATGAAGGTATTGGCAAAAATTGAGGCAAGCAGCAATCAATTGGATACCAAATGATATGTTTCAAATGACAAGTGCAGCCCTGAATATGCTCACTAGTCTATGCCAGGAAACTTGGAGGACTGCTGCATGGCCAACTTACTGGAAGAAATCCATATTTGTTCCTGTTCCCAAGTAAGGTGATCAAACATAATGTGGACATTATTGAACAATATCATTACTACCACATGCAAGCAAAATACTGTTGAAGATCATTCAAAGATGCCTAGAATAGTATTTAGACAGGGATCTGCCAGAAGTTCAAGCTGGAGTCAAAAGAGGTCATGGCACAAGAGATATTATTGTCGATGCCAGATGGATACTGGCTGAGAGCAGGGAATACCACAAAAATGTCTATTTGTGCTTCATTGACTATACAAAGGCATTTGACTGTGTGGATCATAAATGATGGCTAATGTGGAGAAGAATGAAACCCCAGAACATTGATTGTGCTCATGTGAAACCTATACCTAGACCAAGAAGCTATTGTGTGAACAGAGCAAAAGAACACTACATAGTTTAACGTTTTCAAAATTATGCATGAGGGTTGTATCCTTTCCCATACCTATTCAATCCTTGTTGTTGTTTGTTAAGTGCTATCGAGTCATAGATGACTCCTAGTGACCCTATGAATGAAAGTTCTGCATAACACCTGTATAAATTTTATCATTTCTCCATGTTCCTAGAGTTTCCAGAGGCAAGCTATTTCAGAAGTGGATGCCACTCCTGCTTTCAAGCTTGTTTTAATTGGGAAGCTCCACCAGCACTGTCCGCCATGGGCAACCATTATTGCACATCAGTGTCACAGTGTCTAGCATTACAGCAATTTGTATGCTGAGTAAATTAACCAAGAAGAGGGACTCTGTGAAGAATGAGGCATCAGGTTTTGGAGGAAGTCTTTTTGGTACGCAGAGGACAAAACCTTGCCTGCAGAAAGTGAGGAGGACTTGAGACACCTACTGCAGAAGATCAAACACTTCAGTCTTCACTATGAATTGCATCTCAGTGTCTGGAAAACAAAAGTTCTTACCACTGGACAAAAAGGTGACATCATGATCGATAGAAAAATGATTGAAACTGTCCATGACTTACTCGGAGCCACAATAAATACACTTGACATCAGCACTCAGGATATTACAAGATGTATTGCACTAGGAAAGTCAGCAGTCGGGACCTCTCCAAATTACTGAGGAGCAATGATGTTACTTTGAGGACTAAGATTCTCCTTATTTAGTCCATGATCTTTTCAATTACTTGATATGCATCTGAGAGCTGCAAAATTACTAAAGATGACAGAAGAAAAATTGATACCATTGAGTTGTGATGCTGGAAGAGAGTACTGAATATTCCATCAACTACCAAAAGAACAGATAGATAAGTCTTGGAGAATGTCAAGGCAGAGAGTTCCTTGGAAGCAAGTATGGGGAAGCTTTGTCTCACATATATTGAGCATAGTGTTAGGAGAGGCTATTCCTTGGAGAAAAACATCATACTTTGAGAAGTGGAAGGATGGCAAAAGATAGGAAAGTCTTCAACTAAGTGGATTGACACAGTTAATTGACACAGTTCCCCTCTCAATTTGTAATAATGCACCAAGTTCAAGAATTTGTTTTCTCATCAATCTTTATGAAATCAGCATCAAATATTGTCTCCTTTCATGGAGAGGAGAGGAAATCAAATGCATTCTGCCAACAGAAAATTACACAGGTTTGTTTGTTTGTTTGTTTTTTAAAAAGGGAAATTCAGTAATGTGATAAATAAGAATGATTTAAAATTATTTGAAAGCAGCAAAAAGTCCAACATATTTACATTATATTGAATATAAAGGACTTAGCAGATAAGAATTTAAGTATTTTTTATTCTTTTACTTAGGAGAAGGCATGATATTATTCACATATGAAGATGAGACAATTACTTTTTATTATTTTAGTCCAAAGTACTGAAGAGCAGTGGTGTTTCTCTGGAGAGTAAGGAGTACCTGATACAGGCCATGGTCTTTGCAATCACTTGTTATGAGTCAAAAAGTTGGACAATAACTTGTTGTTGTTATTGTTATGTGCCATCGAGTGGACAATAACTACGGAGGATAAAAGGAGAATTGATGCCTTTGAGCTGTGGTGCTGAAGAAGAGTATTGAATGTACCATGGACTGCTAAGAAAACAAACAGGTTCATCCTGGAGAGGGTTAAGCCAGACTGCTCCTTGGAGGCAAGGATTCTAAGGCTTCATCTGACATACTTTGGACATGTTGTAGGGAGGGACCTGTCCTTGGGGGGGTGACATGCTTGGGAGGTTGGAGGGACAGTGCAGGAGAGGAAGGCCCTCTATGAGGTGGATTTAGTGACTGGGGTAATCAGGATGGGTGTATCAGAGACAGTGTGGTTGGCACAGGACAGAGCAGAGTTTAGGGCTGTTGTACATAGGGTCGCTATGAGTCAGAAGTGACTCAGCGGCACATAACAACAACAACAACAACATAATAAAATGAATGGAACTGGATTCAATTTAAGCAACCAAATATTATTGTACATCCAGCCTCTAGAATAGTACTTGGCATATAGTGGCAAAATTCATTTGCTGTTATTAATGCCCATTACTTTTTTTTTTATCCCACATCCTTCTCAAATCTCCATGTCCCCCAGGTTCAAAGACAATCTCCTTAAGGGAAATCCTTGCCATTGTCATGGCACCATCACCATCTCTGCTAAAATTCATGAAAACCACAAACATGCAGAGAACTCTATACTCCCCCTCTAGGGCTCAGCTTCCGTGGCCTGCAGACTTTAGAGAAGATGGTCTCCTTGAAGCTTTGGGGTGTGAATTTACCCACATATGAGGAAGTCACTTACTCTCCAATTTTGCTTGAGACTTTGTTTTTTGTAAAACCAATACTTCAGTAATTTTATAAGATGCAGAATGTAGGAATAGGGTGACAACTTCCTGGAAATCAAAATTGAAAAAGAAAAATTAGCTGTGATTTTTCAAAGGAAGAATCCAATCTCCAATCAAGACTTAGATTCCCAGGCAAGAAGCATTGACAACAACTTGAAATTTGCAAAAAAAAAAAAAAAAAAAAATGCAATTTGTAACTTCTCACACCAAATTTGCTCAATAAGCTCTGGGGAGGTTTAAGCTACACAATAAAGTTTTGAAATCACTACTTTAGGCAACTTGTAGAGGTGAAATGAAACCTGGAGTTATAACCAAGGACTGTATTTTGCAGTTAATAAACTAGATTCTCACTAATGAATAAAACCCTGTAATTATTATAACAATGAAACAAAACTGGAATGGAATGTTTTTAAACTAAACTAACTTATAGCTTCAATTTCGTAAGATAAAGCAAATCTTCAAGATCTATGCAAGCACATTAAAAGAATCATTTAGATCATTGAATTGTAAAAATTTACAGTACTTCATTTGTCCATTCTGACAGTTCAGTTGTAAATGTTTATAGCACCTCATAGACCCCATGAGAAAATACATTGACCTACCTGAAAATCGTAATGGTAATTAAGGCTTGAGAAATATTGTTGAGGGCTGGGGATTCACTACAATAAAGTCAGAGGAAGCTGGCTAAAGGCCAAGCAATATCGACAAACATTTACAAGCAAAGTATTGAAGAGTGAAAAAGCCTCTATTCTGGTGGAAAGGCAACAGGTCGTTTTGAATAGTGGCATCTGAAACTGGAAACAAATTGGTTGCTGAAATACAAATTGGAGGAAATTGCTTTTGTGGGAAAACATTTCCTCTCCTCGGTGGGTTTCTCTTTTGTGTTCTGCTTGTTCTGATCATGTAATTTCAGAGGCAACTGGAATCTCCTGATAGGGAACCTGGCTTCTGTTCCAGCTCCCCTCAGCGGCCTCAGACAAGGTGCCTTCTCTCTACGCCTGCTTTGTGTTATTGGAGATGATAACCTACTGCCTCACTCTGTCAAATGCTGTAAGATTTTCAAATGATTACTCCCAAATGCAGAGCATTAAAAAACCAAGTCTAAAGAGCTCATTATCATCCCAAACTTCTCTTTCTGGGGGTTCGCATTTATGAAAGTTTAGAGTTTTGAATACTGTGATGTAGAAGATTTCTTAAACATAAGAAAAAAATCCCTGCCTGTGAAGAAGACGAGCAATGGGAAATAAATGCAGCTAGCGTTTTCCTTCCAAGAACTATGTATGGCACAGTGAGAAAAACCTGTTTGTCTGATATTAAAAATGTCAGTAATTTGAACTCACCACCTACCATATTGGAGAAAGATGAGGCAGCATGCTGCTATAAGGAAATACACAGAAATGCAGTGAGGCAGTTCTGCTCTGTCCTATATGGTTACGATGAGCTAGAGTCAACTTGATGGCTCTGGGTTTAGAGTTTGGTCCTGTTCCTGTAACATAATAATTACCAAATTCTGACTTCATGCACAAAAAATTTTTCTTCAAAAATGTTGCTCTGGTGGCCTAGTGGCAAGAAGCTGCACTGCCATACCAAAGGCGCATGGTTCAAATCCACCAGATGTTCTCTGGGAGAAAGAGGGGCAACTTCTTCCTGTGTCAGTTGGATCCAATTCGACATACACAACAAGAAAGTGAATAAATAAATAAATATACTTTCAAAAAACGTTGCTATTGAATTCACTTCCTCAGAAGTTATCTTTTCGATGTTACTGGTGCAGAGCTT
Source organism: Elephantulus edwardii (assembly GCF_000299155.1). Lineage (NCBI taxonomy): Eukaryota > Metazoa > Chordata > Mammalia > Macroscelidea > Macroscelididae > Elephantulus > Elephantulus edwardii. The sequence continues at coordinate 7,143,577 of NW_006399851.1, read as the reverse complement.
AGACAAGAATTGTTTTCCACAGTGATGGAGAATGAAAGGGGAGAAGGTCACTTGGCTCTGGGTTTCACATATATGGCAACATTAAGAGTTTAGAGAAGAGGGGAGAATATAGAACAGTGGTTCTCAAAATAAGTTTGGATTTCCTCCAAAAAAGTGAAAAGAGGAAATACAGAATGGGAAGAAATAATTATATTATCAGTCAAATAATTTGAAACCCACAACATACCTAACCTGACACAGACTGAAATAGAAAACCTGAACAGATGCATTACAAAAGAATAAATTGGATAAGTAAGAAAACAACTTGCTACAACAACAAAAAAGCCCTGAACCAGGTGGTTTTGCAAGTTAATTTTATCAAACATTCAGAGAAGTACTGTCACCATTCTACATAAAGTATTTCAGAAAAAAAGAAAAAGATGGAATCCTCCCAGATTCATTCTGTGAAATCAACAAATCCTTGATACCAAAGTCAGGTAAAGACACCACCAAAATAGAAAACTATAGGCCAATATCGCTCATGAACATGGATGCAAAAATCCTGAATAGAATCCTGGCCAACAGAATCCAGGATGCATAAAAAAAAAAAATAATTCACCATAATCAAGTGGGTTATATAGAAAACTCCAATATTTCAATAATAAAAAGGAAAAACTTGTTGTTGTTACGTGCCGTCGAGTCGTCTTCGACTCATAGCGACCCTATGCACAACAGCCCTAAACCCTGCTCTATCCTGTGCCAATCGCACTGTCTCTGACACTCCCATCCCGATTACCCCAGTCACCGAATCAGTCCATCTCATAGAGGGTCTTCCCCTCCTGCGCTGTCCCTCCACCCTCCCAAGCATGATGTCCCTCTCCAAGGACCCGTCTCTCCTGGCAACATGTCCAAAGTATGTCAGATTAAGGCCCAGAATCCTTGCCTCCAAGGAGTAGCTTGGTTTAATCCTCTCCAAGATGAATCTGTTTGTTTTCCTGGCAGTCCATGGTACATTCAGTACTCTTCTCCAGCACCACAGCTCAAAGGCATCAACTCTCCTTCTGTCCTCCCTAGTCTTCAGAGGACATGAACTGAACAAAGAAATGTCAAGCTTTGATTTGCAATATTCCCATCATCAACAATGACTTTACAGAATGTGGAAATTATGGAAAATTCAAAGTTTGGCAATTAAAAAAAAATCAGCCACTGAAAAGTCTGTGGTTCATACTTCTATGTTACCTTGATTTAATCTACTGAACAACAACTGTGCTTTTTTTTATACTGTAGTGCTTGCAAAGTTTGTATGCATTGTTTTTCACATCAAATCTTTCCCATTTCCTTTACACATCCCTCCTTCCACACATCAAATTGCGTGACTTTATGATTATGTTCTGCCCATCCTTATCCCTTTGCTTCCCCCTTTGGATCCTCATATTAGTTTTACTAGTTATCTTTGTATTTCTACAATAATGATCTTATGCAGTATTTGTCGTTATAAGATTGAATTAGTTCACTTAGCATAATACTACTCTCCAATCCCTCCCAAGTTAGGTAATGATTTTCAAAATTATTGCTCCTGCATGCTGCGTAGTATTCCATTGTGTGAATGTACCATAGTTTCTTAATCCATTTGATTGTGGTTAGACAGGCCTTTGGTATGTTTCCACGATATTACAATGGTAAATAAAAATGTTATAAACATTGGTGTACAAATATCCATTTATGTCTCAGTTCTAATTTTCTCTTGCTGTATTCCAAGTAGTGGAATATCTGGGTCATATGGAATTTCTATGTTCAGCTTTTTGAGGAAGCACCAAACTGCCTTCCAGAATTGTTGTACCATTAATGATATATAAGAGTTCCTATCTCTCCACATCCTCTCCAACATTTATTACTTGCTGTCCTGTTAACTTTTCCACTGCTACTGGGGTGAGATGGTATATCCTATTGTGATTTTTATTTGCATCTCTCTTATTGCCAGTGATTTTTGAGCATTTCTCCATTTGTCTGTTGACCATTCAAATATGTACCTCTGTGGAAATTCTTTCCATGTCTTTTGCCTATTTTGTAATTGGGTTATCAGTCTTTTTCTTATGTCGGCTCTGTCGATATTGAGAAAATGACAATCCTACATGTTCAAAGCAATCTCAATAATGATATTAAATTCATTTTTTAAGGAGATAGAAAGAGAAAGTGTCAAGTCTGTATAGAAAGAGGATCCCAAATAAGCAAAGCACTTCTGAAAAACAAAAATGAAGTGGGAAGCATAGCACTCCTGACCTCAAAACCTACTACACAATGGTAGTTACTTAAACAGCATGGTACTGGTACAATGACAGGCATGTAGATCAATGGAACAGAATTGAGAACCTGGAAATGGACCAAACTATCTATGATCAACTGATATTTAACAAGGAAATAAAACCAATAAAATGAGGAAATGATAACCTCTTCAACAAATTGCACTGGCAAACTGGAAACAGGACCCACATCTCACACCATACACAAAAATTAACTCAACGTGGATCAGAGACCTAGGAATAAAGCCTAAAACCATAAAGTTCATCAGAGACAAACTGGGATCAAACTTAAATGACCCATTCTATGGTATAAAGAGAGTGCCAACTATAGCCAGAAATGCACTATCTGGAGAGAATAAAATTGATCAGCGTGATCTTCTAAAGATTAAATCTTTGTGTCCATCAAAAATATTTTCCAACAGAGTGAAAAGGAAACCTAGTGACTGGGGGGAAAAATGGCAATATCATCTCAGAAAAGGGTCTCATTTCAAAAGTTAAAAGCAGCTGAGGGGGTTTTTTTTAGGTTTTTTTGTTTCGGTTTTTATGGGTACCTTGGAAACCTGGTTGAAAAGTTGGTATGTTAGAGTAAATCTAACTGATATGGTGCGTATGACTAATGGAAAGTTGTACTGGACAGTTTGCTGTGTATATGTCCTAAGGTCTATACAATTGCTTACTTGCATATACAAACTGGATAATTAATAAGAAAGATGAAAAAGGCCTTTGTACTATGATATTGACAAAGAATTTTTAATATAGCATGGACTGTCAAAAGAGCAAACAAATCTGTCTTGAGAGAATTGAGTTAGAATGCTCCTTAGAAACAAGGATGATGAACTTTGTCTTATGTATTTTTATTTTAGAAAGTTACTGCCTAACCTTAGACCTCAGGCTAACATTTCCTTAGCTATGATCTACTGGTGGATGCTCCACCTCGAAAGCAACTGGTTCCAGAGTTAAGTACTCTCAACATCTGAGGAACCTGCTCCACCATACTACGTGGTTGCCCACTACTTCAGCAACAAATTCAAGTCTTTCTAGGGCACACCTAACCGATGGAACAAAGAGCAGATTTAGAAAGTCCAGCTGCAAGGGATTCTGGGAAATGTTGTGTTAGCTTCTAGCCATTACAGTGCAAGAAAGGACACAGCAGAAGGCAGGAGCAGCTATGGAGGAGATTTGCTAGACTGAGAATTCTGTACCTTTTTCTGTGTTCAGTTTTTTTGGCTTCTGTGTCTCTGAGATTTCTCTTTCTGCTACACTGGAGGCAGCCAGAGTTAGTCTACTTCACAACAACTCTTTTGTTTTGTTCCCTCTTTATCCCTTTTAATTTGGAAATAATTACTTCCAGTCTCCCATTTTATCTTTTTTTTCTTCTTTGCCTTTCCCATCCTACTTTTCTCTCTCCTACATGGATTCCCATCCTCTCCTTTCTAAAGTTTGATCCAATGCCAAAATGTTCATGCTAACAGATACATATTTTTGCTGAAGAAATGGTTCCATGTAGTGTCTGCCTGACTTGTCATAAAAATCAACTAGAAAGTCTATTTTCTAGACACACAGATTCATACAAATTTAAAGAGATTAAACATTTAAATCTCTACATGCCACTGTCACTATCCAAGGATGTAAAATATGTGTGTGTATTTTGCAGTGTGCATGAATGCCAAAGGAGGAGAGAGTGTTTTTAGACTTGAGGTAAATTCAGTTTAAAGCGGAAGACTATCACCTTATTCTAGACAATATGTATTTTCAATTTCTTCAAGTCTAAAAACCAAGAAATAGAGTTTTCCCTTCCCTTAACTTTTTAATCAGGATCCCTGATTGTGTCGTGGGCTAACTTTTGGGCTGCTAACTCAAATTCATAATCATTGCCTTCACAGAAGAAAGACAAAGCAGCCTTCTTCCTTCAAGACTCAAAGCCTCAGAGACTTGGTGGAGCATTTCTACTCTGTCCCATAGACCTGAAGGTGATAAACTTGGTTTGCAATTTTCAGATCCTTCATAGAATTTCACCACATCTGGAGATAAGAAGCTATACTGCCAACCACAATGCAGGCAGTTTGGTTCCACCAACTGCTCTGAGGAAGAAAAACAGGCAATCTAAACATGTGCAATTTAAACTCACTGAAAACCTGCTGGAGTGTCAGCTATGAGTTGGTTCTGAGTCAACAACACACAACAAAAACAAATAGCATGCATTTTTACACACATGGATGTAATCTCTTATCATGAAGATGACACATTCAGTGAAGGCCAATTTGTGTTTGTAGTTAAGACATCCTGTTAAAAGGTCAGTATAGCAGGCCAAAGATTGGATACTTGGAACATAAATTCCACTAAATTTGATTAAGACTCTTAAAATACTCCGTTTGAAACAGAGGACAAAATTCAGGACAAAATTATCTTGCATGTTCAGCCAAGTCAAAAGAGGAGTATTATTTGATGGTAAACAGACATTTTAATATGTAGATTTACCAATTAAATTAAATAAATAGGCTAAGGAGGAAGATCACAATATGCACTCATTTCCATTTTCTAAAATGCTTATTTACTCTTCAACGATCCTTAAGGGAATTCTTATATTTGAGGATGATGTTAATTGCTTACGATTTCACTCATACTGTTTGTGCACTACTAATCACTCTTCTCATTTTCAAGTTGGGGGAACTTTGGTCTGCTGGTATAGTTCAAAAAGACTTGCCTCTCAAATCGAAAAACCATGCCTCTTTGAATTTGAATCCACTACCAGCTCTGGAAACCCAGTGGAAGGTCAACCAGCCGTGAGTCTGTTCCAACTCAACAGCAGTGGGTTGCGTTTTGACTTCTTAATGTAGTGAAAATATACATAATTGAGTACGTATCATCTGAAGCCTTTCTACCTTTACAATTCTGCCACATTGTTCAGAGGCATATCATTCAAGTTGTGCCATCATCCTCACTATCATTTTCTGAGTCATTCCACCATCATTACATAAACTCAGTGAATGGCCACTAAGCAAAATCTCCCCCTTTCCTACTTCCTTTGGTGGCCTAATGGTAAGAAATTGTACTGCCAACACAAAAGTAGTCAGTTCTAATTCACCACCAGCTCCTTGGGAGAAAGAAAGATCAGCAGTTATCAGTCTCTGAAAACTCATTGTAATGTCAGCTAGGAGGCAATTCCCACTGGATGGCACATAACAAAACAACAACTAATAATGTTTTGGTTTCTGTATATTTTCTAATTTCATCTAAGTCATATCATACTCTATTTTTCCTTTTGCAGTTGACATTTTACTCAGCATAATATTTCAGAAGTTGATCAAAGTTGCAGCATGTATCCAAATTTCAATTCTTGCTATGACCAAGTAGTATTCCATTGTACCTACGTACCACATTTTGTCACACATTCATCCATTGCTTCTACCTATTGGCTACCTATGGGAAGTACTAAAATTAACCTTGTTGCACAGTTTAGTCAACGTTCTTGATGCCAGTGTATTATTCTGGCTATCTTCTCCATATCCCTGTTCCAGAGCTGTGTGCATGTATGTGGATCTGGCATGGGGCTGGTAGAACCCTATCAGAAAGCAATGAATGATATATTAAAAGAAGAATCTTCTACATTTACTTAGAAAAAGTAAGCAAATATGAATAAAACAATGAAAAAACAAATAGTAAAACTAATGGTACTAACTAGAAACAGTACAGAGCAAAAGTCCTGTAGCCTAGAGAACTAAAAGTGTTGCAAGCCTAAACTCTGCCTTCATTCTGACTCTGTCCAATCCTCCATGCTGTAGGCTTCCAAGTTGAGGATGTCCAACTTGTAGACAATGTGAGTTAGTTGCAATGGTGTGTGAGGCTCATGACAACATTGCAAAGTTTCAATAATTTCTGAAGCCTTTTCCTTTCCCAAGGAAGGAGAATAAAAATACTTTGTTGAGTGTGTGACTTTGTACTTGGCTTATATTTCCCTCTTATTTATCCATGCAGCTGTGTTCCCAAACTGTAAGTCTGATATAAAGGCAGGTGATGCATGAAATAAAAAGAAAATGATCACCCGAGAAAATAAAGTGGACATAATAAAGCAATCGGAAAGGGGAAATGCCATTACTTGCTGGAAAATCTACAGTCTATGATTGGAACAAATTTTAGAGAAAAATGTGAGTATACTGGAGCATGTGATTGGCTCTGCTCAGATGAAAGGGACGAGCATGGCTAACTAAGCCAAGCAGTGGCTTAGTTACTGAAATGGAAAGGGTATTGATGATCTAGTTAGACAATCACAATATAAGTAATATACCCTGCAAATTTGTATAAAATTAAAGTGAAAAATGAGGCAGTGTAAATGCTGCCAGTGATTTTCCTGAAATATTGAAAAAAAAAAAAAAAAGAAAGGTTAAGGAATCAGGCTATTTGCCAGAACAAATACTGGATGTAGATAAGACTAGTTTATTTTGGAAAAAAAAAGTTGCCTAAAAAGACCTACATTTTGAAAGAGGGGGGAAAATTGTACCAGGAAATAAGGCGTTGAAGGATAGGCTGATGTTACTGCTTGGAAGTAATACATCTGGGATTTCAAGCTCAAAGCATTTATTCAGCAATTTTACTTTGTTATTTCTTCCCTTTGTTTTAGCAACTATTTGTGCAAGAGCAAATTTCAAATTCCCTTCTGTCATTCATTTTGACATTGCTTTTCTTTCCTGTCTTTTTAAAAATCAGTATTTTTTTCATTAATAAGTTGAGTCTCATGTCTGTACATTGTGTTCCATACAGATCATTTACATTATATTTCATTCATTTTTATTGTGAATTTTTTCCCTCTCTTACAATCAGCCTACCAAAAACTACTTTTATAAAAGCATGTAAGCCTTCTACTTCATGTCTTATGCCTTAGTATCCCCCTTTTGAGAGCCAATTGCTGATTTGCCCATCCTGATCAAAACAGTACTCTTAGGAAACAAGCATGTCTCTCTTGCTGAAGGATCCGCTGTTCAACTTGGAAACTTTGAGCATCTGCATAAATAAGCAAAGTCTAATCTGGGGCAAGCCATCAGGCTGCAACAATCAGCCTTAGTTCAAAGTATGGGTCATCTTTTCTTCCTATGGTTGGGTTTTGGTCAAGTCATCCCAAAGCATCTGTGGCTAGGCTTTAAAGCTCAGGAGTCCACACTGCTTGTTGTGTTCCAAACTTGTTGGTCTCTTCACTCAGCCCGAGGCCCCACATGGGGTCAAGTCAAATCAACAGGCTAGGTGTCCTCACAACTCTCTGCTTTTTAAACCAACAACCCTTCCCTACTCATCCACACATCTGTGTATGCTATGGGGGCAGCACTGCAAGAACATGTCCAAGTTCAGCTTATTTCTCCATTGTTATATTGCTCACACTTCCACTCCTGTAGATCTTAGTGATCAATGAGTGAACATGCTCCAACCTCCTGTCTTGGAGATGGGGTCTGATAGGGGCCCACTTTATTCTGCCTCAGAATCTAAACAGCTTGTCCCAGTTGTAAAAAAACTGTCTCTTCCTTTCCTTTTTTTCTTCTCTTCTTTTCTGTTTTGTCCTTTCATATGTAAATCTCTTCAATCAACAGTTCAATATGAGTTAGAATCCATTCAAATGCAAATCTCCTCAGAGTATTGGGTGGGACTCAATCTCTCCCCTTGGCCACACCCCCCCCATCAGATTCTACTTTACTTTAATAAGCTTATCTACAGGGCAGGAGTGGCATATACTTCCATAATAGTTTGCCTCTGGAAACCTTATGAGCCTGGAGAAACATGAAAGTTATACAAGTGTTCAGGTCTTTCATTCACAGGGTCGCTATTTGTCACTTAACAACAACATCATAGAGCTCAGTTGGCCTAATGGACAGAAAGTGATGCTACCAAGTCAAAGGTGAGTAACTTTAATCCATGGCCCTCAGGCCTGGTTTTAATTGTTTTTGGTCAAACATTCTTCTAGGTCTTATAGTCCTTGTCTGTCCACTTTCTGTAAAGAGGTAACTTGTGGTTGCTGTGATGTTGAACACTTTGACACTGATGTATCAAAAGTGATAATGGTTACACATGGTGGACAGTGTTTGGTGAGCTCCCTGATTAAAACAAGCTTTGAAGCAAGAGTGGCATCTACTTCCATAATAACTTGCCTACAGAAACCCTATGAACCTGGAGAAATGATGAAAGTTATACACGTGTTCAGGTCTTTTATTCATAGGGTAGCTATGAGTCACCTATGACTCAATGACACTTAACAACAACAATAGAGCATCCTAGTCTATCTTAACCTGGGAGCTGTACTAAAACTTGTCCACCATGAATGACGTTTGTGACATTTGACACACTGGTGGCATAGCTTTCAGCATCACAGACATCAGCATAGCAAACAGACAAATAAGTGCTGCACTCATTAGAACAATGTTATTTCCCCAAATACAACAAACTGACAATTCACTGTTGCATCTCTAATAGCAGCAAATCAGGCCTATGAATATCACGTTACTAGATCTAGCTGAAGCCTGCATAGACGTGACAGGATGTGCTCCTGTGAGGATGTTGAAGTATTCCAACAGACACTTATGGATGCACGCTGGGGTAACGTCCCACATGGGGATATTAAGGTCACATGGAAATCTCAGCTGAATCATTGCTGCTAGTGCTTCACAGAAAGCCTTTGGGCCCAACCAACTGTTAATAAATGTCCACCTTGTTTGTCCCAACTTCTAAATAAGAAGCTCTCAACCCTCAACTGACTGTTACTCAAAAATATCTGCCTTCTAGGTTCCAACTGCTTTAAATAAGAGGCTCACAGCCCCTAAGCAAACATTAATTAAAAAAAAAGTACTGAATATCTCCACGTGTTTCATATTTGAGGGCTCAGTCTCAGTTGCCTTATCTGCTAGTGTGCTCACTTGTACGTAGGGTCTTTGAAGTCCTGTTTTTTCAGAAGTGGATGGCCATTCCTTCTTCCTAGTCTGTAATTCTCAGATTTAGAACAATATCTTACAGACAAGCATTTTACAGAAAGGAATAGATGAAAGACATTTCTCAATTATAGAAGCATCTAATAGATTCAGTGTTGCTCCCCATACTTGGCAAGTATGTCTTAACCCATCCCTTTCCTTGCTCCACCATTCAACATCTCCCTCTTCCCATCAAGACCTTCATATGATGGCTTAGGTCTCAAGCCTTCTATGCTTTTGTGATTTCAGATGCTTTGTACCTCTCACTGCTGTGGCCAGTTTCTCTTGAGTTTAGGAGACACTAAGTCCAAATTCCAAGTGCTGGAATTAGGGAAGGTTTTCTTTCCTTAGATGGGTTTCTTGCCTTGAGCTTCTGCTCTAGGACTATGCTTAGTGCCTCTTCTCTTCCATTTTCAGCATGCTGCTGTCACAGTAAGATAATTTCCTGGGAAAGGGTGATGTTTCCTCTAGATCTGGTACCCTCAGGCACTGTCCACCAGTCTTTTGGAATTGTGAGAGGCCTTACTTTAACTTTTCAATCTATATGTGGAATAGATCATCTGAGAGGTTGGTCTCTATGAGGAGAAATATGGCATCAAAATTGAAGGAAGACTCATCAACAACCTGCATCTTGCAGATGACACAATCTTGCTTGCTGAAACTGAGGAGGACCTGAAGTGCTTGCTGCAGAAGCTCAAGGACTCTAGCTTTCAATATGGATTGAAGCTCAACATCAAGAAAACAAAGATTCTCACCACTGGGCCAATTGGCAGCATCAGTCTGGATGGGGAAGAGACTGAGATTGTTAACAGCTTTAGTTTACTTGGCTCCACAATTTTGTCCTTTCTTGCTTGTATATTTTCTATTTTGTGGTAATTTTTAAAGGTACTGCACCTCTTTGTCTTTAGTTTCAATTATTTCACTGTTTTCATTTGTTCTGTGGTGTTCATGTTCCTTAACAGTGATATGTTTCTTCTGGGTCCCTGTCTCTGGAATATTTGCTTTATTTTGGCTTCCATTCTTTGTTCTAGCATTTCCACCAGCTTCCATAGCTATTCATATAGCTTCACATGAATCTATTTTCTTTAGGTGCCTTGGCTCTGGGGTATTTATTCATGGCTACCATGCTTTCTTCCATCATTTGTACCTTCTTCTGTAGCTGTTCATATAATTTCATGTCAATATATTTCTTCTACCTCTCTGTCTCTAATATTTGTTGAGTCTGCCATATGCTCTGCTTTTTTTAGAAGGGTTGTTCTGTTTTTCAACAATGTTTGAATCTGCCTGCTGCTTCCTTGTTATTTGAAGTTTTTCTTGGCATATGTTAGGCCATTTCTATGTGTCTGAATAGGTTATTGACAGTTCTTCATCTTTATGATGTTATTATTAGTGCAGACTTACAGTGTTCCCTTTATGGCAGAGGGCAATTCAATATGCTAGGAGTCCTTTTAGGTCCCACACTGTGAGAAAGATTGCCTTCCCTAAAGTCCTTCAACTTCTCTCTGGTCTGCATTCCAGCCTTGTGGGAATCTCACCTGAGCACTGCCTGTCTCTTCTAAAGTTTGTAATTGTCCTTAGTGGAACTGATGTGCAGCAGGGCCAGAGATCAGCTTCCTCCTGATTGCTATACTCTCTTTATTGGCAGAGGGGATTGGGGGCAAGGCTAGGTACCCCAAGGGTAGGCAAAGTTCCAGGAATGCTTCCTGGGGTCTTTTGCTCAGGGAAATGACCCAGGAATGTAGTTGGGATCAAGCAGTATAGTCCACAAGTCTCAGCTACTGTCTAGAGAGAAGAGAGCCACTTCCGTCTGAATAGCCAAAGGCCCAGGGAGGTGCCAGTCCCCACATTTCAGCTGATGTTAGTGGTTGACTCTTATATCTGTCTCTTCTTCGACAGCTGGTTTGAAGGGTGCTGTTCCTGCCTGAATTATATGGGTCAAATGAAATAACAAGGTCCAAATAGTGCAGCTTCCAAGTCTCAGAGTTTATAAAGGCTGACCTGTGCACCTTTCTCCTCTGTGGCAGGTCAGAAGGAAGCCTCTCTTGCCTGAGCAAGAAATCATAAATCATAGGCCCAAGAAATCATCAATATCTACACAGAATAGTCCTCAAGTTTCAGTTGGTGTTAGTGCCTGATTTACACACTTGTCATTAGATAGTTGGTTTCATCTGAGCGGACATAAACCCAGGGAAGAAAGAAGGTTCCACAAATATTGTCCCCAAGAATCAGCTGGTTTTACTTGCCATCCCTTGTACCTGTTTCTACTCACGGACCTGGTTGGGATAGAGCTGTTTATATAGAGCAAAGTCCTAGGTAAACAAGTTAATTGCAAGAAGCGAAGTCCCCGATTCCCTATTGGTGATAGTAGCCAACCTGCTTACCTCTCTCCTCTTCTACTGCTGGTTAGGAGGAAGCCATCCCAGCCTCGCTCATAATTCTATTACCTTCTAATAAAGAGAATAACCCTGGTTTGGGGAAGGTAGAGAATCTGGGGGAGCTATAGAGAAGCCAAGGGTAGCAAGACGAGTATCAGGGGAAGCAGGAGAGGCACCAGACCCTGTGGAGTAGGGATCTGGGAGTGGGAAAATAAGAGAAGGCACTGGACAGTACTGCAGACAGGGGCCTGGATCTTTTATATCTTTTTGAAAACCTTTTGCTTCCTTCATGCAAGATGATGTCCTTGATGTCATCCTACAATTCACCTGATCTTGGTCATTAGTATTAAATGCAAAAACAGAAATATACTATTGAGATGGTCTCTGTGGGATATATTCAAGGTAATTTTTTGGTTCTCACAGACTTGTTTTGATTTTCTGGAGATTCACTTTAAACTTGTATACAAATGTTGTTGTTGTCAGCTACCATTGAGTCAAGTATGACCCATAGCAACTCTATGAACAACAGATCCAAACCTTGTCCTATCTTGTGCCATCCTCACACTTCCTGACACACCAGAAGCCATTGTGATAGTCACTGTGTCAGTCTACCTGATTGAAGGTCTTCCTCTCCTTTGTTGACATTCTGCTTTTCCAAGCATCCTGTTCCTCTCCAAGGACCTTCCAAGCAATATGCGCAAAAGTATGTGAGGCTAAACCTCATTATCTTTGCTTCCAAAGAGCACTCTGGCTGCACTCTCTTCAAAACATATTTGTTTATTCTTTTGACCATCTAAATGATGTTCAGTACTCTGCTGCAACACCACAATTCAAAGGCATAAATTATTCTTCCATCATCTTTATTCATTTTCCAGCTCTCAGATGCATAACAAGTGATCAGAAAGACCATGGTTTGAATCAGATTCACCTTAGTCCTCCAAATGATATCATTGTTCCTCAATAATTTGGAGAGGTCCCTGACTGCAGACGTTCACAGTGTAATATGTCTCCTGATTTCTTGACTGCTGGTACCAAGAGTGTTGATCATGGACCCAAGCAAGACGAATAGATTCTGGCTTTGCTCTGCTTGAAGAAAGTAAGCTTCTTTAGAACCTCTACTCAGAAGATTAT
>NW_006399851.1:7124983-7126259 GCF_000299155.1 Elephantulus edwardii | reverse complement strand
TTTTTCCTTGTCTGTTCATCTCCAGAGTAATATATCATATGGTCATCAGACTCAAAATAAATCTTAGCTCACTAATTAATGCCTAAGGTACCTATGTCCAAGTGTCCCATTTTGAACAATGTCCAATTTTCTTAGTTTCATATTTCACTCATTCCATGTTACTATTATTAATAGAGCTCTGACTGGTAATCTAGCGTCAAGGAACTGTGCTACCAACCTAAAGGCACATGGTTCAAATCCACCAGTTGTTCCACAGGAGGAAGATGGGCAGTCTCCTCATAAAATTTATTGCTTCTGAAAACCTTCTGGAGGGTCAGTTATGAGTCAGTTCTGACTTGATGGTACTTAACAATGACAACATTATTTGTGGAGCTTTGTTGCTGTTTCTTCTCATTTTGAGTATTCAAATGTAAGTTCCAGGTTTATGCTTTCCACTTCTTCTCTACAAATATCATTTCTCTTAATAATTATTTTTTAAATCTTTCCTGCCTTCTGGGCTTTTATTATTGGGTAAATACTACTATAATATGTGAAAGGAATTATATTTTAAATGAGTTACAATATGGAGGATACTATACCAGACAATGTTTCATTGCTATTGGTATTATTTTCAAGGAGTCTTGATAACATTTTGAAGGTACTAATCCACCAGAAGATCCAGGGAGACATAGAAACTCTCTCTCCCCTTAAAGATTTACAGCTTGGAAATTTGAAGGTGGGTCTCCATATAGTGGGACAGACTTGATCACAGCAATGATTTTATAAATTATTACCTAACTCGGTTGGGACTGGAGAGCATTATGCTGAGTGAACTCCCTCAGTCTCACAAGGACAAATATTGTATACAACCATTATTGTAGAATGAATATAAAGATCCAAGGTGGCGGAGGATGGAAGCAGAGGGATGAGGATGTACAGGGAGCCGGGTGGTGGTGGTCGGTAGATTCATGGTGGTGTACAGTTTGACAGGTGGAGGTGTGAGGGAAACTGGAAGTATCTGTTCTGGAAAACAATGTATTCAAATTTTATAGATAAACTAGTATAAAAAAATTGAAGATATAGGGACCTCTCCAAAGTACTGAAGAGCAATGGTGTCTCTCGGGACTAACATGCATTCAATACAGGCCATGGTCTTCACAATCACTTGTTATGCATCAGAGAGTTGGACAATGACCAAGGAGGGTAGAAGGAGAATTGACGCCTTTGAGCTGTGGTGCTGGAGAAGAGTATTGAGAGTACCATGGACTGCTAGGAAAACAAACAGATTTGTCCTGGA
>NW_006399851.1:7118367-7120240 GCF_000299155.1 Elephantulus edwardii | reverse complement strand
AAGGAGATTAATCAGAACTGGCTTTGACAAGCACTGTGGCAATTGGACAATTAAAACAGACATTTGGGGTGGGGGGAAAAAGAACAAACTGGGGAGGAGGGTAGAGAAAACAGTGCAACAATGAATGAATGAAAAACCAAAATCTCTGTAAATGTTCATTAAAACTAATAAAATTTAATAGTAATTTAAAAAAAAAAGATAGTAACCTTCTTAGTAGTCACTTTTCACAATGATAGTAGACTTTATTTCTGTGTAGTTCATCCAGTTACGCCCATGTATAATGTAACTGTTTATGTTATTCACAAAAGATATTTCCAAACTCATTGATGTTGTAAAATTCTTTCATAAGATCTCTAGGCATCACTTTTATCACTAAAGCCAATTTTCCTAACTTCTGATAATTCTTTGTTTCTAAATTTTTGTATTCCAAATATCAGTATTTATCAGTGCATCTTGATTATGTGTTTAATTAATTTTACACTGCAGAAGTAGGTAAAAATCTTCAATTTCTTCATCTTGGCATTAGTAGTTGCTGTGTAAATTTGAAAAATATTTTTATTAACTAGTCTTCCTTGTTTTTTGGTCACCAGTATGGGGCTGGAAACCAGATTTTGAGTATTATGAAGCAGCCCAACTATACAGAGGTTTGATTTCTTTTTTTGGCGAGAATTTGGGTGCAATGTTTACTGGCTATTGTCTGTGAGTTGATTATATTCAGCCTCTTATTTAAAAACTCATTTGGTCACCAGTATGGGGCTGGAATCCAGATGTTGAGTATCCTAAAGCAGCTTGACTCTACAGAGGTTTGGGGGGTTTTTTGGTGAGAATCTGGGTACAATGTTTACTTGCCATTGGCTGTGAGTTGATTGTATTTGGCTTCCTATTTAAAAACACATTTGGACCCTTGGGACTGTGGCCCTCAGGCCTGGTTTTAATTGGTTTTGGTCAAACATTCTTCTAGGTTGTACAGCATTGCTCTCTCTATTTTCTGTACAAAGGTAACTAGTGGTTGCTGTGATGCTGAACACTGTGACACTGATGTGTCAAATGCGATAATGGTTGCCCATGGTGGACAGTGTTTGGTAGAGCTCCCTGATTAAAACAAGCTTGGAAGCAGGAGTGGCATCTATTTCTGAATAACTTGCTTCTGGAAGCTCTATGAACTTGGAGCAATGAAGAAAGTTATACAAGTGTTCAGGTCTTTAATCCATAGAGTCACTATGAGTTGTCTATGACTCAACAGCATTTAATAACAACAACAAATCTTCCTTATAAAGCCATAGTCAGGGGAGCTCTGGTGGCCTAGTGGCAAGGAACTGTAACTACAATCCCAGAGGCATACGGTTCGAACCCACCAGATGCTCTGCCGGGGAAGGAGGGACAATCTCCTCCTGTACCAGTCAGATCTGACTTGATGGTACACACACACACACAAAAATAAAAAATAAAAAAAAGCCATAGTCACTGCCATCAATTTGACTACTACATGGATGTCATCTTATCACAAAGAGTTTAATACTTTCGGATAGACCTTGAAATAAGATGGTGTTGTTTCTCTTCAAATTTTCATTCCTCGCATGGTGACCAGAGAAATGACTATCTGGTTAAAAATGTAAGTACCAATAAATCTTGTTGTTGTTGTTCTTATGTGCCATCGAGTCGTTTCCGACTCATAGCGACCCTATGCACAATAGCTCTAAACCCTGCTCTATCCTGAGCCAACAGCACCGCCTCTGACACACCCATCCCGATTACCCCAGTCACCAAATCAATCCATCTCATAGAGGGTCTTCCCCTCCTGTGCTGTCCCTCCGCCTTCCCAAGCATGATGTCCCTCTCCAAGGACCCGTCCCTCCTGGCAACATGTCCAAAG
>NW_006399851.1:7096391-7113941 GCF_000299155.1 Elephantulus edwardii | reverse complement strand
CTATATGAGGTGGATTGATTCAGTGACTGCGATAATTGGGGTGGGAGTGTCAGAGACAGTGTGATAGGCATAGGACAGAGCAGAGTTTAGGGCTGTTGTACATAGGGTCGCTATGAGTCGCAAATGACTTGACAGCACATAACAACAACAACAGTGTTGAAGTGTGTTATATGTTGGACTGCTAAATAAAAGGTTGGTGGTTCTAACTTCACATGAGAAAAATGGACACTCTCTTCCTATACAGGCAGTTGCCATGAGTCAGAAGGGACTTGGAAGTAGTGAGATTTTTGTTGTTTGTTTTTGTTTTTCTGCAGTAGATCTATGATGTATAGAAAAATAAAATATTTACTATATATACTATATACTAAGTTCTCCAAAGTGCTAAGAGCAATGATGCCTGTTTGAAGACTAAAGTGTACCTGATCCAAGCCATGGTCTTTTCAACTATGCATATGAAAGTTGGACAATGAATAAGGGTTACAGAAAAAGAATTGATACTTGTGAGATGTGATGTTGAAGAAGAGTAACTGAATGTCATTATTGACTGTCAAAAGAACAAACATGTCTTGGAGAGAGTGCCATCATTATGATAATGAAACTTGGTCTCACCTACTTTTGGCATGTTATTAGGAGAGGCCAATCCTTGGAAAAAAACCTCATCATACTTGGAAAGATGGAAGACCAATGAAAGAGGAGAGTTCTCAATAAGATTGATTGACACAGTGACTGTAGCATATGGGGGGGGGGCTCAAGTAGATGAGGGATAGTGAGGATGGCACAGGAAAGGACAAGTTTCAGATCTATTATTCATAGGATCGCTATGAGTTATAGCAAACCTGATGGCACTCCTTCCAATTTTAAATCTCTTCTCTACTCTTCAATTCTTGGTGGATCTACATATACCTTCAAATGCGAATTTCCTAACAGAAAGGTGCTAAGTGAGGCTCAAGGCCTCCTGCTATCTACAAAGGTTCACCCACTGCTTTCACCAAGGCTATTTCTCTAGTGCAACCTTATTTTCCCTTTTAGCATATCCTGTCAAGTCCTTGCTGAAGGCAGGTTTACATAGTTTGTAATCTACAATACCCAATATTGATTTCTACCTTGCATCTTAGGCTACTACATAGAAAAAAAATCAGTATCAATAGTACATTGAGATAAGCATGTTAACTTTAACACAAAGACCTTTTTAAATATCCCGGTTTCATTGTATATCACCACATAAAAGAAACCATAACTCCTTATAAATTTTTTTTAAAAAAATATTACTTTCATCTTTACTTCCTCGCCCTTAACTTTGCCATTCATATGCATAAGGCCTTGGTCTCTCGTTTTTGTCTCAGGCGACTCAAGAAGTGATTATTCTCTTCTCCAGTGTAGTAATAAAAGTTATCTTCTCAGCTATATTTCCTATGCCTCAGCTTCTCTTTCATCTCATTTGGGTCTCTGGGTTTCCACTACCTCTGCTTCTGGTGGTCTCATTCCTGGTCTGTCTTGAACTGGAATGTAAATGGATGAATGTGGCACTTTCCATACCTTTCTTAATGATGAGATTCTTGTTTTCTGTTCCCAAATTTGATCAATTTAAGCCTAGCGGAATGACAAACCTGGTCAATTCCCTCATTAATAGTAAAGGTACACACAGTGATTTTCTGTGCAGAGGTTTCTAGGGTAACAGATGAGTTCTGGTTTCAGCTGGCTCTGGCATAGGTGTCCCTTGTTTCACCCACCCAGCCTGCCTCCACCAATGTCCCTGTTGCTCTAAAGCACATCAAGATAACTATAATTTCCATACCTTCACATAGAAAGAAAGATCCCTAATGAGCTCACTAGCCACCGTCATCGAAACGCACCCTTGGTGATGGAAATGTGTGCCCAACATCTGATTATGGGTGCTGTCTTACTTACTTATGGCTCCTGTAAGAGAAGTTGTACACATTGATGGCTTTAAAGAACAGAAATTTCAATTGTCATAGCTCTGAAAGTGAAAAGTCTGTATCAGGGTCTTAACTGTGTAGATTCCTTCTTTGAAAAGGTCCTTTGCTTTCTCGGCTTGTAATAATAATCCTTATATGTCAACTTTCATCATCCCCCTAACTGTGCCTGTCTCTATGTCTAGTCTTCACTTTCCATAACTCAGAGGGAATTAGATTTAGAACTCATCTTAGTCAGACATAATATAATTACCATAACAAAGAATACTGTTTCCAAACAGGATTATACCTACAAATACATAAGTCAAGATTACAATGTAGGCTTTTTCTAGGATGTACAATTTAATACACAATAGACATTATCTCTACCAAGTGTTTCCTGGACTTCATTACCTTGGTCAAATTGAGCTGGCCATTTGGGTTTCCTGTGAATTCTAAGTACCTTTCTGCTAGTGACATGAGATTTCATTTATTTGCCTGCGTTACTGACATGATATGTTTGAATTGTTAGGCTATGGACTAAAGAAAGAGATCAGAGAGCAAGAAAACTAGCTTAAATGCAGCTTTATTAGAGGAGCTCCTGGGCAAGGTTCCTTGTTCTGAAGATGCAGAAGGAGGAAGTTGTACTTTGAGCATACTGGGGAGGGTTTTTATAACAGGGTCTTCAGGGAGTGAAGGGGAGGGACATTCCATTGTGACTTATGGTTCATATGTTAGTTTGACAAGGTGGGCGAAACTATTCACTCTTCTTATTGATGTGTATATTCTCTGAATTCTTCATTCTCCCCTTTGGCCTCCTGTCCAGACCTAACAGACATGTAAACCAATTGAAGGAACACACATATCTTCTTTTTTAATGTCCACAATATGTTGCCCTGTATATACTAGTTTCTTCATTTGTTGAATAATAGTTGAAGAATTATAAAGGGAAGTAACACTTGATCTGAATCTTCAGGCAGATGCAATATTTTGGTAGAATTACATGCAAGGGAAAAAGCAAAAGAAAAGGTAAATAATATGAGAGAAAGATCTCTGTCTCTGATCTCTCCTTCTCTCTAAGTGTGTGTGTGTGTGTGTGTGAGAGAGAGAGAGAGATTTTGAGAGAGAGAGGGAGAACGGTAAGTGTTAAGTTTGATCATTTAGCATGTTTCCCACTTCTGAAGTCCTGGAAAGCAACAACAAAAAAATTCTAACACCTGAAATAGGTAAGAAAGGAAAAGTAAGAACTTTTTATCATGTAGAGGGTAAAGAATAACATCTCATTTTTTTTTGAGGTGACACTATAAGTGATGATAAAAGCCTCTTCCTTCCCTTTATATCATTCATTTATGAAATCTTCCTAACAGTGGGATTAATATATGTGCTAGAATTTCATGGGATGTTAATTAAATATTCCAAGTTTAGGAAGATAGTATTAACGAAATATAATTGATCTGCTGTGCTTGGTAATTGTTACAACTACAATATTTCTATTCTATCATGAACAGTTTTTATCTCAACCTTGATGATTAATATTCTAATAATATAAAAACCTGCTTACCAAATAAGCCTGAAATCTAATTGGAATTGAATGGATTAAAGTGGGAACTAACACTTAACACCTATTACAGTCTGTATAATATATCTATTAATTTGTTGTACTGTGATGACTTTTGGAAGCAGGAGTGGCATCCATTTCCTAAACAACATGCCTTCAGAAACTCTATGAACTTTGATAAATGTTGATAGTAATAGAAAGACTTCACACCTTTTGTTCGTTGGGTCACTATGAATCGTGCTCAATTCGAAGGCAATCAAAAACAAAACAACAATGATGGCTTACATAACTTCCTGATGATGGAGGCTATGCCATCACTACTTTAAGTACCACAGTGAACAGGTTTTAGTGGAACTTCTAGAATAAGACCAAGTAGAAAGACTTGATAATCTACTTCTCAAAATCAGTCCATAAGAGTTACAAAGATTATAACAAAATATTGTTCCATATAGTGCTGGAGGATGAGCTCCCTAAATGTGAAGGTATCCCAAATAGATAGTGGCCCCAACAGCACACCAGAGGATATCAAGATCATGAAGATGCTATAGTACCAAACAACATTGGTGTTTTTTTTTATGCATGTGGTTACCTTGGGACAGAGATTTAATGACAACTAACAACAGTTATCACCTAGACATCAAAGCATTTGTATAGAATATCCAATTTAATTTTCACAAGAATAGACAATCCTATTCATCAGTCTCATAGGTGAGGAAATTAAGGTGCAGGGAATTTAAAAAACCTCCTCAGGGTTGCCTTGTTTTACGAATAACTTTAATTTAATCCTAACTCTTAGCACCCAAACCCATCATTTTTTATAGCAGTCTACCAAAATTGTTAGCAACGTTGTACCATTGTTACCACTGTTATAGTTATGTGCCATTGAGTCACCTGTCACTCACAGCAACCTTTGTACCCTGCCCTATCCTCAGCCAGTCTCACTATTGCCAACACGCATACCCCCACTAACCCAGTTACTCTGTCAATCCACCTCATCCAGGGTCTTCCTCTCCTGCACTGTCCCTCCACCCTTCTGAGCATGATCTCCTTCTCCAAGGACTGGTCCCTCCTGGACATGTGCTCAAAATATGTGTAACAGAGCTTCAAAATCCTTTCTTCCAAGGAGCAGCTTGTTTCACCCTCTTCAAGACAGACCTGTTTGTTCTTACAGCAGTCCATGATATGTTCAAGATTCTTCTCCAGTGCCACAACTCAAAGACATTGATTTTCTTTTGTAATCCTTAGTTATTGTCCAGCTATCTGATGCATAGCAAGTAATTGTAAAGACCATAGCCTCAATCAGGTGCACTTTAGGCTCTAGACTGATATCATTGCTTATTAGCACTTTAGAGAAGTCCCTGACAGGAGATTTCCTTAATGAAATTAATCCTTTTTATTTGACTGTTGGTGTCAAGAGTGTTGATTGTGGAGCCCAGAAGCTGAAATTAGGGGTAGGGAGAAAGAAAGAAAAAGAAATTAAAATAATTTTAGCTACTAGCAAGAATGTTTCCTAAAATTACTTCCAATTCTATTTGGTATTTATCATGAAGCCTCTGTACATGAAGGCTTGTGGAGGAAGCAGTTACCTGACTAAAAATGTTAAGTCATTATTTTATACCCTCTAAGAAAAGTTGTGACATTTACCTAGCTGAGTCAATTTACATCGTCAGTATCACGCAATCCCTCTGGAAAATTTACCTTAGCATATCTAGAGAAAAATCCTAAAATGGTAATGTATCATTCTCCCCAACCCTAACTGAAGATTGGGTGTGTGACATTCCTTAGTGAGGTGTCCTTCCCTCTTGCCCAATCCTTCCATCCACCCCTGCAGTAACATGTAAAATGACTAAAGCGATCACAGCTCTCAATACTGTAAATCAACATAAATAATAGAGAGTTTAGCAAAGACAAACAGCTGGATTGTTGGATATTCCTTCAGAAACTCAATAGCTGCTCCGAATGATCTGAATTTTATTTTTTAAGGATATAATTTTATTGAAATGTAAGCTCATCCTGAGAATTTAGTGGGATACAGCTGTAACTGAAAGACTTGGTTCTGTAACTAGTTTAATAAGTTATTTGGATGCAGGTTATGGTGTTTCTTATACTGCTAAAAGTCCTTTTTAAAAGATACTTAATAAATGGTTATCAAACTAAAAAAAATACTTGAGTATGCTGTGCTTTTGGAAAAGAGCACTGAATATCCTGTGGACGGCCAAGGGAATAAACAAATATCTCTTGGAGAGGGTGCGGCCAGCGTGCTCTTTGGAGGCAAGAATGATGAGGCTTCACCTAGGTTACTTTGAACATGTTACTAGGAGAAGCTGTTCCTTGGACCTGATGCTGGGAAGGGTAGAAGGATGGTAAAAGAGAAAGACCTTCAGCTAGGTGGATTGGATTGACTCGGTGACTGATGCAATGGGCTCTTTTGTGTCAGGAAATGTAAAGATGGTGTAGGATAGAACAGGGTTCATATCTTTTGTTCATAGGGTCACTATGAGTCATACTTTACTCAATGGCACTTTGCAACAATATCATTTAAGAAAATATAAGATAAAAATAGTGTCTTGACAAAGTGGATTTAAAAAAGAATATTGTGATATATATCTGTATCTATACATATTGTTGTGTGCCACTGAGTCAGAACTGACTTATAGCTGACCCTCCAGTGGGTTTTCAGAGGCAGTTAATCACACAGGAGGAGATATATAAAGCTTTATGCCATTTCAATATTCTTCACACTTACAGTGCAGTGATATTAACTGGATTAATCATATTGTGCAATCATCACCAGTTTAGATTTAAAAATGTTTCCATTCCCCTAACATAAATTGTCCATCATTAATGTTGTGCACAACTAAAATGATGCTGAAGATAATTAAAAAAATGATGACAGCAGTTACATCAACAAAGTCCTGCCAGAAACTCAAGCCAGATTTAGAAGAGGATGTAGAATGTGGAATATCTTTGCTGATGTCAGATGAGTCTTGGCTAAAAGCAGATAATTCCACAAAGATGCATAATTATGTTTTAATGAGTTTATAAAGGCATTTGCCTCTGGATCTTAACAAATTTTGAGTAACGTTGTGAAGAATGAGAATTTCAAAACAACTGTTTCTGGTCTTGTAGAACCTGTACATAGACCAAAAAGCAGTATTTCAAACAGAATGAAGGGATTTTGTGCAGTTTAAAGTCAGGAAAGGTAAATGTCATGCTTGTGTCTTTTTACCCTGCCTTTTCCAATCTGTAAGCTGAGAAACTGTCCAAGAACCATGTGAAGATGAATATAGCATCAGGATTGGAGGAAGATGAATATGCAGACGACACATACTTGCTTGTAGACAATAAAGAAGACACAAAGTATTTACTGATAGGATTCAGCCTTATAGTATTTAGTGTGGATTACACCTCAGCAAAGAGAAACAAAAGTCTTCCTGAGTGGACCAATAAGCAATTTCATAATTAACAGAGAAAAGATTAAAATTATCAAGGATTTCATTTTGCTTGGATCCACAATGAATGCCCATGGAAGAAGCGGTTAGGAAATCAAAGAATGTATTGCATTAGGAAAATCTTCTGAAAAACAAAACAAAACAAAAAAAACTCTTTAATGACTTATAGAGCAAAGATACTATTTTGAGGACTAAAGCAAATCTAACCAAGAAATATGTTTTAATATGCTTTCTCCTATGCAGGTGAAAATATGACAATGAATAAGGAAAACTGAAGAATTTATTCATTTAGTTTATGGTGTTGTCAAAGAATATTGAGTATATGCCCACTCTACACTTACTAGAAAGGTTAGTTTCCTAAACTCCAACCAGTGTGTGAAAATTGGAATTATGAGAGCATGGAAAAGAACTATATCAGATCACAAAATTGAGGATAACCACACCAGTACATAAGTGTTAATTTACATCATGGCATACTTATCAAATTATATAATTATCTAATTGTCAAACCATTGAGAATCACGGCCCAGTTGAGCTGATACAGAATAGAAACCATTATAGCCAGCGTTACTCTCACCTCAGTATTTTTTGTTACTGCCACATATAAGTAGTCAAAGAGTTAGACTCTTCCCTATTATCAAAGTACGAAGTATCAGAAAGCTAAATAGTCCATCAGTGATGAATAGGTGTACAATCTATCTCAGAAGAAGTGCAGACAGGGTAGTCCTTAGAAGTATGGCATGGTGATGCTTTGTTTCACATACTTTGGATATGTTCTCATGAGGGATTAGTTCTTAAAGAAATGCACCAAACTGGATAGAATGTCAGCAAAAAAGAAGAGGACCCTAAAAGATCTATATTGCTGCAGTGGCTGCAACAATGGGCTATGATACAACAAAGACTCTGAGGATAGTATCGGATGACTCAATGTTTCTTTCTATCATAAACAGGATTGTTATGAGTTGGAACTGACTGATGACATCTAATAACAACAGCAATAATATGTACAATGTGCCCCCTAAACTCTATTTTCCATTTTTCCCCCTTCCTCCTTCCCTTTGTAGCTACTAATGCACTTTGGTATCTATGCACTTACCTATCTAGATATCCCATTGAAGTGAAATTACATAATATGATTTTCAATGACTTCTTTCAGTCTATATGATAGTCCAGATGTAGCCTTATTCTTGGATCCGGATACAAGGGTGTATTGGGAGCCGTGACTCAATACTTGATGATAAAATGCAATGATCCTGTGTATCTGTTTGATTATGTAGGATTTTCCTGGGTTTGCTATAAGCCAGTCACACAAATATACTCACAAAGATGCAGCTTATTTCACCATGTTTCCAATCTCATATATGACTCTTTACAACATTTTAAAATAGTCAAAATCTATTGACATAATCAAAACCAGTTGTTGTGTATGATCAAGTCAGAACTGATCCTTAGCTGACTCTCCAAGGGTTTTCAGAGACAGTTAATAACAGGGAAGGAGATTGTTCATCTCTCTCCCCCATGGACTAGGTGTATTCCAACTGCATACCTTTGAGTTCTGGTAGTGCAATTGCTTTTCACTAAGCCACCAAAGGGGAGCTCTGGTGGTCTAGTGATAAGAAGCTGCTCTGCAACCCCAAAAGCATGTGGTTTGAATCCACCAGCTGCTCCACTGGAGAAGGATGGGAAATCACCTCTTGTATCATTAGACACAGAAAAACCTGTGGAGGGTCACCTATGGGTTGGTTCTGATTCAATGGTGCACAACAACAACAACAACAAGCTACCTGAGCTCAATAAAAACCTAGGTTTCCAAAGTTATGCTGCAAACTATTTGAGTTTAAAACAGGGTTAAAATTTGTTTTGATATTAGTTACTGTGTGTGATTGTAAATGTTCAATTGTATTTTGGGAATAAAAGTCGAGGTACAAATGAAGGGAGAAAGTTGATATTGGAGGGTTTTCCTTCCTTCCCTTAATTTGAATGAAAATGTTGTAATGTCCCTTCATCCTTCTGAGGGATAGAGTGCTAATGCACATGACATCCCTGAGTGAACTCATTTAACACAGACAAATTCCACCAGTCCCTAGGAAGTGGCAGTCCCATTGATAAGCTTCCCCTGGGCACTGAATCGAGACATAACATCCCCATTAACTGTGTTTGAACCACTGATTAATGATAAAGGATAAAGACAAATGCAAGTCGATAGAGAGTTTTTATTTTCCTCACCCTTCAGAATTTATTTATCTTTGAATAAACATTCTCGTCTATGGAAGACTTCCTTTTTCATAAACACTGATATACCAGCAATGTCACAGACACTATATAGAAGGATATAGACTGTATCCCCAACTCAGGTCTCCCATTCTTCAAAATTCATCTTCTCTGTGTACTGTTATCATCTTTTTTCACAATATCCACTTCTAGTTTTCCAGGACAGGGTGATGTTTCATTGTGCTGTACGTAAGATCACCATGAGTCAGAGCTGGTCCGGCTGGCAACTATGAACAACATAACACATAGACCGTTGTCAGGACACAATATTAACTAAAGGATAATCTCTGTGCAAATAAGGAGAGGTTTCCAAATGGTACAAGGCTCAATATGAAAGAGTGGAAAAAAACCCCCAACCCCAAACCATTTAAACATAGGCTGAGTCTATGAGGTGTTGGCCATCCAGATGTTACCCTAAAATGCTAGGTTCTGCCCAGTTGCCCAGGATTTACTCTTACAGCAGCAAAGGCTCAGAAGTAATCAATCCTTGCCTTCCAGGCACATAGCCTTGCTACTGAGGTAAGCCATAGTTAGCTGAGCCAATTACATTCAATGGGGACTACTTAGCTCACTCAGAAGATAAAACTTCCAGAAAGCATATTAGTTTCCATATGCTCCATAATATACAGTCTTCAACCATCTCAACTTCCCTGGCAACAAGACACATAATTATCTAGAATTACTGAGTTACTACCAAGTAAATAGTCTAATATGGAATAATGATAGTTTTCATTCACTGTGAAAGCCCAGTCATGCCCTGGTGGCACAGTCTGTAGAGAGCTGTGATGATAACCCAGAGACAAAGTCTCTGGTGGTTTGAATCCACCAGTGGCTCCACTGAAGGAAGATGGACAATCTCCTTCTCTGATGTTTAAAATCTCTGAAAAACCACTGGAGGGTCAGCTATGATAGGTTCTGACTCAATGGCAATGATGTTGGGTTTTGAGTTCAATAACTTTTCTCCTCATCACCCTGTTGACAATGGGAATTCAACAGATATTCTCAAATAAGCATTTTTATTTGTACAAACAATAAAGAGAAAGAGAGGACACATTTAGCTTAAAGCGTATTTTATCTTGAAAATTATAGACTGTCTCCTTCAGATAAATTTTAGCATAACTTTTTCAATTGATATTTGTGTAACTATTTCACAAATTAAAAAAAAGTTACCCTTCTGAGGATGTGTAAAGCAAGCCATTGCATGCAGTAGGACTCTTGCCCTTTTTCTGAGGTAAAATCAGGCACAAGAAGTGGTAGAGTTTGAAAATGAATCTTTACGCCCATTATCTCCATAAGCTTATTCTTATATACAGAAAATGATCTTTGAAGATTGCCAAAGGGCTAATCTAGAGTGTTTGTAGGGCATGGTTGCTTGGAAACACTTTTGGTTTCAAAATAAATAGTTCTGTCTTGTTCAAAATGTATACAAACCACAGTAAACATTGATACTTGGCACCCACAAACCTTTCTAGAAGTTTTGTTACAAGACTTCTTGCCTCAAAT
Organism: Elephantulus edwardii; assembly: GCF_000299155.1. NCBI lineage: Eukaryota > Metazoa > Chordata > Mammalia > Macroscelidea > Macroscelididae > Elephantulus > Elephantulus edwardii. The sequence goes on along the minus strand of NW_006399851.1, from coordinate 7,103,244 downwards.
GCTTTTTTGGCAAAACTCAAAATTCTCAAATATTTTTAAAAGAGGGATGTATCAGAAATATGCATGCTATTATCCCTCAAAATACCTTAAGAATAAAAGGAAAGTCTTTTGGTACACAATTTTCCAGAACAGCTAATCTAGGGAAGGGGAAAAAGATGCTAGAATTCACTAAATTAAAGCAATAAGTCATCCTCCAACCACTTGGTTCCCATTGCCTCTGTCACATAAGGACTGAACAAGTGATGGGAGGGCACACTTTCATGTTCTTCCTAGTAATCAATGTGCCACTGATAATACATTTAGGCTATTTCATCACCATGTTATTGCCTAGAAGCATGCCCAAGGAGTCCTGCTTAGATCTGACATGCCTTCTCTCTTAAGGACCAGATGCAAATTACAAAGTAAACACTGAGAGTCTCAGGAGACATCAAGGTGGGTCTGTTTGGGGCTAGGACAGGTACTTAAGGTTACTTATCACAGGACAGGTCAGAGAATATGTGACTATTTCCTTAACTTCCTATTTCAGTAGTGACTGAGGGAGACTGTAGACATGAAGATGACATCATATTGTAAAATGCTCCATGTGAGATAGAGCTGTGATCCGGTTGTAAAAACACCCCTTCCAGTCTCTGTTATCTCCCATAACATGTAAGATTTCTTCTGTGTCATCCAATTCCTTCAGATACAGTGACTCAGTGTATTCCTTTCATCTTCTTTTAATACTTCCTGGATAATTTTTTTTTCTATAATTATATTTTATTAATTTTCATAAACATTTACAGAGATTTTGGGTTTCCATTCATTCATTGTTGCACTATTCTCTCTACCCTCCTCCCAGTTTGTTCCTGGATAATTTAACATTCTACCCAAAGTGTCCTTAAGTATTGCCACCCATGGCTTGAATTTGTTTTTCAGCTCCTTCAGCTTAAGAAACGCTGAGCGAGTTCGGCCCTTTTGATTTTCTGACTCCAGCTCTCTGCACATTTCATTATAGTATCTTGCTTTGTCATCCTGAGCTGCCTTTTGAAATTTTCTGTTCAGCTCTTTGATTTCTTGGTTTCTGCCTTTAGCTTTGGCTTCTCTGTGCTCTAATGCAATATTCAGAGTCTCATCTAACATCCATCTCGGTCTTTTCTTCTTTTTCAGCCTTTGTAATTATCTTTTGCATTCTTCATGGACAATTTTCTTGATATCCTCCCAGAGTTCATTTGGTCTACGCTCATTAGTGCTCAAGGCCTCAAACCTGTTACTGAGATGTTTTGAAATCTGGCTATAGTCTTCGCAATTATGTGCTATGCATCAGAGAGTTGGACAGTGAGTAGGGATAATAGAAAAATAATTGATGCCTTTGAGCTGTGGTGCTGGAGAAGAATGTTGAATATACCATGGACTGCTAGGAGAACAAACAGATTTGTCCTGGAGAAGGTGAAGCCAGAATGCTCCTTGGAGTCAAGGATTCTTAAGCTTTGTCTGACATACTTTGGGCATGTTGCAAGGTGGGACTGGTTCTTGGAGAGGGACAACATGTTTGGCAGAGTGGAGGTGTGGTGAAGGAGAGGAAGACCTTCAATGAGATAGATCGATTCTGTGATTGGAGTGGTGGGAATGAGTGCGTTTGAGATGGCTAGGTTGGCACTGAATAGAACGGAGTTTAGAGCTCTTGTACATAGGGTCACTATGAGTCGCAAGTGACTCGATGGCACATAACAACAACAACAACATGTAAGATAAAAGGAAGTTAAACTCTTGCCGTAAACAAAGATGATTTGTCTTGACGTGAAATACGATTTAGAATTGTCACGTTTCTCTGGCATTTCATTCAGTTGTCTTGTCCCTTATACTCATCACTGTTCAGAAATCTTTACTGAAGACTGAAAATAAAGAGTTCATTAATTCTGCATACTACTCTTCTACCTAATGTAAAGTTTTTCTCTCTCAAATGTAAATCTTAAATTTGGAATTTATCTCTGTTCATCTTGGAAACATTTTGACAGACTCTTAAAAAAAGGACAGCATGTTTACTGTATGAAGGATTGCATAATTATAGGATTTGAAATTTAAGACTTCTTCAGAAACCAAATAATCTATCTCCAAAACAGAAAAGCATGGCCTCTTTGCAAGTGAGCCTGCCTGCTTAGGTGAGTGTTCTTGCTGGGGCTCGAACAGGTTCTTGATAGAGTTCAGTTTTTCTTTTCTCTTTCAATGACGAGAAAATATCTAAATTTTTCTTTTAACAAAAGTAAAATGGTTTAAAATTACCTGTTTGTGCATATGTGTCTCTAGTTAACTGATTAAGGTTTAGAAGCCCTTGTGACATGGTGATTAAAATTCTTGGCTGCTAACCTCAAGGTCAGCAGCTAAAACCACCAGAAGGAAGAAAAGGTGGTCAGTTTTCTCAAAGATTTGTAAACCTTAGAAGCCATGTGGGGCCACTCTGCTCTGTCTTTGAGTCATGAGGAGCTGGAATTGACTTGATGGCAGCGAATTTAATTTTGATGGCTCCGTGATTAAGCACTCAGCTGCTACCCTCAGTATTGCAGTTCAAACATACCAGCCACTTTGAAAAAGAACCATGTGTCAGGGTACTTCCATAAAGACGTGCAGCCATGGAAACCCTGTAGACAATTCTGCTCTAATTCTCTTCTCTTCCTCTATTCTATTATTCTATTCTATTCACTATGAGTTGGAATCAGCTTGGATATCAGAGGTTTGGGATTTTTGTTGACCCTCTTTTAAAAAAATCTTTATTACAATTCTATTTTGAGCTTTTAAATAATGCTTATTAGTCTGCTTTCTTAGTGTCTTCAAACTACTGTATAGAAATTGTGCAAGGGCAGTTTTAAAGGACAGAAATTAATTGTCTCAAAGGTCTGGAGGTAAAAAGTTCAAATCAGGGCCTGTGCCATGACAGTATCCCTGGGCTGTTCTTGGTTCTTTAACTTAGAGAGGATCCTCAAATAAAGTCTTCTTTCTGTGTCTGTGTGTCTCTGTGTGTGTGAGCACTTAGCTGAATGAAATGGCATATGATTACATTGTGGAAAGTAATTACAATATATTAGATGTCAGGTGATTAATTTTTTTCATTAGCTTACATGAAGAGGTACCACTTGCCCACTCATTCACTGACATTTAGTGAGAACCAATTCATAGCTGGCCCTCAAGTGGGTTTTCCGAGCCTGCAAATTGCGCAGGAGTAGATAGTCCATCTTTTTCGCGAGGAACAACTGATAAATTTGAACCATCTGTCTTTGAGTTGGCAGCACAATTCCTCACCAACAGGTAATTATTTTATATTAGTTTATACCAGCAGTCAGGAAATCAGGAAACGTATTGCGATGGGAAAGTCTGCTGTTAGGGACCTCTCTAGAGTACTCAAGAGCAACAGTGTCTCTCTGGAGACTTAGGTGCGCCTGATACAGGCCATGGTCTTTGCAATCACTTGTTATGCATCAGAGAGTTGGACAATGACTAGGGAGGACAGAAGAAGTGTTGGAGCTGTGGTGCTGGAGAAGAGTATTGAATGTACCATGGACTGCCAAGAGAACAAACAGATTCATCCTGGAGAGGGTTAAACCAAGCAACTCCTTGGAGGCAAGGATTCTGGGGCTTCGTCTGACATACTTTGGGCATGTTGCAAGGAGGGACAGGTCCTTGGAGATGGACATCATGCTTGGGAGGGTGGACGGATGGTGCAAGAGGGGAAGACCCTCTATGAGATGGATTGATTCAGTGACTGGGGTAATCGGGATGGGTGTGTCAGAGGCAGTGCGATTGGCACAGGATAGAGCAGGGTTTAGGGCTGTTGTACATAGGGTCGCTATGAGTCACAAGCGACTCGGCGGCACATAACAACAACAACAACATATCTTCAGGCATAGGGGTTAAAATTCTAACACATATTTTAGGGGGACATACTTCAACCCAAACAACAATAACAATGACAACAACAAAGAGAGAGCTCATTGGCCCTAGTGGAAAGGAACTTATGCTACCAAGCCGAAGGTGAGTGATTTTCATCTGTGGCCCTCGGCCATGTTCAAATTGTTTTCCTGTCAAACATTCTTCTAGGTGGTCTGTGCGTTGCTGTACAGAGGTAACTTGTGGTTGCTGTGATGCTGAAGCCTGTGACAGTGATGTGCCAATCGTGGTAATGGGTACTCATGGTGGACAGTGTTGGCTGGAGCTTCCCGACTAAGTCAAGCCTGGAAGAGGAGCGGCATCCACTTCCGAAATGGCTTGCCTCCGGAAACTCTATGTACCAACAGTTCTCAGGCTGTTCGTTCATAGGGTTGCTATGAGTCGTCTGCGACTCGACGGCACCAAACAACAACAACAACACTTCAACCCATAGCACTGAACACAGCTTATTCCATCATATAGATCAACAAGATAATTGTCAGAAAGAAGAAAGTCAGTGATAGCACTGAGCCATGGTTGAAATCTCTGTGCCTAGTCAATCTGTACGGTGAAAAAATTATTTGAAAAGCTGAACTCTATGAAGAAGCAAGTAGCATCAAGATCAGAGGAAGACTAATCAATGACCTGTGTTATGAAAATGACACAACTTTGTTTGCTGAAATTGGGTAGGGCTTGAACTACTTGTTGTAGAAGGTCAAAGAATAGCCTTTAGTTTGGGACTGCATCTCAACATACAAAAAAAACATAAAATCTTACCACTGGACCTCTAGGTAATATCATGATAGATGGAGATAAGTATTGAAGCTGTCAATAACTTCAAACTCCATTTCACTTGGATCCACAGTCACCACCAGTGGTACCAGCAGCCAGGAAATAAGGAGATATATTGCACTGGGAAAGTCAGGGATCTCTCAAATTATTGCAGAGTAATGAAGTCAGTTTGAGGACTAACGTGTGTCTGATTCAGACCATGATCTTTCTGATCACTTGCTATGCATCTGAGAGCTGGACAGTGAACAAGGATGATAGAAGAAGAATTGGTGCCTTTGAGCTGTGGTGTTGGAGAATAGCACTGAAAATCCCATTGATGGCCAAAAGAACAAAGAGATATGTCTTGAAGAAAGTGCAGCAGAATGCTCCTTGGATGCAAAGATGATGAGATTTTGCCTCACACACTTCAGGCATGTTGCTAGGAGGGGCTATTCTTGGAGAGGCATATGATACATGGAAAGGCAGAGGGTTGGTGAAGGAGGACCCTCAGCTACGTGGATTGGCACAGTAACTGCCGCAATGGGCTGTAGTGTGTCAGGAAGATGAGGATGGCACAGGAATGGGGCAGGAAAGGGTTGATTGAGATCTGTTGATCATAGGGTTGCTATGGGTCCCACTTGACTTGACAGCATAACAACAGAAACAAAGACCTAGTCACTCATTTCAGAAAAATTAATCCAAAGCCTTATAGATTCTATAAGTTGCTTGTTTCGTACACATCACCAAAAGGGAGGGATGCTGGAGGAGAACACAGCGTTTAGTGCTGTAGAAGGTCAGCAGGGTCAAGGGTGATCTTGGGTGAGATGGAATCTAACTACAGCAATGGACATCAGCCTGCTGGTGATCATGAAGACGGTCCGGGACCAGAAACTACTTTGTTTATTGTGTGTGAAGTTTCCATGAGATTTATGTGACTTTGTAGGATCTAATAAATAGAAGACAAATAAAGCCACGAAAAGGAGTGGAGTCCGTTTTAGTGCAAAAGGAAGAATTGCAATTTTCAGTCACTCTTGTGGGGTGGCATTGCAAAGATAGTGTTGTTGTAGCAAAGCCCTAGAGGGAAAGAAGGAAAAAACCATGCCGTTACCTAGGGGCAGAGTACTCGAGGTGAAGGGGACAGTGAACAGGAAGATGCAGAAGTAGGGAGGTAAGAACATGCTTGTATGTTCAGTGAGCCTCAAGCTGACCAATCCTTGAGAAATCACACAAGGGTGTCTCTTTGATCTCAAGATGCTATAAAGTTTCGTCAGCCTGTCTTGCTACACTGATTGGAAATGAAAGAATCATGCCATGAATTTATTCCTTGGCCAGAGGAAAGATCTTTTATGGGAATACAAATTTTAAAAGTAATGAGGAAAATAAACTTTAAATGCAAGGCAATTTTGCACTATATTCTTGAACATGATTGATCTTGATGCTTTGTGAGCTCTTTCAGAAGAGTTTTCTAAATTTCACAGTGATTAATAAATGAGAGATGATTTACAGCAGTATTTTGCAAACTGTGACGCATGAGGAAATGTAAAGGATTGTTTTGATAATTTAAAAAAATGGGCTTTAAAAACTGTGCCTGTAATGTTTCTCCAGGCTATCCATGCTGAATGTGTTTTAAGATATTTTTAAGTAACTATAATTTCCTTGTATATTTAAAGATATCTTCCTCCTTCATTTGATATTCAACAAAAATATTATAATCACTTTGTCTTTAACAAACGCTCCATTTTTCATGAGTACACATTCTCACAGGACCATGACCAAATGAAATGCTTTCTCTTCATTAGTTCACCTTCATTAACTTTTAATAGAAGTACAGATTAGTGCAACCTTTTTATTGAACAACCTTGCAAAATGTAGGAAGAGTTTTAAAAAGCACCTTAAATTAATAAAATATATCTTCTCAAGGAAAACAAGTATTCAAGAAAAAGATTTATTTATAGAGATACTTTTGCCCAAATGATTTATACTGAGAGTACTACAAACAACTTTGATACGAAATATCCTCACATGCCACCAAAGGATATCCTTCAGTGTTATCACTTAATGATATATATATATCCTCTGTGCTAAATCCTCACAAAATAACAGTATGTATCTTCTATAAGGCACCATCTTTACATGGAGTTTTAAGAACATAAGAACCTGCTTATAATACACAGTTGTTGTTGTT
>NW_006399851.1:7087967-7094981 GCF_000299155.1 Elephantulus edwardii | reverse complement strand
ATGTCAATTGGTATACCATCTATTCCTGGGGCCTTATTTTTTGCTATTTCCTTCAAAGCAGCTTGAACTTCTTCCTTCATCACCATAGGCTCTTGCTCAAATGTTATTTCATTAAATTCTGTATCTGCCAATTCCTTTTGATACAATGACTCAGTATATTCCTTCCTTCTTCTTTTGATACCCCCTGGATCATTTAACATTCTGCCTAAAGCATCCTTGATTATAGCAACTCGAGGTTTGAATTTTTTCTTCAGTTCCTTGAGCTTAAGAAATGCTGGACAAGTTCTGCCCTTTTGATTTTCCAACTCGAGCTCCTCGCACATTTCATTGTAATATTTTGCTTTGTCATTCCGTGCTGCCTTTTGGAATCTTCTGTTCAGCTTCTTAGTGTCTTGAATTCTTCCTTGTGCTTTGGCTTCTCTACGTTCCAGTGCAATCTTCAGGGTTTCTTCTGACATCCATTTTTGTCTTGTAAAACATAGCTTCTTCCTAGCAGTGACTGAATTAGGATTTGGAAAATGGATTATGTTGAGTTATTTTGCATTGACGTTGGTGCATTAAAACAATAAGCTTTGAACCAAGGTACTCATATCACTCTTTGCCACTTGGAAGGTCTTGGTCCCATTTCACTCTTGCTGACATAACCGCATGGTAAACATTCTTTTCTCTGGGCCTTGTCAACAGTGGATGACAACCATAATGTCTCAATAAATAAAGTGAGCATGATTGCAAAGCTAGAAACTGTGGCCCTGAAAGAGGCTTGGCTTAATAATCAACATCATTCTTCAAGGTACATACTTCAACATCAACATGTCCTAAGAAGGTGGGTTTTGATAAGTTTGTGACTCAAATGGCTCACTAGCTCTGGAAACTCACTTCCCTGTTCTTTTCAAAATTACTAAAGAGGACAGGCTTTAGGATGAAATGTGCATGCTTAATCAGAATATGTGTGCTTTTACAACAAAACCTGTGAAAAGTCTGGAGAGATATACTATAATGGACCAGCCATCTACTGCACATGTATTATAAAACACATAGTAAGCAAATAGCTGGAGTCTTAACCAAGTAATGCATCTCTTTGCATATTTGAATAAAATGTCTCATTTAAGGTCCTGGGGGGAGATTTCCATGGAAAACATGCTGGAAGGACTTTAAGCTATTGCTGGAATATCTACAACTGATTTGACTTTAGCTTTTGAGCATCTGTCCTTCATAAGGAGTGTTTGAAAAGGCATTATCTCCAGATAAAAATGTTCTGTCTTCTCTCACTAAGATCTCTACTTCCATCTTGATTTCACAGAGAACAGAAGGCTAGGTGCCTTTGAGTACACTCTAGCTCATAGACTGTATGAACAACAGGTTGAAACCTTGCCTGACACTACCTCATTCTCACAATCTTTGCTGTGCTTAAGGCCATTGTTATAGTCACTTTACCAGCTTGCTCTGTTGTGGCTGGCTATGGTCTTTTCCTTTTCTAGCCTTTTCAGTTTATACTCGTTTTCTCTGTTGGTGTTAGTTGCCACTGAGCAATTTTCAACCCCAGCAACCACATGCGTGTTAGAATAGAACTGCTCTTCATAGGGTTTCAATGGCTGATTTTTCAGGAGTAGATCACCAGACCTTTATTTGAAGTGTCTCTGAAGGCTTAAACTCCCAGTCTTTTGATTGGTAGCCCATTGCTTCCATATTTGGATCACCCAGGGTCTCTTCTCCTTAAAGCTACTCAGTACATAGCCAGTACTCATCTGAGAGTTTGTTAAACTATGGGGATTTGTGTGTTGCTATGCCAGAGGACAAACAGGTCCATCCTAGAGAGGGTGAAACTAGGCTGCTCTCTGGGAGGCAAGGATTTTGAAGCTCCATCTCATATACTTTAGACATGTGGCCAGGAGGGATCAGTCCTCAAAGAAGGACGTCATGCTTGGAAGGATGGAGGACAGAGTAGGAAAGGAAGACCCTGGATGAGATGAATTAATACCATAACTAGAGAAATGGGATTAGGTCTGTCAGAGATGATAAGATTGGCCTAGAATAAGGCAGAGTTTAGAGGTAATGTATACAGGATCTCTGTGAGTCGCAGGCAACTCAATGGCACTTAACAGTAACAACATGATGAGATGATGAGGATAGCACAAGATAGGGCAGGGTTCAGATCCATTGTCCACAGGGCTCCTATGAATAGCAGTTGACTGGACAATCCCTAATAACAACATAATGTTGGAAGCTATGCTGTTAATATGCAAAACTGGCCAGGTCACCAAGAGTGGACAGGTTTCAGAAATACTTCCAGACTGACAGAAAGAAGCAAATCTGGCCATCGACTTTTGAAATAATGAGACCTTGAAAAGCTAGTGAGCAGCAGAGGAGTATTTCCTGCTGTAGAACCAGAACCCGGGCCCCTCAGGTTGGAAGGGACACAGTGACTCTAACAATGGGTTTAAGCACAGAGAGGCTAAAGCAGAATTTCGTTCTGTTGTCCAGTCAGTGGCTGTGACTCAGAGCTGCCTGGCCAGCACCTAACAACAACAGGTACGTAACCCCACAGCAGTGTCCTTGCAGGGGTCAGCGGCTCCTTGTTAGTCACACATTGTTCTGCCTAGTCCTGAAAGAACATCTGAACTACAGTAATCTTAGGCGTCCACTACAAATCGCCTGTGCTTTGCTTCAGATTCCCCATCCAGCATGATTGTGGGGAAGAGCTACTTCTCTGAAGAACCATATTGTTAGCAAGCGCCTCCCCTCTGCCAAACTTGTCACTTTTTACCATGTTCTGGCATAATGACAAATGTACACACGTCTCCCCCACTAGAAATAGAAGCTACAGTGTGAGTTGCTCAGCAAAGACCACGTGCTAGACAGTAATTTATATCTCTTGAACAGTATTTGCCGCATGCCTTCAAAATAATCTACTGTTCACGTCTTATCTGGTGAACTACAGAAATAGGAGCTGGGTTTCCTGTTATTGCAGTACTCATGGAGTTGGAGAAATGCTTTTGATTTCCTTTCATAAAGTTTTCTTTCTGAAACAATCAGGACGGTAGTAAACACTGACCCCAAAAAAGAGGGTTCATTTCATGGATTTCCAGGAATGCCTGTGCTCAGAGTATTGTTTTTATTATAAAAGATATGAAAGTTTAATTATTAATGTCACAGAATTATTTTATTTATTTCTATTACAGATATTTTCATCAAAGATTCCTCAGATCCAGGGGGATCTCTGTGTTCCAGAAAAATGGGTGGTCAAAGTCTCAATTTCTGATCCCCATGCCTCCAGGCCTAAATTAATCCATTTAGAAATGACATGGATGAATTTTATTGCAATGTAAAGTAAAGCTGAGGTTCAATTTCCTAAAAATCTTAGATTCCTGAACAATTTTAGTTATTCAAGATTGTTTTCAGTCTTGAGGGATAGGGGATGATTATGACCTTGAGGCATTTCATGTCTCCCTCAGAACTCAGCCTGAGCTTTCTCTTTTAATTTCTTAAATCTCTGAAACAGTTATGTGGTCTCTAATCCTAAAATGTCCCTTATGTCCCAGAGAATACTTGACAGGATTCCATGACTCTGGACTTTACAACTTTTAACTACCCTCATCTTGACTGACAGAGTGTGCACTTTTTAATTATTCTTTCTTCTCATATTATGGTAAGCATATATAGTAAAATGTGGAGGGGAAAACTCAGCTATTTCCCACTAAAAACATGCTGGAGAAGCAAATGCAGAATGTTTGTGAAAAACTGGGGTGTTCTGTCAGGTTGCCATTCTCACAGGTTTCACTGTAAGAAATAAATCATTTACCATCACATTTCTTTTTGCATAATCAATTCAGTGATAGTAAACTATGTTCATCACACGGGGCAATCATTACCACTGTCTGCTTGCAGATGTTTCCATTGCTCTTAAAAGAAGCTCACAGCCTCCTAAGGAATGATTTCTTCTTTCTCTCTCCCTCCCACCTATATAACAACTGTTCCCTAATTCATTATCATCAAGCCAAAACTGACTCATAACTGAACCTCCAGCAGGTTTTCAGAGGCTATAAATAGCATGAGATAACCTACGTTTCACCCGCTGAGCAGCTATGGATTCGAACCACGTACCTTTTGGTGTGGTTTTGGCTTTAATCTTCAGGAGTCCCGAAAAGACCAACTACCTGTGTGCTCTGAAAGGTCTGAATTCTCTATCAGTATTTGACAAAGTCCTACCCCTTTATATTCAGCACATTCCTTCTTTTCCTTCATGCATTTCTTTGCCTGTTTTTGGTCTCACCTGATGTTAGTGAACATGGCTATGTTTGGGTGAAGCACCACTATCCATTGCTCTAGAACTCTGTTTGCTTTCTACCCATTATCCACCAAAGCTTTTTCCCATCCTTAGTCTCCTAATTCTCCAGCCCCCTATCTACCAATGTCATGGTGATGAATTATCTCTAGATAAAAATGTTCCATCTTAATTCACTAAGATCTCTGCTTCCATCTGAATTGATGGAGAAGAGAAAGCTTAAACAGAGGAACATGTTCAGTGCCTTCAAGTCTCCTCCAGCTCATAGCAACCCCCGAACAGATAGGAACCTAGCCTGATGCTTCACAGTTCTCACAATCTTTACTGTTTTTAAGACCATTAAGTTTACTGTACTCACTGCACTAGCTTGCTCTGTTGTTGTTAGTTGCCATCTTTTCCTTTTTCAGATCTTCTTAGTGTCCCATCCTCACACTATGTGCCTTCACTGAAATGCGATCATCTCTTTTGCAGAAGAGTGTTCCATTTGTTTTTTTACTGTGAACAGTTAGATTCATTTAGATGATATAATATTAAAGGTAATGACCATCTTACTGGGAGGAAAAAAACCTTACAAATTTCTTCTAAAATTCCATGTTCACAATATAAAACATTTCTTCATTTCTGAATTAAATCCAGCCTTCATATCAGAATTGACTTTCATTTTTGCATCAGAATTGGCTTATCTCCCTTTCACTGGTCTGACATGCTGACATCAGTTAAGTTGGTCTTGCTGCTGCTCCAGCTAACCTTACCCCCCACATTTCCAAGAATTTAAGGACAACAGTTCCCTTTAAATCAGCTCTGCAAATTTGCATGATATGCACCATAGCATTTTTTCAGTATCTGATCTTATCACTAGGCCTTTCTTCTTATATATCTTTAGGTGGATTCAAATGACCAGCCTTTTGATTACTGGTTGAGCACCATTACAGAATTTAGACCCTGAATTGATAACCATATCTTGATAATCTGATGATAACCCAGTGTTTCAGAGAGCAAACTTACTTACTTACACATCATTGGGCTTTCCTGGAGAACATTAAGATGAAGACACTGGTCCGAGGACCCTGTCATGACTCCATGCCCCAGGTTTAAACTTCTTGCTATATTGAAATCCATTCCATGACACCTTCCTCTTTTATTGAAGTGGTTTTCTTGGTGGTCAATAGTTCCTCCTACCACTCATTGCTTGATTGGCATTTGCCCCCTTTGGTTCATCCAGAGTTGAATTTAGCCTAGAGGCTTATCATATCTAGGATGTGGCACATATGGTACATGTAACTGACATCACTCTTGTTTCAGTCTACAGGTTCTAACTCTCTTCACTGCTTTCTATCTGAGTGCCGAGTCTTGATGTAGATTAGTTCTGGCTTGTCCTGGAAATTAATTTGCTGAATGTGATTTTAGCCAAGTGTCTTTACCTTTCAAGCCTCAGCTTCACCTTTTATGAAAACAGTAGGCTGTGCAGAGTGACAAAAGATTCCTACTGGAGATGATTGTTATGTGTAAATTCTACCAGGTTCCATGGCTTGGCACCAAAGTATTTAGAGATAGCCTGATTTGCTTCTAGTGGTACAACACTAATCTGTCAATTTACTTTATTGGGGGAATTAATCATAGATAGAAGGATTTCTTATTTCTACAGGCATCACGTCATGTTGCTGTAATGTGCCATCGAGTTGTGTGACACTCATAGTAACACAGTGCACAATAGCTCTGAACAATAGCCTTATGCTCTATCCTGAGCCAGTCTCAAATGCCAATACACCTACCTCCATTACCCTAGTTATTGTTTTAATCCATCTCACCCGGGGTCTTCCTCTCCTGTGCTGTCTCTCTACCATTCTGAATATAATGGTTTTCTCCAAGGACTGGTCCCTCCTGGCCATGTGTCCAAAGTATGTGAGATAAAGCTTCAAAATTCTTGTCTCCAAGCCATAAAATTCTACTATTTAATCAATCTGCAAACTCCCACCTTTAAATGCTTTAAGGTAAGGCTGAAGGTTTCAAACACTAATATTAAGCAAGATTTACATTGGAATGAAATGTTAAATGATTTGGGGATAATTTAGTCTTTTCCATGATAAAATATTATGCCATTTAAAAAGAAAGCATTTTCTTCTTATATGGGACAAACTTTCTATTATAAAATTAGGATAATTAAAAAATTCTTTTTACTTTAAATGTGATTTTAATGAAAATTTATAGAGAACTTGAATTTCCATTTTCCATTCCTTCATTATTGCACATTTCCCTCCCTACCCGCCATACAGTTCACTTTTCTCTATTAAAAAAAAATTTCATTGTGGCACAATTTCCTCCCCCACCCCGAGCCCTAAATCCACTTTGCTATGCAGCTCTTATTCTGGACTATTGTCATGCAAATAATTCCTAATTATATATTCCTTTTAAACAGTTATTTCCCTCATCTGTTTCAATGCAGTGTATATTATTTATTTCTTCTTTTCTTAGTTTCTCCCAACCCCATGACAGCTCTGTTTTATAGCAGTGGCTTTATGCAGTATTTGTCCTTTTGTGACTGAGATATTTCACTCAGAATAATGTCCTCTAGGGTTATCCATTTTGTATAATTTTTAGTTCCTTGTTTTTCAGTGCTGCATAGTATTCCATTGTGTGAATATACCACAGCTTCTCTAGCCTTTTGTTTGTTGATGGGCACTTGGGTTGTTTCCATCTCTTTGCTATTGTAAACAATGCAGCAATAAACATAG
>NW_006399851.1:7081680-7084917 GCF_000299155.1 Elephantulus edwardii | reverse complement strand
GAAACGACTCGACGGCACATAACAACAACAACAACCTGGTTGTAGGTTTTCAGGGTACTAGAGTACTTTCAAGCTCTTTTCTGATGAAGTTCATAGTCCTTGGTTTTAATCCTAGGTCTTTGATCCACTTGAAGTTTTTTGCATATGATGTAAGAGGTGGGTTTTGCTTGAGTTTTCTACAGATAGTTTTCCAATTTTGCCAATACCATTTGTGAAAGAGGTTATCGCTTCCCCACTTACTTGATTTCATCTCCTTGTCAAAAATCAGTAGACCATAGATAGATTAGCTGATTTTTAGTCTCTCAATTCTATTTCAGTGATCTATGTGTTGTCACTGTACCAGTACCATGCTGCCTTGACCACCAGTATAGTAGGATTTGAAATAAGGGAGGGAGATGCCTCCTACCTTCTTCCTTTTTTTTTTCTTAGACAAAACTTATAACTTTAATTGTGACTTTAACAAAAGTTTACAGCAAAGTTAGATTTTCATTCATTCACTGTTGTATATTTTACCCTCTCTCCCTTTTCTCTCAAGTTGATATTTTTTATACTACTTTATTTATAAAATTTGAGTATATTGTTTTCAAGAACAGATTCTTCCCATTTCCCTCATCCCTTCCATCAAATTGTACAACTCCATGATTAATGCTCCCTCCCCCGCACATCCTCATCACTCTGCTTCTACCCTCCCCCACGTCCCTTGGATCTTTATACTCATTCTACAATAATGGTTTTACACAATATTTGTCCTGGTAGGACTGAGTTCACTCAGCATACTGTCCTCCAGTCCCTCCCAAATTAGGTAATAATTTACAAAATTATTGCTCCTGCATGCTGCATATTATTCCATTGTCTGAATGTACCCTAATTTCTTAATCCATTCATTTGTGGTTGGATATTTGGGCTGTTTCCTTTTTCTTGTGATGGTAATATAATGCTGCTATAAACATTGTTGTAGAAATGTTCATTTGTGTCTCAGTTCTCATTTTCTCAAGGTATATTCTAAGTAGTGGAATAGGTTGGTCATATGAAATTTCTATGTTCAGCTTTTTGAGAAAGCACTAACTACCTTCCAGAATGGTTGTATCATTTTACAATCCCACCACTATTCCAAAGTATAACAAAAGTTTACAGAATACTCCTCTACCTCCATAAGAAAAAGACTGATAACCCAATTACAAAATGGGCAAAAGTCATGGAAAGAATTTTCACAGAGAAAGATATTCAAATGGCACACACACACACATGAAGAAGTGCTCTAAATCACTGACAATGAGAAATGCAAATCAAAACCACAATAAAGTACCATCTCATTCCAGTAACAGTGGCAAAGTTTAACGGGGCAGCAAGAAATAAATGTTGGAGAGGATGTGGCAAGAAAGGAATTCTTCCTTTTTTGTTTAAGGGATGCTTTGCTTATTTGGGGGTCTCTTTCCATTCCAGATGAAATTGGAAATTGCCTTTTCTATCACATTGACAAATGGAATTTGTATTTATATTGGGATTTCATTGAACTTGTAGGTTGCCTTTAGTAGAATTTGTCATTTTTTACAATATTGAGTCTTTCTATCCAAAAGCATAGTATATTCTTCCATTTCTCCAAGTCTCTTTTTGTTTCTTGTAGTAATGTTTTGTAATTTTCTTTGACTTGGTCCTTTGTGTTTCTAGTTAGATTTATTCCTAAGAATTTAATCTTGTGATTAGTTATTGTGAAGGGTATTGGTTTTCTTAGCTCCAGTTCTGTAATCTCTTTGTCACTGTAGAGAAATCCAATTGCTTTTTGTATGTTGATCTTGTATCTTGCCACTTTGCTGAATTGGTCTACTATATCCACTAGTTTTCTCATTGAGTCTATTAGGGTTTTCTAAGTATACTATCATATTATCTGCATATAGTAATAATTTGACTTCTTTTTTACTGATTTGGATAGCTCTTATTTCCTTCTCTTGTTTTATTACTATTGTTAAGACTTCCAAGTCAATATTGAATAGGAGAGGTGATAGTGGGCCTCCTTGCCCAGTTTCTCTCCTCAAAGTGAATGCCTTTCATCTCTATCCATTAAGAACAATTTTGACTCTTCGATTTGCATATATACTTTTTACTATGTTGAGAAAATTCTCCTCTAATTTTATTTTGTTGAGTGTTTTAATAAGGAAAGGGTGATGGATTTTGTCAAAGACTTTTTCTGCATCAATTGATAGGATCATGCGATTTTTGTTCTCTGCTTTGTTAATGTGATGAATTACACTGATTGTTTTTATTATGTTGAACCATCCTTGCATACCTGTTATGAATCCCACTTGGTCATGGTGCATTATTGTTATATTTTTTAATCTTCTGTTGGATTCTATTGGCCAGGATTTTATTCAGTATTTTAACATCTATATTCATTAGAGATATTGGCCTATAGTTTTCTATTTTAGTAGTGTCTTTACCTGACTTTAGTATCAAGGATATGTTTGATAGAATGACTTTGGGAGAATTCCATCTTTTCCTATTTTCTGAGATACTTTATGTAGAATTGGTGACAGTTTTTCTCTGAGTATTTCATAAAATTCAGTTGCAAAACCATCTTGCCAGGACTTTTTTGTTGTTGGAAGTTGTTTTACTACCTTTTCAATTTCTTATTTTATAATGGGTCTGTTTAGGTGTTCTATTTTGGTCTGTGTTAGTTTAGGTAGGTTGTAAGTTTCTAAGTATTTGTCCATTCCCTCTAGGTTTGAGTATAGTTTTGCATAATACTCCATTTTAAACCATTTCATTTTAGTTAGTTCTGTTATGACATTGCCCCTTTCATCTCTTATTTGTATTATTTGTATCTTTTTCTTTCTTTTCCTTTGTAAGTTTTACTAGTGGTTTGTCAATTTTATTGACATTTTTGAAGAACCAACTCCTGCTTTTGTTAGTGGTTTCAACTCATTTTCAGTTTTCTATTTCATGTATTTCTGCCCTCATTTTTATAATTTCAGAAGGTGTCAGTTTTCTTGCTGTTCTTTACGGATTTTTTTAGATGTTGGGTTAGAAAGCCAATTATAATTTTTTCCTGTCTTTTCATGTGTTTGCTTATGCTGTAAATTGACCTCTGATTACTTCTTCGACTATTTTCCAGAGGTTTTGATAAGTTGTGTTTTCATTGTCATTTGTTTCAAGAAACTTTTTAACTTGATTTTTTTTTTTTAATTTCTTCTATTACTCACTCATGTTCAAGCAAGGTGTTGTTCAGGTTCCAAATGCATG
>NW_006399851.1:7062326-7078748 GCF_000299155.1 Elephantulus edwardii | reverse complement strand
AGATTGTTGATGAATCTTCCACCAATCCTGACACTGCCCAGCCTCCCGGATAATCTGTTCTGCATACAGGTTGAAAAGGTATAGAGACAGGACTCACCCCTGGTGTATGCCCTTCCCAATTTTGAACCATGTTTTCTGATATTGAACCATATTCTCTTAGGTTCTGCTTTTCTGAGCATATCTTGACCTCTCCTTCATATTTGATGGACAGTTTTTCTGGGTATAATACTCTTGGTTGACAGTTGTGTTCTTTGAATGTTTGATATATGTCAGACTATTTTCTTGCTCACATAGTTTCTGCTGAGAAATTTACACTTAATCTTACTTGCTCTTCCTTATAAACTACTCTTTATTTCTCCCTCACTTCTTTCAGAATTCTCTCCTTATCATTGGTTCTGGCAAATTTAAACATGATATGCCCTGGTGTTCTTTTTTGGGTGTCTAGTCTATATAGTGTTCACTCAGCTTCTTGAAATATATTGTCTCATTCTTCATTATGCCCGGAAAGAGTTTTCTTCTAGTAATTCTTCCACAACTTTTTTGGTGTTTTTACTTGTTTCCTCCTGCTCTTATTATGCTCTTATTATTCCTCTTAATGGTGTCCCAGGTTATTCTTAGGCTTTCTTGTTTTTCCTTCCTTTTTGATTCTGCTTTTTGTTCTAGCTGATCAGTGGTGACAATTCTATCTTCTATTTCATTGCTTCTGTGTTTCATCTCTTCAATTCTGTTCATATGTTCCTTCAACATGTTGACAGTATCTGAAACATTGGTCCTCATATTTTGGATTGTAGTTTCTTCTTTTTCCTGAGCCTCTAATGTCTCATTTGTTTCATCTGCATTGTTTGGGATTTTTTTTAATGCTTTTCTTGGCTTTTTATTACAATGTCCTGTACTTTTTCAAATTTGGTCTTTTACCCACTGAAAATATTAAATTATTATCCTTTAAAATTCTATAATAAAAAGTTCCATCAGACTTTCTGGCTTCAGAAAATCCATTGATATTGTGTCTTTTTTGGGGTGGGGGGTGTGACATCTTCGTTTGGGTTTGTGTAGGTTGTGAGGTAGCCTTGTTCTGTGACATTGCTGTGGTAGTTTTTCACCAGATAGCAGATTCTTGGTCTGACATTATTGTTCCGGAGGAGGGCAGGGCAACTACCCTGTCTGAGTTTCTCTCTGAACTTTTTACTCAAGGAAAGACTTGCTTCAGTTCAGGAGAGATATGGCCTGTGAATTAGCAGTCTCATGTATCAGACAAATGCATCTAGGCCAGTCCAGGTGCACTGGACTAAAGGCAGCTCAAGCTTTGAGAGGGGGCAGGAAATAAGATGGGTTCACCTGTGGTACTGATGTCCCTGGCACATTTCGGAGGGGCTGTGGCAGAGGGTTGTCATCCAGACATTGGGGCTGGGGCATCAAGGCAGTAGGACCAGGTCCTCCAGATGGCGGGGCCACATCCTCTTGGTAGCAAGGCAGGGCTTTTAGGGAGCAAGGGCAGGACCTCTAGGCAGTGGGTGGAGCATCTAGGTTGTGAGGCTGGGACTTCTAGGTGGGAGTCAGTGCTGAGCTTCCTGACAGAGGGAAGGAATACCTAGGAGAGAGGACAAGGTCTTCCAGATGGTGGTTTTGGGAGTCCAGGCATCAGGGCCGGGTCCTCCAGTTGGAGGGTGAAGGGGGCCTGTCAGACCGCAGTGCTGTGGTTTAGTGCTCCAGGCAAAAGACCAGTCCAGGACACAGTAAGAAATTTTTAAGGCAGGTGCCTAGTTAGTAGACTGGATATACGTCAATGTGCAACATGTGGTGTGTGATATGTGGTATACTATGTGTGGTGTGTAAAAATTAGGATAATTTTAAAAACGAGTTTTGGTCTGACTATGTTTTAGCTTTTTACATGATGATTAAAGTGATGAAGAACCCTCAAACCAAAACTCAATTGCTATTGAGTTGATTCTAACTAATAACAACTCCATGTGCATCAGAATAAAACTGCATCCCACATTAGGCCTTTTTTATGATGCTCTCTGGGTGGACTTAAATTATCAGCTTTCTGGTTAAGAGTCAAACATGTTAACCTATTCATATTATCCCAGATTCCAGTAACCCTGACCAAACAAAATCTGTCACCATCAAGTTGATTGCAGCTAGTTTTAACTATTTAGGTCAGAGTAGAAATGTCCCATAAGGCTTCCCAGGCTTTAAATCTTTGCAGAAAAGCAAAACAAAACAAAAACACAACAAAAACCAAAACAGACTCTAAACAACAAAACCTTGACTTGTATTTTGTACCAAAGAGTGACTGATGGATTTGAAGTACTCACCTTTTGGTTATTGAACAAACTCTGTAACCACTCACCATAGGATTCCTGAAGAACCTGAATCCATCGTCATCCAATTTTGACTCATAACCACCCTGAAATACTGAGTAAAACATCCCTCATGAGGTTTCCAAAGGTATAAATCTTTAAGACAGTAGAGTTCCTCATCTTTTTCTTGTGGAAAAGTTGTTGGGTTCAAATCACTGAGCTTTTGATTATCAGTCTAATGCTTAATTAACCTATAAGGCTCCTTTAAGAACCCTAAGCCAGTTATTAATTCATTCTCTCTTTACTTTTACAAGTCTATGAAGCCTAGACTTTAAGAGTCTAGAAGCCACATAGAAAAGGAATAACAATTTTGAACTTTAAACAGTATCTTAGTATCTTGTCTGGGTGCAAATAATACTAATTTAATTTATAGTAGTCACCAATTTCCTTTTCAGTATTTAGGATTTAAAGCATGGACTAGGTAATCTTGGGAAGAAATAAAAGGTTTGAATTTATGTCATTGCTAGGTGGGAATCATTGGTGTCAGGGGGATTCGGAAGTACCAGGTCTATGATAGAAAATGGATGGAAAGAAGGAATATATAACAATAGATAGAGGTTCTAAACCCAAATATAGTTATGTTCATAAGCTTATTCAGGGCCAGACCAATCAATACAATGAAATTACTTAAAATTGTGTGTGCTCAAAGCCAAAGCCAGTCCCGCATTCTAATTCACATTAAGATTTATGGAGGTCAGATCAAGGAACATCTGCTCTAATATCATGTTCATGGTCTTCCTGATGAACGGCCTGGTGAATGTCTTCCCATACTTGCAGTGCACTTGTATTTTTTGTGTGATACCTTCTTAGAGAATCTGCTCTCCCTCAATATTTATTAGTCTCTTGTGGTCCAAATTATTTGAGTGAGCTTGCAACCCCTTTCTTCATCTGAAACCGCGTCCTCTCCCACATTAAAATCAAGGATACACACTTAGCCCACTTCTGCCCATGTTTTTTGCTGATCATAAAGATTGATTTAGGGATGAGTATGTGATCCAACCAGGGCAATCAGACTGCTTTCTTGATATTTACCAGTGCTATTGGAAGATAAGTTACCTCTTCTTCTGAGATACAAGTCCAGAGATCTACATAGACTCAGGGTTACTGGGACTTCTATTAATTTTGAGTTTTGCACACACCCAAATTTCTAACACTTCCTTAGAGATACAGGCCTATCAAGGAAGCTGAAAGCAGAGATATGCACTGTTGAGGATAAACTTCAAGCCTCATAATCCAATAATGTCTAGACTTACAAGGAATTATCTCTGTGTATCTTTCTCTAATTCTAAACTAGTTAGAATTCTTTGGTACCCAGCTGTTGTGTTGGAGATCTTGGTGGGCCAGAAGTCTAAGCCATCTTGGCTAAATTCTTTAATCACCACGGTGTCTGCTTCAGTCACATTTAATAAAATGAAACTTACACGAAAAAAAAAAAAAGAATTAGCTTTCTGTCCTTATCAGCTAAGACTTTCAATAACTTTTAGTTGACTCTTCAACAGGGTATATAGCATTTGATAACAGAGTCTTTCCTCTGAGACTCTTGCTCTGTTATTGCTAGGTAGCTTCAACTGATAGCAACTTTTGTTCACAACAGTATGAAGCCCTGCCAAATTCTGTACTATTCTCATAATCTTTGCTGTGTTTAAACCCATTGTTGTAGCCAACCCTTCTGTGTCAGTCCTTCTCATTGAGAGTCTTCTCTTTTTCCAGTGATCCTCTATTTTACCAAACATAAAAAAAATCCTTCTCCAGGGATTGATCTCACCAAATGACATGCCCAAAGTATAAGAGATTAAGTCTCACTAGGATTGAGTTCAAGGAGCATTCTAGCTATGCTTCTTCTAAGACATATTTGTTTGTTCTTTTGGAAATCTGTGATATATCTTATATGTGCTTAAGTGGAATTTGTGCTCTAGAAAGATCTATCTGAGCTCTCTGAAATCTAAGTTATTATTCTCAATGAGCATGTGTATCATTAGTGTACTTCTTTGTAGAGACACTGAGAGGCAGGGAAGAGGATTAATTATTCTGGGGGCGCCCTCCCTTCTCTATCAGTGTCGGTTCTTGCCAGATGGAAGGCCTTTTTAGGCCAGCATCTCTAGGACATGTTAGAAATTTAGGCATGTGCAAAGCTCAAAATAAAGACTAGAGAGACTATTATGTTTTTCTTCTGTGATTATTTCAATCTCACTGAGAACTGACAATGTTCTCTCCTTGCTAAGTGCCAACTTCTGGGCTGAAATGTGCTAGGCCAGCTCACTGGAGAGCTGTCTCAGAAGCCAAGCAACCATCATGTGAGTTCACATACATCTCTAATAGAGTTGAGATCTAGGACAGTTCTGTTCTCAGTAACAGTCATCCTTCAGTAACCAAGGCGGAGGGCTTCAGAGAGCAGATGATTTAGTTGACTGAGACTTGAAAACATACTATTGTTTCCTAAATGAAAACATGCTGGTAGATTATCACTGGCTGTTTAGTCCTCAGAAAGAACAAGTCTTAACCACAGTGAAATGTGTTCCCAAATAAAGAATTTCTAAATGCTTTCTTCAAGATAAAAACCACTAAAAATGCCCTAAAGGAAAAAGTGAACTACATGGGCTGACGTTGTTAGGAAACTTAGTCTCTTGTCAACCTCCATCATATTGTAAACAATGAAACAGTTCCTTTAGAAGGTGAAGGAAAGCTGTTTACTCATGGTTGCAGTGGGTAGACATTTGTTTACGAATGTCTTTCTCACTTTATAAAGGAATCAGGATGCTGGGGTGTTTTTTTTTTTTGCTTCACTTGACAGCAATGCATCAACAATTTAGAAATCTGAAGCCCTAATGTGAAGGCCTACACTAAACTTTGTAATAAAATGTGTTAAGTCTATCTCCAAGGAGGACTTAGGTTTCTCCTCATTTAAATATGAAAACTTTTGCTCATATCCACAGCCATGTAAGGGCTCACCAACAATGCCCTGATGAAGATATGAAGGCATTGAAGAGGAAGGGAAAATGAAGAGAAACCTGTTGGTTGGCATTGAAGGAAATACTTTGTTGTATGTGTATATAGTGGTATTCTAGGGAGTTCTTGTGGCCTAGTGGCTAGAAGCTGCCACTGCAATCTCAAAGGCACGTGGTTCAAGGCCACCAGCTGCTCTGTGGGAGAGAGATAGGCAGTCTCCTCCTATGTAATTAACTACCTCTGAAAACCTGCCAAAGGATCAGATCTGGGTCAGTTCCAACTCTATGGTACACAGCAACAACTGTCGTATTCTTGTAGTAAGGAATTGTGCTGCCAACACAAAAGCACATAGTTTGAATCCATCAATGGCTCCTTGAAAGAAAGATGGACATTTGCTATCCATGCAATTTACTGTCATGAAAACCCACTGGAGGTTCAGTTATGGTAAATAGCAACAACAATACAATATTTAGGTGTAAAAATTCATTTACTTAAATATAAATGTATATTATACACATAGAATGTTTAAGATATAATAAATTAAATATATGTTGTTGTTGTTGTTGTTATGTGCCATCAAGTCTACTATTACCCCTAACAATCCTATGAATCTTGCCCTGTCCTGAGCAATCTCACCATCTCTGACACACCTGCCTCCACTGCCACAGTCACTGTGTCAATCCATCTGATCCAAGGTCTTCCCCATCCTGCATTGTCTCTCTACCCTTCCAATCATGATGTCCTTCTCCAAGGACTAGTCCTTCCTAGCAACATACCCAAAGTATGTGAGACGAAACTTCAAAATTCTTGCCTCTAAGGAGTAGCCTGGTTTTACTCTTTCCAGAACAGATGTGTTTGTTCTTGGCAGTCCATGATATGTTCAGTATTCTTCTACAGCAAAGTTGTTGTTGTTGTTGTTGTTATGTGCCATCGAGTTGTTTGCGACTCATAGGACCCTATGTACAAGAGCTCTAAATGCTGTTTTATCCTCTGCCAACCTAGCCATCTCAAACACACTTATTCCCACCACTCCAGTCATAGAATCGATCCATCTCATTGAAGGTCTTCCTCTCCTTCGCTGCCCCTCCACTCTGCCAAACATGATGTCCCTCTCCAAGGACCAGTCCCCTGCTTGCAACATGCCCAAAATATGTCAGACGAAGCTTCAGAATCCTTGACTCCAAGGAGCATTCTGGCTTCATCTTCTCCAGGACAAACCAGTTTGTTCTCCTAGCAGTCCATGGTATATTCAACATTCTTCTCCAGCACCACAGCTCAAAGGCATCAATTCTCTATCAACCCTATTCACTGTCCAACTCTCTGATGCATAGCACGTAATTGCGAAGACTATATCCTGGATCAGGCACACATTACTCTCCAGCTTCAGGTCATTGCTCTTCAGTACTCTTGAGAGGTCCCTCACAGCTGACTTTCACAATGCAATTCGTCTCCTGATTTCCTGGCTGCTGTTACTAAGAGTGTTGACTGAGGAACCAAGCAAACTAAAACTGTTAACTATCTCAATCTCTTCACCATCCATACTGATATTGCCAATTGGCCCAGTGATGAGGATCATTGTTTTCTTTATGTTGAGCTCCAATCTATATAGGAGGCTGCAGTCCTTGACCTTCTGTAGCAAGTGCTTCAGGTCCTCCTCAGTTTTAGCAAGCAGGGTTGTGTAATCTGCATAACACAGGTTGTTGATGACTCTTCCACCAATCCTGATGCCACATTCCTCTTTGTACAGCCCAGTGCCCCGAATGATCTATTCTGCATACAGATTGAAAAGGTATGGAGACAGAATACATCCCTTACGAACCTCCTTCTTGATTTTGAACCATGTAGTGTCTCCTTGCTCTGTTCTGACGACTCCTCTTGGTCCAAGTATAGGTTTCGCATTAGCACAATGAAATATTCTGGGATTCCCATTCTTCTCAGAGTCAGCCACAGCTTCTTCTTTTATTCTTAGTCATTGTTCAGCTCTGAGTCTTGAGAAGGTCATGGCTTGGATCAGGTGCACTGCATTCTTTAGACTGACCTCAAAACTGTTTGCTCTCTTGGCAGTTCATGGCATGTTTAATACTCTTTTTCAGCACCATAACTCAAAGATACTGATTATTCTTTTTCTGTTATCCTTAGCCATTGTTCAACTCTCAGATTTGAAAAGATCATGGCTTGGATCAGGTGCACCTTATTCTTTAGACTGCTATTGTTGTTCTTAAGCACTCTGGAGGTGTTCTTGACAGCATATTCTTCCCAGTACAACTCATCTTTTGATTGCTTGACTGCTGGTACCAAGAGTGTTGATTGTGGATCCACAGGAGAAAGATGGGCAGTCTCCTATCTTGTGATTTACTGTCTCTGAAAACCTTTTGGAACTCAGCTATGGGTTGGTTCCAACTTGATGTTACACAAAAGCAACAACAAAATGTTTTATACAAATATATAATGTTTATGGAACTCTTGTGGCTTAGTGGTAAGGAGTTACCCTGCCAACCCGAAGACAGGAGTTTCAAATCCATGAGCTGCTCTGTGGGAGAAAGGCTGGCAATCTTGTGTGATTTACAGTCTCTGGAGCTCACTAGAAGGTCACCAGTAAGTGGGTCTGACTAGAGAGTACATAACAACAATATAATGTTTAATATTGTTTTTGTTGTTGTTGATTGCTATTGAGTTGAGCATGATTCATAGTGACCCTATGAACAAAAGGCCTGAAGCCTTTCTGTAACTAAAGGCATTTATCATAGTTCAGTTTCCAGAGGCATGTTGTTTAGGAATGGGATGCCAATCCTGCTTCCAATATTATTACTGGAAAAATATTATGCATATTTTCAAAGTGTCATCTTGATTCAGTATGTTGATAAGACCTACTTGCTACCATCACTTCAATTCTAACTATAGTGATACTATGTTGTTGTTGTTGTTATGTGCCATCAAGTCGTTTGCGACTCATAGCGACCCTATGTACAACAGCCCTAAACTGTGCTCTATCCTGTGCCAATCTCATTGCCTCTGACAAACCCATCCGGAGTACCCCAGTCACTGAATCAATCCATCTCATAGAGGGTCTTCCCCTCCTGCACTGTCCCTTTAATCTACCCAGCATGATGTCCCTCTCTAAAGACCTGTCTCTCCTTACAACATGTCCAAAGTATGTCAGACGAAGCCCCAGAATCCTTGCCTCCAAGGAGCAGCCTGGTTTAATCCTCTCTACGATGAATCTGTTTGTTTTCTTGGCAGTCCATGGTATATTCAATACTCTTCTCCAGCACCACAGCTCAAAGGTGTCAATTCTCCTTCTATCCTCCCTAGTTATTGTCCAACTCTCTGATGCATAACAAGCGATTGCAAAGACCATGGCCTGTATCAGGCAGACCTTACTCTCCAGAGAGACACTGTTGCTCTTCAGTATTTTGGAGAGGTCCCTAACCGAAGACTTTCCCATCGCAATACGTTTTTTTTATTTCCTGGCTACTGGTGCCAAGAGTGTTGACCGTGGAGCCGAGCAAACTGAAGCTGTGAACAATCTCAATCTCTTCGCCATCCATCCTGATGCTGCCGATTGGTCCACTGGTGAGAATTTTTGTCTTCTTAACATTGAGCCTCAGTCCATATTGAAGGCTGCAGTCCTTGACCCTCTGCAGTAAGTGCATGAGGTCCTCCTCAGTTTCAGCGAGCAAGGTTGTGTCATCTGCATAACGCAGATTGTTGATAGATCGTCCACCAATCCTAACGCCACGTTTCTCCTCATAGAGCCCTACCTCTCGGATAATCTGCTCTGCATACATACTGATACTATAGGACACAGTAATATTACTGCAATAAGGTTTGTAGGACTGTACATCTCTAGAGCTGATTTCCACCTCTTTTTCCTACCTGCTGCTAAGAATGCCTAGCAAATAGTTCCATAATAAATAAGCGAAGTGGAAGTAATAACAGAAATAGACTTTGGCTCAACATAGTTTTTTGTGGAATTATCCAGATCCAGCTTTAACTGAAATAAACTTTCTTATTGAAAATCTGACTTTAATTCATGCATGTATTTATTTCACAGATTTAACCTTAACACCACTGATAGTATTTTCTTCTTTTCCACGTACCAATTTTCATTTCTCCATCCTGGTGTTCATGAAGATTG
Organism: Elephantulus edwardii; assembly: GCF_000299155.1. NCBI lineage: Eukaryota > Metazoa > Chordata > Mammalia > Macroscelidea > Macroscelididae > Elephantulus > Elephantulus edwardii. The sequence continues at coordinate 7,069,304 of NW_006399851.1, read as the reverse complement.
ATACAATTAACACATTGCTTTTTGCTGTAACTTAGAGAGAGAGAAAGAGAAAGAGAAAGAGAGAGAAATATGATGATGATGGTGATGACATTGCTGTATTTTCTCACCAGCAAACCACCACCCAGTGAGGGGAGAATCAGGATTCCAGTCACTATGATTCCCTCATCATAATTATGTGTCACATTAAAAAAAATGGAATCAGTAACTATACCTCTTTTCAACATACAATGATTTAAGCCAAGATAGTTAGAACAATGAAAGAAAGGATATTAGTAAAGGATGATAAAAAGAAGTATATCTAGCTCTTTAAACTCTAAGAAATGGATTGTATGCATGCACTCTTAATGAATTTTCCCTATAATTTGAAAACTCCAGTAAGTGTTCTAGAAGATATCTTTCTTCAATGGTCAAGAATGTTATGCTGCTCCATCATACAATGTTGTTGCTTCTGAGCAAACCATACCCATGGTGGCTTGTCATTAGAGAATGAAAGAAGAACCTGAAATTATTACATTTCTCCAGGATGCCCTTCTACTTTGAATGGTATATCTTGGAAAAAGAACAGTCAGTGTATTCTTTTAGAAGACTCTGCCCATACTTTGGGCATGTCATCAGGAAGAGCTGGCCCCTGAAGAAAAGCATTACACTTGGAAAAATGAGGGTCAGTGAAAAAAAGACTCTCAGTAAGATGGACTGACAATGGATTGAGAAATTCTGATGTATTTATCCATACTATGGATGTAGCACTCAGAAGAAACTACTTCAAAAAAATACTACATAATTTGGGAAAAAATGGAGAACATTATGCTGAGTCTCATAAGGACAAATACTGCATAAGACCAGTATTATAAAAGGATAACTAATAAAACATGTAAGGGGATACAAGGAGGAGAGGAGTGGAAGCAGAGGGGCGAGGCTGGGGAGGGGTGAAATCACAGGAGTGCACAATTTGGTGGGTGGAGGTAGGGGTAAAAGAAATGAGAAAGATCTGGTGGAGACCTGAAAAGATGGGGCAATGGTGGGCATAATCCAATGGTGATTAATTTTATAAAACATAATAAATGGGAATGATTGCATAAAATATAATGTAAATGAAGAATAGGGTAAAACACAACGCATACAAACTTGGTAAGCAAACCAATGTTAAAAAAAAAAAGATATGGAAAGTTCAACAGTGGGCTTAAGCTCAGTACAGAGATAAGGAAGGAGGAGGCACAGGATGGGGCAGGATTTCATTCTGTTGCACATTCAGGATCACTAAGAGCTGGGGGCAACTAGAAGGCAACTTACAACCGTACAGCAAGTGCTTCTAGTTTTCTCAGACCCTTTCAGGATACTGTGGAGTAAGAGAACCTCTTCAGGTCATTTTTCAACTGTACACTTAATGGAAATATAAGAAGATAAAGAATTCATGAAACAGAATTAGCCAGGGTATATACATCATCTGGGCCTGTTTTCACAGTCCCTGAGCTCTTTTCACTTGAAGTGATTCCTTGGTAGGTCTGGGCAATACTGTGGAATTTGAGGAGGAAAAATTGTGTCGTTCATTATTCATGGTTCTCCAATTTGCCGGAGGAAAGTTAGCTCAGAACCAACATAAAAGGACTTGGGTTTGATGGCTCCCCTACCCTGCTTGAGCATGAGTTCACCAAATACTGCTTGCTTTGTGGGATATTTTCATAGTTTTGAAAATTGGTAATGTAACACTGTCATATCTAATTTTGTTTTTGGTCCTAAGGGGAGGAGGTCATCTCCCTGCTTATTAAATTTTAAAAATAAATAACTACAGTAATATCTCCTCAGGCTCCATGTGTCGATTTTACATGACAAAAATGTGAAATAAATGGGCAATAGTCACAATGGGGATGGATTTGGAGAACCATTTGCGGTGTTTGCCAAATTAACTTGGGCTCTCTTTGCTGAAAAGATGATTACTGACAGTTATATGCCTTGTTCATGAGCATAAACGTTAAACTTTTATCAGAAGGCAATGGACACACTTTTAAGTTGATGAGACATCTCGCCTAGTGAGTGACTTAGGGTACATGCTTCAAAGAAAAATTACCCGTGTTTGGACTTCTCATCCATTTGTTACTGGACAGAGCATGAAGGAAACATTTCATCAAGATAAGCTTTCCTGTTGAATAAGGAAGGAATTTCAAAGCAAAGATACGAATATTGACACAGTTACAGACACCAGTCTAGAAAACATTTATTGTTTTTGTTTTGGGGGTTTTTCCTTCCCTTTGCAGTTTAAAGAAGGGAAAAGTTACTTGCTCAATAACAGCCGTCTAAATGTACTCAATACAGAATGTTGAAACTTCTCGCTGCTGTCTTCCAAAATTAAGAATCTTGTCATTAAACTGTAACATACTTTTGAAGATGACTGAAATAGATTAGAAAAGGAAAGGTTAAGGAGTATTGTTGAAAATAAGTTATCACAGAATCTCTTATCTATAGATGACTTACCTGTGATAAAAAGTTAATTACTATTATTAATTATAATTAGTAGTTTAAATCTGTATTTGGAGGCTCTTCCAGGGCTTTCCAAGTTAGATAGAACTGTCAGAGGGTGACAATGGGAATAACTCATCCCCAAGACATGAAGTGCTTTGCTATCTCATTCTCAGGTCACAAAGTCATCAAAGGAGCTGGGAGGACACCCACCACTTGCCTCCAAGAGGTATGCAAGAGGCAGTCTCTTTCAGCTAGGAAGGTAGACTTAATTACAGAAGGCAGCTGAGTTCAGTACACCAGCTTGAAGACAGAATTCCTACAGATACCAGACTTATTACCCAGAATGTGGGTTTCTGCCAAAAATATCATCCTGCAGTCTGCTTATCGGAAAGCGACTGCCTTTGTGTGACATGTGGTTCGGTGACCACTCTGGAAAGTAGGATGACTACTTTAGGTAAAGGAACCCAAGAATTCAGAGGGAGAAGCTGCCTGGTCCACACATCATGTTAAAAGCTTGAGCATGTTGTGTTTTGGGGTTTTTAAAAATTTCTTTTTATTTTATATTGATTTGCATTATAATATATATACATTGTGTTTCATTCATATACACCGTGTTTTACACATTCCTTCATTTAAATTGTGTTTCATAGGATCATTCCCATACATTATATTTTATAAAATTAATCACTATTGATCTCTGTCCACTATTTTTCATTTTTCCAGGTCCCTACTGGATTGATCTCTGTCCACTATTTTTCATTTTTCCAAGTCCCTACTGGATCTTTCCTAATTCCTTCTGGATCTTTCCTAATTCCTTCACCCCCTCTCACCATCAACGAAATTCTGTGATCCAGTGATTTCCCCCATTGCCCCACCCTTAGCTCTCCTGATTCTTCTCCTTCCCTCTTTGAACTTTTGTACACATCTTACTGTTAAGCACTTTGATGAGTCAGACACTTATTGCATTTAGAGTTTTGGTCCTATGACACTGTGCAGTGCTTTTTGTGTCTGAAGTTTTACATTCCCAACAAAGTTTTCCATATCAAAAGCTTTTGTCATTTAAAATATTTTATTGTATGTGAAACATTTCCACAAAAATAAATCTACTCCTTTTTCAACATCTCACTTACATAACCTATTTAGAATAAGTAGATTTATTCGTGGTTCCCAGGGGCAAGAGAGGGCAGGAGAAAGAGGGTGGGTGGGTGGGTTATAGTTAAGGAAGCAGTGTTTCTGTTTACAGTGATGAAAAATTGGAGAACATACACTGGTGGTGGTTTTATTTCATAATTGATATAATTGGTATTATTGAATTAAAAACATTGAACTTGAAAATGTTTCATATACAGAGATAGATACAATAGAATTTAAATAAATACATCCTTAATATACTAAAGAATTAAAATTATTGAACAGTAAAATTATTGAATTGGCAAATGTTTCACAGAGATAGATATAAAACAATAAAAAAGAAAATTACATCCTTAATATACTCAAGAATATATGATACTTAATAGTAAAAAAATAAAATATAAAATATCCATCAAAGCAGCATATATAAATGATTGACGTGAAGTAAGAATAGAAGGCAGTTGCCAGAAGAGAGCAAGGAAACACTGCATGGTTTACAATTAGGAAAGGTGTATTCCAGGTATGCACCGTATCTTCATACCTTTTCAATCTATACGTGTAATAGATCATCTGGGTAGTTGAGCTCTGTGAGGAGGAATATGGCATCAGGATTGGAGGAACACTCATCAACAACCTGTGTTATGCAATTGACACTACCTTGCTGCTGAAGAGGTCTGGAGGGATTTGCTGCAGAAGGTCAGGACTGCAGCCTTAAAATGAATATAGATTGAAACTCAACTTCAAAAAAATAAAAGATTCTTAACACTAGGCCAACCGGCAGCATCATGATAGAAGAGATTGGTGAAGATCCTGATAGGTGGAGTAACTGAAATTGTTAACAACTTCAGTTTGCTTGGCTCCACACAATTAGAATGAGAGAATTAGAGTTAGAATTGAATTGACAGCAACTAACAATGATAGATCATGGATCGCTATTTTCATACATGCCATAAGAGAACATCATTTCATGAAGGTAGAAACTACTTTTAAGGTGTTTGCATGGCTTCCATGGGAGATGGAATGGTCAACTTCCTTTTGGTGAACATCATGATTTGTGAACATAATGAGAGGTAAAGAAATTGAGATAGTTAACAGTTTTAGTTTTCTTGGCTCCACAATCAACACTCTTGGTACCAGCATCCAGAAAATAAAAAAAACAAATTGCATTGGGAAAGTCTGCTGTCAGGAACCTCTCCAGACACTGAAGAGCAATAGTATCAGTCTGGAGATTAAGGTGTGCCTGATCCAGGCAATTACTTGCTATTCACTAGACAGGTGGGCAATGACTAAGGACGATAGAAGAAGAATCAATGCCTTTGAAGTTGTAGTGCTGGAGAAGAGTATTGAATATACCATGGACTGCTAAGAGAACAAACAGATTCATCCTGAAAAGGGTGAAACCTGCCTGTTCCTTGGAGGCGAGGGTTTTGAAGCCTCATCTGACATACTTTGGACATGTTGCAAAGACAGACCAGACCTTGGAGAGTGACATCATGCTTGAAAGGGTAAAGGAACAGTGCAAGAGTGGAAGATCATGAATGAGATGGACTGACTCAGTGACAGGAGTAATGGGAGTGGAGGGAGGGAAGGTGTATCAGAGACAATGAGATTGGCTCAAGATAGAGCAGGGTTCAGAGCAGTTGTACATAGGGTCGCTATGAGTTGAGCATCTAGATAACACATGACAACAACAAGCCTTATATTTTAGCTCCTTTGACTTCAGTGGAGGAAATAACTAAGAAAAATGTCAAATATTTGCCATATAGCCTTGTGCTAATTACAGGATAACAACTAATAACAACAGCAACAGACTAATAACAGTAATGAGACCATTATTTATGGTGTGCTTGCACCAGAGAAGTCCCAAGATGCCACAGAGTGTTAAACATTCAACTACATGAAAATCACTTGGTGGTTCAATTCTTCCTAGAGGACATCTCAGAAACAGTCCTGCAGCAAAATAATCACAGGCTTGGCAACCCTATGGAACCGTTCTACTCCACATGTACGGAGTGACCATGAGTTAGGTTTGAGTTGACAGCAATTAACAATGACAAAACATGGAAAGCAATTTTCCTACATGCATTGCAAGAATATCATTTCACAAAGGTACAATCTGCTTTTCAGGGGTTTTCATGGCTTCCATGGGAGTTGGGATGGGCAATTTACTGCCTCTGAAAACCTGTTTGAGAGTCAGTTATGGGTCAGTTCTGACTTGAGGGCACAAAACAACAATAGTTTAACCTTAAAAAGTGACCGTAAGGAATGGAGGGAATCCTTTTTTGACCCTGGTACACAAACCATCCCTGAAGAGTTCCCCCAGATAGACCATGTGAATATAAGGAATGCTGGACCACCTTTCCACAATCAGATGGCATCAGGACATGCAAGCATTCACACTGCACAAAACCATTATGAGCAACATAGGACATAGTTGATCCATGTCTCCTGCCTGGACATATTTATACTCACACTGCAGAATCCTCCACCCTCACTGGACACCTGAGAACTAAGACTAGATAGACAGATGAAGAAGACAATTAGGAAGGAATTAGTTTTCCCGATCATGTCCTATAGGAGAACTGTTGTTCTATCTTGCAACGTGAGATACTTGCAGAGGTTTTATGATTATTTTTTTTCTTTACATGAGTGTGGGAATCTTTCAGTGATGGTGAAATTTGGGTCTGTTTTTGTACCATTGTAACAAATTGATCATTGCATTTGCCAGTGTGGGCTTTTGCAGTCAATTTTTATTGTTTTCTTTTTTGCAAGGTAAACTTATACTTTGTTAAAGGCATAATGTCTTTGACTCTTACCCAGAAAGATGCCGGAAATAGAAATGGGAAAATACCATTTATAAACTTTTGCTTAGAGATTGATATTTTCCATGCAATTAATAAAGATCTCACTTGTACAAGAAAAAAAAATGACCATGCTTAGACTGTAAACCATGTCTTCTGTATCTAATGTAACTTACTTTCTACAGTGTAGACTGTCAGCTAGTTGAAATAATTCTTCTTTGACAGAAGATAAATTTTAATAAATCTTACCTAGATGTGAAATGTTGAGGGAATTATTTCCAAATTGATTTATTGATCTTTAAGCATATTTTTCTTTCTCAGTATTATTATTTTACTTTTTAAAATAGCTTTTCACTTCTTTCATAGTCTAGGCTCAGGTATTAAAATATTCAGTCAGGCAAATTCATCCATTCAGCAAATATCTGAAAACAAAGGAAGTATACACTTTTACTCAAATTAAGGTGAGGATTAGTGATGAAATTTGGATTTTTTTTCTATAATTATATTTTATTAATTTTCATAAACATTTACAGAGATTTTGGGCTTCCATTCATTCATTGTTGCACTATTCTCTCTACCCTCCTCCCAG
>NW_006399851.1:7048535-7058396 GCF_000299155.1 Elephantulus edwardii | reverse complement strand
ACATTAACAAAACTGAAAAAGGAAATCGACAACACTACTATAGTGCTGGGAGACCTCAATACACCCCTCTCAAGAAAAGATAGAACTACCTGAAATTTGGATTTTGAGGACTGTAAGAAATACTGTTGTATTTATATACTTTCAGAATGGCATTTTATGAAACATCTAATGATTCTGTTGCTCATTTGAATCTTTGGTAGTAGGTGGGCAGGATGTTAGAGGGCTTACTAATTTATCACAGGAACATATAAGATTGGGTAAATTACTGTAGCCTTTGTAAGACCTATGCAGAACTTGTCTTTAGATTTTGTGGTTCATTTCTTATTCTCTTTGAAAATTGCACTCAATAGTGACAATGGAGCAGCTTATCTAGTTTGCAGCATCTCTGTGCTGCATGCTAACCTCTCTAACACCTTCAGAGTCATTCCAATTTCCTCATACAGGTTTTACCACATTTGTTATTCCATTCAATTTTATGACAACATTCAAGATTCTTACCTTCTTCCTCATCACCACTTTGTTATTAACAGCACGTTATAATCAACTTCTATTTAGATGATCAAAATATCACCAGTTTACTTTCTTGCTTTTTGTTTTGAAATGCGTCCTGAAGACCATTGGTAGAATAATTTTCACTAAGTGTAACTTATATATTTTTAGAACACTCCTGCAATGATCCCAAAGGTTCAGTATTACCCTGAAGATCGGAGGCAAAGATTGTCAGTTTCTCCTGCCTTATCCTCAATAATTCCTTCTTTAATTGCTATACTTTCCCAAACAACACTTCTACCAACATTCTTGTCTGTGAAATTTGAGGTAAAGTTTCTAATTTGAGTACTAAACGTGAATTAGTTTTACTTTCTTCCCTCATACTCCTCAACCCTCTTGGTAAATATGCTAGTGATTAGCAAAATTCACTTTTCCCCATATCACAGCACGAACAGATTTACTCTCTTTCATTGTCTTCAAAATCCAACTCAGTCTTCCTAGATTTAGTTCAATTTATGTAAAATAATTTTTCACCTTCCAAAACTCTGAATCCTCATGAATTTAATTAAAAAAATGTATATTGTGTAGCATAATCTTGACCTTCAATATCAAGAAAACAAAAATCCTCACCACTGGGCCAATAGGCAGCATCATAATAGATGGAGAAAAGATTGAAGTTGTTAACAATTTTATTTTTCTCAGATCCATAATCAAAATTCCTGGCACTAGCACTCAGGACATCAAAAGATGAGTTACTCTGGGAAAATCTTCTGTCAAGTATATCTGTACAGAGTGCTAAAACAGCAATAATGTCAGTTTAAGGTGGATCTAATCCAGGTCATTGTCATCTCAATTACTTGTTTTGCATTTCAAAGATAGACTATGAATGAAAATGACAGAGGAATAATTGATGCCTTTTAGTTGTGGTGATGGAGAAGAGTATTGAACGTATCATGGAATTAAACACACACACACACACACACACACACACACACACGAGCAAAACACCAACCCACAATGGTTTATATGTCTTTGAGTGATCTTCAGCAGTATTTTGTTTGTGTGTGATATTAACAGTATTGTTCAATAATTTACACATTCTGTTGTGTTGCCTTTCTTGGGAATGGGAACAAATATGGATCTCTTCTAGTCAGTCAGCCAGCAGTTGTCCTTTAAATTACCTGGTATAGACTACTGAGCACATCCAGGTTTGTATTTGTTATTGGAACATGCCTATTGGTATCGCATAGATTACTGGGGCCTTATTTTTTGTCAATGCCTTCAGTGCATCTTGAACTTATTCATTTATCATTGGCTCTTGATCATTTGGTATTTCAGTTTAAGGCAATTCTTTTTGATACAGTTATTCTGTATATTCTATTTTCTTTTGATGCCTCCAGGATTATTCAAGATTTTGCCCATAGGATCTCAGCTTGAGTATTGCAGCTTGAGTCTTGAATTTGCTTTTCAAGGACAAATAGGTGGCATCATGATAGATGGGAAAAAGATTGAATTGTAAATTAAATGGTCAAGTTTTATAACACAACCATTACTTTAAAAAACATACTGCATTGTATCTTTGCATCAGACTCAGAGCCAGTTCATAGATGAACCTGCACTGGATTTCTGAATCTGTGAATCACAGGGGAGAAGTTTATTCATCTTTTTCCCTATTGCCACAAGCCAGATTCTAGCCACCAGGGAAGGGAAGTGCTGCCTTTGGGTTAGCTGTGAACCTCTCCAAGCCTGTACCTTAAAAAGGCCTGTAATACCATGCCAAACCACAGTGCTCTGAATTTGTTTCGATTAAAAAGTTTAAGAGATTCATACTCAGAATATTAATTTTGAAATGAGGCTAATGTTTTAAAACTCCCAGACAAAGCAAAGACAACAGGGATATAGTCTGTGTGCAAATAATTTATATGATAAAGAAGTTTATTATCTGACATAGGTAAAATAGAAAGAAATGCCCAAATAGATAGAAAATTGACCCACTGTCAGAGAATTTATAAAATTCTGGATTGATTTTAATGGCTGAACAACGTCCTTCTGGCTCTAAAATAAGTCAGATTTTTTTTAGTATTGTTAAAGCCATTGTTGATCTATCATACCCCAGGAACAGACCCAACTTAAGCCAGGTAGCAGAAAGTCTTCCCTACACTGCCCTCATCCTTTCAATAATGGTAAAAGGATCTTCTTTAATTTCTCCACATTCCCTCCAACACTGATTGCTTGCTGTCTGGTTAAACTTTGGTCCTGCTACTGTGGTGAGATGATGGCTTACTGTGGTTTTGATATGATTTGCATCTTTCTGATTGCTGGTGATTTTTGAGCATTTCTTTATGTGATCTGAATGTCTTTCTTGGTTAAAAGTCTTCTGATGCTCTTTGACCATTTTGTTATTACATTACCAGCCTTTTAAAAAAATTACTTGTGGATACCCTATCGTAATCTGTAAACTTCCATTATGAGACCCTTGTCTAACCTATCATTGGTAAATTTTTTTCCAGTCTGTGAGGCTTCTTTACACCTTATTATAGAAAGTTTCAATGTACACAGACACTTGATTTTTTAGAAGGTTCCATTCATTAATTTTGTCCTCTCCTCATTGTGCACTTCTGGCTAGATTTGCAAGTCCATTTATGCCATAGACCAGGACTTCTAACTTTGTTTGCATTTTGTCTCTGATGATTTTTATGGTTTGGGGCTTTCCCATCAGGTCCGTGAGTTACCTTGAGTTGATTTTTTTGTATATGAGAGAGGGATCCTGTTTCAGTTTTCTGTAGATAGATGTCCAGTTTTCCTAGCATTGTTTGTTGAAGAGGTTGTTGTTTACCACTTACTAGATTTTGATTCCTTGTCAAACATCAACTGATCATGGATAGGTGGTTTAATTTCTGGATTCTTGATTCTATTCCATTGGTCTATGTGTCTGACACTGTATCATCATTATGTGGTTTTGATTACCAAGATTGTATAGCAGATTTTCAAACCAAGGAGTGCTGTGCCTCTAACCACATTTTATTATTCAGAAGAGCTTTGCTTATACAGAGTCTCTTTCTTTTCCAAATAAACTTACCAATTGTCTTTTCTATTTCTTTGAAAAATGAAGTTGTATTGATATTGTGTTGAACATGCAGATTACTTTTGGTAGAATTGCCATTTTCACACTGTTTGGTCTTCCTACCCATGAACAGGAATATTTTCCCATTTAGTTAGGTCTCTTACTGTTTCCTGTGGTAGTGTTTTGTAATTTTCCTTATAAAGGTATTTAGTGTCTCTAGTTAGGCTTATCCTCAAGTATTTCAGTTTGTGGTTAGCTATTGTAAATATTATTGCTTTCTTAGTTACATTTTCTGTATTTTGTTTCTGTACAGAAATTGCACTGAATTTTCTATACTGATTTTGTTTTCTGCTATGCCTAGGAATAAACCCCAAAGAATATAGAACTGACACAGGAATAGAGATGTGTACACCTATGTTCACAGTAGCATTATTCTCAAAAGCAAGAAAATGCAACCAGTCCAAATGCCCATAAAAAATTTAATAGATTGAGAAATGGTGGTACATTCACACAATGGAATACCAAACAATATGAAAGAGTAACAATCTTGTAAAATTCCATATAAAATGGGAGAGCCTAGAAAGCATTATGTTAACTAATTTAATCTTGTGAGGATAAATATTGCATAGGACCATTGTTATAAAATTAGAAGGATAACTAGTAAGATGCGTATAAATGTCCAAAAGGGCATGGGGAAAGAGGTAAGGAGACAGAAAACAGGAAAGCACAGAAATCACTAGGATAAAAGATTTTAGTGGGTAGAGTGGGGGTAGGAGGTGAAAGAATAAGAAAGATTTAATGGGGACTTGAGAAGATGTTGTAATAGTATACATACACCAATGGTGGTTGACTTTATAAAATACAGTGTATAGGAATGCTTCAGTGAAGCCTGGTGTAGATGGATGATTGTGTAGAACATGTAAAAAAAATACAAGGAAAATTAATTACTGCATGAAAACGAAATAAAAAGGAGGAGGAGTAAAGGGTGGAAGAGAGAGAAGGAGAGGTGATCACCGGGATGGTGGAGGTTGTGGAGGACACTGTAATAAAAGATATGGATTGTTATTGTAGTGTAGCATCAAGTTGGAACTGACCTATAGCTGACCCTCTGGACGGTTTTCAGACACAGTTAATTGCATGGGAGGAGATCGCTCATTTTTTCCCCGTGGAGTAGCTGGTGGATTAGAACTGTGTGCCTTTGGGATTGCAGTGCAACTAATAGTTAATTGTATGGAATGCAGTATGCAGTGTATGAGGGATTATGTGGGGCATAAGGCATGTGGATAAAATGCAGTGTGTAAGGATAGTTATATGAAAATCATTTTTGGGGAAAAAAGTAGAGGAGCATGAGAAAATGTAGATTTAGAAAGTGTATAATTCCACATTTGGCCAATTCTTAATTTGTAGTGCTGAAAGGGAAGATCTTCCCTGGGGATAAGCTTGTTAAAAGTAGAATCTGGTAGTGGGGGGTTGGGACATGGTCAAGGGGAAAGATTGAATCCCACTCAGAACTCAGAAGATTTGCATTTTAATGGATTTGTGAGCCCACATTAGACTGAAGATTGAAGAGATTCACATATGAAAGAAGGGCAAACAGAAATGGAGGAAAAGAAAAAAAAGGAAAGGAAGAGACAAACTGGAACAAGTTGTTTGGTTTCTGAGCCAGGCTAAAGTTGGCGCCCATCAGATGCCATCTATGAGACCTGAATTTGACATATGCTCACTTATTTTGATCACTAGGATACACAGGGATGGAAGCTGGAGAAATACAACAATGGATAAACAGGTTGCACGTGGGCATGTTCCTTCAGCACTGTCCACCTAGTATGCACAGATGCGTGAATGAGAGGGAAGTATGGTTGGTCTGAGAAGCATGGAGTCATGAGGACTCCTGGCCTGTTGACTTGACTTGGTCTCATGTGGGTGTTAGGACTTAGTGAGGTGACCAAGAGATCTAGAATGCAGAGGTGGGGGAAGAAGTATGGACTCCTGAGCTTGCAGCTGATGCCCATTTAAAGCTAGCCACAGGTGATTGGTGATGAGTTGACCAGAAACCAACCAGATGAAGAGAAGATGATCCATGCTGTGAGCTAGAGTTGATAGCTGCAACATGACAGCTTGCTCTGGATGGGGTGATACTTATGGGTGCAGATGCTCTAAGTTTCCAACTTGAACAGATAATCCTTCAGCAAGGAGATGTACTTGTTTCCTCAGAATGCCAGTTTAATAGGAGTGGGCAAATCAGCTATCTAAGTTCACTATATAAAAAGGGGATTAAGGCAAGAGGCATGAAGTAGCAGGCTTAGATGCTTTCACAAAAACAGTTGTTGGTAAAAAAATAAAAAATAAATTTTAAAAAAACCACAACAGTTGTTGGTGGAATGAAGGAATGGAAAAACTCCCACAATATAAATGCATGAAACATAACGTAAATGAAGCACATGTACATGTATGAAAATACAATGTATATAAATGACAAAAATATTAATAAAAAATACCTTGAGTTTCTAGAATAAGTTCCTTTTAGAAGCTCTGGGGGTTTAGTCTGTAGCAATATGTGCTATTAAGCCAAAGGCTCTGAGAATCTGGTAGCTGGTATTTACAAGAACTTTCAGGGAGAAACATGAGCAATCTCCTTTTGTCAAGATTGACGGCTTTAGAAATCCAATACAGGGTGTTGCTATGAGTTGGAATTCATCTCAACACAATGATAATGAGTTTGAGTTGTGGATTTTGGTTTTTTTGTTGTTGTTTATTTGTTTGGTTTTTTTGTTTTTTTTTTTAAATAGAGTGACACAACGTGACACTATAACACTCACAGCCAGTCTTGCTGTCCTGTGTTAAAGACTCCATACCTCAAAACTGCTCAACCTATTCGGTCCTAAAAACAAACAAACAAACCAGTGCATTTTTCTACCCTTTTAAAGCAAAATTATGGTCTCTGTGTATCTGTGTATGAGTGAACTATGCTCCTTGTTCAAGGTTTTATTTTTCATAAGTAAATCTCCACACTCTGTTGGGTCACCCTTCTTTGGGATGGGAACAAATATAGATCTCTTCCAGTCAGTTGGCCAAGTGGTTGTTCTCAAGATTTCTTGGTACAATTTGGTGAGCACATCCAGGGCAGTATCTGTTAGCTGAAATATGTCAATTGGTATACCGTCTATTCCTGGGGCCTTATTTTTTGCTATTTCCTTCAAAGTAGCTTCAACTTCTTCCTTCATCACCATAGGTTCTTGCTCATATGTTGTTTCATGAAATTCTTCTGTGTCTGCCAATTCCTTTAGATACAGTGACTCAGTATATTCTTTCCATCTTCTTTTACTACTTTCTGGATCATTTAATATTCTGTGGAAAGCATTCTTGATTATAGCAACTCGAGGTTTAAATTTGTTCTTCAGTTCCTTGAGCTTAAGAAATGCTGAGTGAGTTCAGCCCTTTTTATTTTCTGACTCCAACTCTTGCACATTACATTGTAACATTTTACTTTGGCTGGGTTTAGAAAGGGTCTTGGTACTAGGAATATTGTAGCTAATGTTAGATGTATCTTGGCTGAAAGTTGAGAATACCAGAGGAATGTATATCTGTGTTTCATTAACTATGTTCAAGGGCATTTGACTGTGTGGATCATAACAAACTGTGGCTGACTCTGAGAAGAATGGGAATCCCAGAACACTTGACATTGCTAATATGAAACCTATACTTGGACCAAGAGGCAGTCGTCAGAACAGAGCAAGGAAACACTGCATGGTTCAAAATTGGGAAGGGCGTGCGCTAGGGATGTGTCCTGTCTCCATACCTTTTCAACCTGTATGCAGAACAGATTGTCCGGGAGGCTGGGTTCTATGAGGAGAAATGTGGGGTCAAGATTGGTGGAAGATCTATCAACAATCTGTGATATGCAGATGACACAACCCTGCTTGTGGAAAGTGAGGAGGACCTGAAGTGCTTGCTGCAGAGGGTCAAGGGCTGCAGCCTACAATATGGATTGAGGCTCAATGTCAAGAAGACAAAGATTCTCACCACTGGGCCAATTGACAGCATCAGAATGGATGGTGAAGAGATTGAGATTGTTCACAGCTTTAGTTTGCTTGGCTCCACAGTCAACACTCTTGGCACCAGTAGCCAGGAAATTAAAAGGTGTATTGCCATGGGAAAGTTTGTTGTTAGGGACCTCTCCAATGTACTGAAGAGCAATGGTGTCTCTCTGGAGACTAAGGTGCGTCTGATACAGGCCATGGCCTTTGCAGTCACTTGTTATGCATCAGAGAGCTGGACAATGACTAGGGTGGACAGAAGGAGAATTGATGTCTTTGAGCTTTGGTCCTGGAGATAAGTATTGAGGGTACCATGGACTTCTAGGAAAACAAACAGATTCATCCTGGAAAGGGTCAAATCAGGTGACTCCTTGAAGGCAAGGATTCTGAGGCTCCATCTAACATACTTTGGACATTTTGTAAGGAGGGACCAGTCCTTGAAGAGAGACATCATGCTTGGTAGGGTGGAGGGACAGCGCAGGAGGGGAAGGCCCTCTATGATGTGGATTGATTCAGTGACTGGGTTAATTGGGATGGGTGTATCGGAGATGGTGTGATTGGCATAGGACAGAGTGGAGTTTAGGGCTGTTGTGCATAGGGTCGCTATGAGTCACAAGTGACTCGACGGCACATAACAACAACAACAAATAAATCTCCAGGCTTTCTTCCAAGGTGATCTCAAATCACCAACCTTTCAGTTAGCAGCTCAACATCTTAAAAGTTGACTCATCCACTCCTCCATCCCTGTACCTCTCTCTCTCTCTCACACACACACACAGGCTCTAAACGAGTATGCCAATACCCTTTCCTTGATGAAGCCTTCTGTGATCACCGCAGTTGAAAGTGGTTCTCTCCCGTGAGGTTCTGAGCCTTCTTTCTTTTGAGTACCTTGCACGTCTGTGTTTCCTGGTTATTTCCATGATGAGCATTTGATGTATCTCTCTGCAAATAGTTGTCAACTGCTCTAGGAGGACAAACTCTTTACTCTCTTTCAAGCAGATCTCTGAATTATTCATTGGGCGGAGGGAATTGTCGCCAATGGGGAGCAACTCATGATTTGAAAAAGTCTTCGGTGTTTGTCTCAAAGGCCTCACAACTCCTTTAAGAAATGAACTAACCCAGGTTCATGATGATACAGAACTTTAGCCGGAATTGTGCACAGTAAAATTACAAGAGTCTTCAATGGGAAAATGTTGCACTACTAGTTCTTATCAAAACTTTCTATCCTCCTCCTAACCTTTATGACAAGTGAATCATGGAGTTTGATTCACTGCTTTTATACTCCTATCTTTAGTCTTCTAGTCTTCTGTCTCCTTTAAAATATGTTTTTAAATGTTATGATACAGCTTTTATGGACCTATTGAAATAAATGTAAACTACACATACCATGCCCCCTCCCCCCAAGTCCGTTCTGTATTAGGGGCTAACTTTTTCCATTCCCAGAAGTATGTGGATTCTTCAAAACTGAATAGAAATGAATGCTGTTTGAGTTTGGAATGCTCATTGACATACCTTGGAGATTCTATCACTACAATCTCCAATACAGAATCCACACCATAGGAGACCAGGGCACACACGGCTTCTCTTCATACCTCAGGGAATTGCCGAGACATGTCAGAAAATGTCTGTCAGATTGCCTCAGCCCACACTCAATCAGGCATTCAAATAGAAAATCCTGAGCAATTAGGTGGAATTAAAAAGAAAACACACCCCAAAGACAGTCCTTTCAATCAAGAGCTTTCAAAAGAAATGACACTACAAATGGGTTTTACCCAAAGGTGACAGAGGGTAAAATGTGTGACTCAACATGAATGAAATACCCCAGTCTCTGCAGGTCAGACCCTGGAAGCCTTGAGTTGAGTAGACTTTCATTTTTATCCCTTATGATCTCAGGGAATTGTGGGACTGGATGTATTTTATTTCCACTAGTATAGGTTGGAGAACAAGTCTATATTTCCCTTCTAGGAGGTCTCCATAATGCAAAAAAGAAAAAAAGTCAGATATCAAAAGTATAGACCAAAATGACATCAGATTGTCAGATGAAGAAAGAGGTTAGTTTTGACAAAAGCAAAAAATCAATAAGTTCCTATGGGTGTTGATGTGCTGAGCATCAGGATTAACTTATCCCTTCCTTCCTCCCTTCCTTCCTTCCTCCCTCCCTCCCTCCCTTCCTTCCTTCCTTCATCTTTCTTTCTTTCTTTCTTTCTTTCTTTCTTTCTTTCTTTCTTTCTTTCTTTCTTTCTTTCTTTCTTTCTTTCTCTCTCTCTCTCT
>NW_006399851.1:7028993-7048435 GCF_000299155.1 Elephantulus edwardii | reverse complement strand
CTCTCTCTCTTTCTTTCTTTCTTTCTCCTTCCTTCTTTCCTTCATCTTTCTCTCTCTCTCTCTTTCTTTCTTTCTCCTTTCTTTCTCTCTTTCTTTCTTTCTTTCTTTCTTCTTTCTTTCTTTCTTTCTTTCTTTCTTTCTTTCTTTCTTTCTTTCTTTCTTTCTTTCTTCTATCTATCTTTGCTCTATCTACCTATCTATCTATCTATCCATCCATTTCTCCCTCTCAATAGACAGCTCTATATGTATTTATCTATAATCTATCCCTTTTAATTTCATTATTAATTTATTCATTTGTAGTAAATTGAATGTAGGGATGACAATGTAAATACTGTTCAGTTATGTAGCCATTTAACATATTCATTCATTAAACACACGTGCACACAAAACCCCAAACACGCAGACAAAACACTATTAAATGTTTACCATATGTCTGATGTTGTGCTCACAAAAGTCATGTTGATGTGAATATTCCATACTTTACAACTGAGAATGCTGAGGCACAGACAGGCAAAGAAATTGCCCACAGTGATAGCAGTGGTGGCTCAGTGACAAAATTCTTGTCTTGCACGAGGGAAACATGGATTTATTTCCCAGTGTAGTTCATGGGAAACTGCATCCTACTCATCTGTCAGTGGGGGCGTGTGTGTTGCTGTGATGCGGAACAGATTTCAGCAGAGCTTTTAGATTAAGGCAGAACAGGAAGAAAGATCTAGTGACCCACTTTCAAACATGAGCCAATAAAAGATCCATGAATCATAGTATAATATTGTTCAGTATAAGACTAGACACTAATCTTCAAGTGAAAATGTGATGGTGTGGGATCAGACAACATTTTGTTTATTTGTGTGTAAATTGCAGTGAGCTGGGACTGACTGGATGGCAGCGAATAATAATGAAAACACTTTTACTAAGGAATGAAGCCTGGATTTGGACCTGGACAATTTGGCTTTAGAATCAATGCTGATTCTCAGAGGCTGAGAGTGAGGAGTCTCATTAGCAAACTTTCTTATATTCCATGCCTGAGTGATTATTTACCTGTCGATCTTCTTGCCATTAAATAAAACCCAAACCAAAAAACTCTAACTCATTGCTGCTGAGTTGAAGCTGATTCATAACGGACCCTGCTGTGGGATTTTGCAGGCTATAAATCACAGGGACCAAGATTGCCAAGGAGTTGCTGCTAGATTGGAACTTCCAGAAAGACATCATCACCTTTGGGTTAACAGCTCAACTCCTTACAGCCTTCAGATGGGGGGTCAGCTATGTCTCCCCATGGAGGGTCATCTATGTGTTGGTTTCTGACACTATAGCAGTGACTTTGAGTTTTGCTATGATGTGACATGACTTAAATTTTCAGAAGTGTATGTATGTCATCGCATACACATGCAGCTCTAGAGGCTTTATAACAGTGAGTTATGCTGTCAACATAAAGGCCCATCATTCAAATTCACCAGCCATCCCCTGGGAAAAGATGGGAAATCTCCTGTGTGTGATTTACTACCTCTAAAAACCCACTGGAGGGTCAGCTATGAGTCAGTTCCTACTCAAGGGTACACAACAACAACATGTGTATGGTTTAAAGATAATTCCTAATCAATCTCTCATGTTCTGTGAGCAGAGGTATTAACTGCCTATTTTCTGGGCAACCTTTTCTTGGATGTTTTTATAGCAACTAGCATTTGAAGAGCAAGATGGTGTCTTTTTCAGGAATAAAACATAGGCATACTTACTGCTCATTATATTTTTAAAATTCTGGTTCTTTAAGCTCCAGGTTACTTCCTCACTTGCAATACAACCCACCATGTTTTCAGGGGTCACTTAACCTTCTTTTGTTGTCCTGTGGTTAATGGTCCTCACAGAAAAAGCAGGGGAATGCTGATACTTGACTGTGTCTATTGTTGTGAGAAAGTTCTTTGTTTCTATACTTCCAGCGTACTTCTGCAAGCATTTATGAAATTCCATGAGCTAACTTATTTGTTAAGATACAAGTAAGGTAAAATCTTAGACCTTTCCCAGTCTTCACCCACAGAATAGGTGAAATGATTTCATTTTGTGTAGGTGCTCTTAAGAAAACGTGATGCTGAGATAAATAAATCAGTTACAAAAGAGTATTTCCTGATCCCATACAGATGAAAGGCATATATGAAGCAACTACAGAGAGACCCAAGTCTATTAATGTTTACCAGGAATGTGAGGATGGGAGAAAGTGGAACTTATTGCTTGGCAGAAACTGTTGAGACTGAGGGAAAATTTGGAAATTAATAGTGGTGGGTTCACAACAGCCAAGATCAGTATGACCAGTGTCACTGAATTGTACATGTAAACACACTGAAATAGAATACACTTTGTTATTCTCACCACAACTAAAAAATGTCAAAGAAAAAAGAATAGATCAAACATCAAATATCCCATGTAATAAGATCTTGTCTATAGATAAGATCTAATTTATTTCAAGTTATTTTCCCTTTGATGCATCTTTGCTAGGGGCTGTCATGCTGGCTATGATTCATAGTGACCATACAGAAAAGAGATCAGAACCAGGCCCTATCCCTTGCCATCCTCCTGATCTACTCAAAGTGATGATCACAGTAACTGTGTCAATCCATTTTGTGAAGGTTCTTTATCTTTCTCTTACCCTCTACCTTTTCTAATGTCTTTTCCCATCATATACCTCTCCTGACAACATGCTCAAAGTACATGAGATGAAGTTTCACCATCCCCACCTTAAGGAGCATCTTAGTTTCACTTCCTACAAGACTGATTTGTTTGTACTTTTGACAATGTATGGCTTACTCAGTACTCTTTGCAACATCACAGTTCAAAGGCCTGGATTCTTATTTGATCTTCCTTTTTAATGATCCAAATTTCAGATATGTATGGAGCATTTGAAAATACCATGTCTTGGATAAAGGTACACCTTAATACTAGTCTTTGAGGCTATCACAACTGGATTTAAAAACCATCTCATTAATAGCTTTGATGAATTGAACTCTAATTACTGAAGACCAGACAAGTTATGGGATGGCATCAGGAACATCATCCATGAAGAAAACAAAAGATGAGCGTAAAGACAGGAATGAAAGAAATAACAGAAATGCATGTCAGAAGAGACTTTGGGAATTGCACTAGAATGGAAAGAGCCTAAAATAAAGAAATAGTGAAGGCAGAGAGACAATCAGAAGATGTCGAAGAACAGGTTGAGAAGACAAAGCAAAATATATGATGACATGTGTAAGGAGCTGGAGAAAAGGAAATGTGTAAGGAGCAAAAGGGAAAGGACACACACAACATTACCCAGGCTGGAAGACCTGGGGAACAAATTCAAGCCTCAGATTGCAAAATTGAAGGATTTGAAAGGCAAAATCTCAAATGAAGCAAGAAGCATCAAAATAAGTTTGAATATACCCTAAAGAAACCATAACTGCCACCCAAGCAGATATATGCACACCTGTGTTTACTGTGGCTTTGTTCACAGTAACAAAGAGTTGGAAACAACCTAAGTGCCCATCAACAAACAAATAGATAGAGAAGTTCTGGTATATTCACACAATGGAATACTATGCTGCACTGAAAAACAAGGAATTCATGCAATATTATTCAAAATGGGTGACCTGGAGGACATTATGCTGAGTGAAATATCTCAGTCATAAAAGGACAAAGACTGCATAGTGCCACTATTGTAGAATAGGACTGCCATCAGGGTTGGGGTGAGACTGAGAAAAATTGCACAAATAATGTATACTGCATTGAAACAGATGAGGGAGAGAACAGTTTAAAAGTGATATATGATTGAGCATTATGGTTATGACAAGGGTCCAGAATGAAGGTTGCATAGTGGAGTGTAGTTGGGGGTGAGGGGATTGCATACCAATGAAAAAATTTTTCTTTTACTTTTCAGAGAGAAGAGCAAACTGGGGAGGAGGGGTGGGCAGGGAGAAAAATGCAACAAAGAGTGAATGGAAATCCAAAATCTCTGTAAATGTTCATTAAAATTAATAAAATATTTTTTTTTAAAAAAAAGAAGGTTGAAGTAATACGTAGTCTAAAAAGAACTAGTAAGTGAGGTATGATAAAGAATCAACGGTACTGAAGGAAGAAGTTCAAGCTGCACTAAAGGCACTGGAAAAAAACTAAAGATCTAGGAATTGATGGAATATCAACTTGTTGTATTATTTCAAGTAGATACTGCTCTTGATGTGCTCTCTAATCTACGACAAGAAATTTGAAAGCCAGCTACTTGACCAGCTGACTGGAAGAGATCTGTATTTTTCCCATTCCCAAATCATGTTCTAGAGGAGAATAAATTAATCAATATTTGAGTTGTGTTTTCAACCCCCCGAAACTCATCAACAAAAGTTACCTTTTTAAAAAAATGCTATTTCTTGCATGTTTTGCATGTTGACTCTAATCCTTTTACCATAAATTTTCCAAAAGCAAACTTCCTTTTAAAATAGAGTAGGAAAATGCCATTCTAGATATTTAGGATGTGGTACTCACAGGCAGAATGCTGGCTGCCTGTCTTTAAACAGCATTTTGATCACCATATTAACATAAACAGGATTTAGAGCAAGTATCAAATGACAAAGGAGAAAAAGAAAAGTAAGATGGCAAAACTGATTAAAACAGGTTAAAGAGTTCTTAACACACTCTGGATGCAGATAACTGAGAGTGGCTTGCATTGACTATTGACTGTCTAACTTTCAAGCAACTTTCTTAACTGTCCTGGTCACACTGGCTTATTTGCCCAACAGGAGACAGTGGCAGTAGGCAGCTGTGAACCTGGTTATATGGATAGCACCTCTTCACGCGGATGTAGTCTTTCACTGACATCAGTATAGACCAGATTGATTAATGTTACAGGATAGGGCAGCTTTCAGATCAAGTGTTCACAGGGTAGCTGAGTCATTTTTGACAAGACAGCACATAACAACAAATAGACCCTGGGTAAAACAAACACTTAACTGTTGATGACCAGAAGGTTGACGGTTTGAATCTATGTAGAGGTGCCTCAGAAGTCAGGCCTGGTGATCTACTTCCCAAAGGTCATAACCTTGAAAACTCTCCTAAGCACAGTTCTTCTCTGGAATCATGAAGTCACTATGAGTCACACCAACTCAACACTAATTTAATAACAACACTACTATTATTTCACCATAGTATTTACTTCTGCTCCTGTTATCCATCAGTCCATCAGGCTTACAGAACTCCCTTTAGACTTGTTAAAGAGCAATTGTAGCAGAGTGGTTAACTGTTGGACTGTTAAGTCAAAGGTCAACAGTTCAAATCCACCACCTTCTCCATGGCAGAAGGACGTGACAGTCTGGTTTTGTAAAGCCCAAGAAAACTATGAAGTGCTTCTGTTTTGTGGTACAGGGTCAATAACAGTCTGAATCTACTTGATGAGAAGGTGTGTTAGTAATGAAAATCTTCTAAAGAGGAAAAAATAGAAATAAAAATCAATGTTCACACCTGCCAATTGACTTATACAGGACTGACACAGGCTGGGAGTTGTCCTATCCCCAGCTAAACTGCTCCTTTTCTTATTCCCTGTGTTCTACAAAGAACTATATCACCATCATTTTGCCTCAGAGATGTTGGAGAGGCTCTAAAAATCAGACCAAGAAAATTATCTACAATCTGTGGGCACAGAGAAGAGAAAACTAGCCAACAAGGCAGCATTCACTGACTCGTTGTTGCTTCTTGCCTCAATCCAGCATTCCAGACCTCTCTAAATTATTCTGGAGTGTCCTTGGGCCATTGCCTCTCAGTGATTCCAAAGAGTCCTTTCACCTTGGTCTGTACAGTATCCACTGTAGAGCCTTTCCACTACCAAAGGGTTGATGCCACAAGCTCCCCCAGTTGCAGAACTGCCAGCAGCAAGACCTCTTCTCAAGCTGCCCAGCTCCCCACCAGGGGCTGTTCTTTGTTATCAAAGCCTCTGCAAGAGGCTTTGTGTCTGTCAAAGTCCCCCTCTTCCAGTTGAAGAGCTTCTTTTCTTCAGTTCTAATATTTTACAAAATAATATTATATTCTATTTTAGAAAGTTTACGCACAAATTAGGTTCTCCTTTAACAACAGTTATTCAACAAAAGGAGTGCCATTGTTTGCCATTTTCACACTGTGCCAGCATTCTCCTATTTCCGTTCTGTTTGCCAGTTTCCATTGATCTAGCTTCCTTCCTCCCTGCTCTCACCTTTGCTCTAGGGTAACTGTTCACTCTCGGTCCCACATGGATCATTGTTTAGGGGAGAACATTACTCACGAGGGATATTGTTTATTTTACAAACCCATCGATTACTTGACTGAAAAGTGACCTACATAAATAACTTCAATTCCATTTTGAAAGGTGATTCTAGAGCAATAATGTTAGTGATTCCTCTAGAGCTGACATTTTTAGGGATTACGCGCTTTATGCTCCATTTTTCTTTCACGCTACCTACAACCTTCTATTATACTCTTGTTCTGAATGGTGAGTAATGGTAACTGGGAACCATCTGGTTCTTTTGGTCTCAGGCTAGGAGGGCCTATGGTTTATATGGGCTACATATCTGGTAGATTCATTTCTTCTTTGACACTTCATTCCCTTCTGTCTGCTGTGAGCAAAGACCAATAGTTGTAGATGGCCACTTGCCAGCTTTGAAAACCACATATGCTACTCACCAAGGAGGATAACTAGGATGCAAAATATTATCTTTGTAAACTATGCTAGACAGATCGTCTAACTTGCTCCTGAGACCACAGTCCCAGACCTTTCAACCCAGTAAGTCAATCCCATGTCGCAGAAGGCTCTGTACCTGTGTCCCCTAGATATAGTGCATATATATGCAAGACACACCCAAATCAAAAGTCAAAGCCCCTTGTTGTTGAGTTGATTTTAATCACAACCCTCTATCATGTTTCTGAGGCTTTAAATCTTAACCAGAGCAGACTCCTTCACTTCTCTCCTGTGAGCAAGTTGTTGGTGGATTTGAACTCAAACCTTGCAGTTGGCATCCCTACTTGTAACCCATTATGCTACTAGGATTCCTTATGTAATACATGCAAATATGCATGTACATTTACCTACAGATACACATGCATTTATTCCCATAAGCCTTTCTTTATCCCCATATGCATCTCTATCACCTTCATAGCCATACACTTTGTTTAGTTGTTTTACTGTTGCTTCAAAATGGTATGTTACAATATTTACCAAAATTATTCTTTTGTACATCTTGGTGTTTTATTTGTCTTGGTCAAGTTGTGCACTGTCACCCATCTTTCAGTTTGCTATACATGACTTGCTTGGTTTTTTATGCCACTGGTATTTTAAATATCAGCAGTTCACTTGTGGTAGATGAGTCTCAGCAGAGCTTCCAGCCTAAGGAAGAGTATGATGCAGGTTTGGTGTTCCATTTCTGGAATCACTCACCAGAGAAAATGTTTTGAATAGCAACTGAATATTGCCTGGCATAAGACTAGAAGAAGAGCTCTTCAGGTTATGAGAAACACAAAATAGGACCAAGCAAGGGCTTTGTCCTGAAAGTAGAGTCAATTTAAATAACATGGATGGTGTAAAGCTTTCAGGATCTTTGTTTATTGACAAACCTTCATTTACTGATGTGGCACGACCAGAATTGGAAGAAGCAGCTGCAAACCTCTATTAATAATTGGAACCTGGAATCTAAGGAGTAGAACATGAGAGACTTGGAAGCTTTCAAAATGAATTGGAGTAGAAAAGAGTTAATATCTTAGGATAGTTTGCTACAGTGGCTGTAACAATGAACTCCAGCATATTCATGGTGTGAGGATGGAGGAAGACTGGGCAGTGTTTTGGTCTGTTGTAGGCAGGGTTGCTATGGGTTGGAAATGACTCAGTGACACCTAACAATAACAATTTGTACTGATTTAATCCATATTTCTTTTTGCCTTTCCCATAATCAAGGAGCCCTAGTGGCATGGTTTGCTGTTGTTCTGCTAATTAAAAGGTCAGCAGTTCAAATCTATCATCAACTCCATATAAGTAAAATGGAATTTCATCCCATAAAGATTTACAGCCTCAAAAACTCAAAGGAAGAATTCCATGAGTCAGAACTGAATCAACAATTGAATCAACAGTGGTTTAGGATTTGGGTTTTCCCCATCACTTAAGTAACAAGTGTCTACTCTCTAGAAAAAGATTCACTATCATATCCCACTCATCTTTGGTAACTATTAAAAAATTTGCTTTCTTTTTGTTTAATAGTTTTTTGTTTTTTACAATGGTGGGATTTTACAGTATTTGTCTTTTCCCTGCTAATTTATGTAATAATGGGCACACTATAATTTACCCACACTATATTTGCACACTTATAATTTTTTATAGATGTATAGTATCCCCTTAAATGTGTACCATTATTCATATATTTACACATTAATCTATTGGTGGACACTTGGGTTGTTTCTATCATTTTGCTATTGAGAATAATGATACAATGACAAAAGTATCAATATGTCTATTTGTATCTTTTAGACATAAAAGGAAGAGTTCAATTCCTGGATCATAAAGCCTTTCTACTTCTAACTTTCAAAGAACTTTCATACTGATGTGATTATTCTAAAGGGGATCACCAAGCCTTTCTTTTGTGGTGTCTCTTGGTTGAATAAACAATCAACATTTCTGTCTGTAACAAAGCACATGCCATCCAGGGACTGCATCATGAGTACAGCCTCCCCGCATGGAGTACAAGCTCCCTGATACTAAGATACATTTTTACATTCTTCTACCTTTTACAATATCCCCAGAGCTGAGAATAGAAGTCAGTTAGGAGACAAGCTTTATGATATGCCAGATAATTGAATAAAAAAAGAACAGCAATAAAATACTGTGTCTATCAAATTGTTTCTGATTCATGTGTTACAGAGTAGAGCTGCTCCATAAGAGTTTATTGGCTGTAATCTTTATAGAATTAAATCTCTAGGGCTTCCTTCTAACAGTTTGTTGGTTTGAAACCATTAACCTACAATTAAACCATGTAGGCCATCTAGGGACTGCTCCACCACTTATCTCTACTAACAACTGCCTTTCCTGTTCAGAATAATAAAAAAGCTGACAAGAGAAGTAGAAATTTATAAAAACCCATGCAAATGTGGCAAAGTTTAGTAGTGTAGCAAGTAGCAAATATTGAAGTAGATGTGGAAAGGTGGGAACTCTCATAAACTGTCATTGGGAGTGTAAAATGGTACAACCACTCTGGAAGACAGTTTGGTGTTTCCTCAAAAAGTTGAACATAGAAATTCCATATGATCCAGCTCTTCCACTACTAGGAATATACCTCAAGGAAATTAGATCTGAGAAACAAATGGAGATTTGTACACCTATGTTCATAGCAGCATCATTTACCATCACAAAACATAGAAACAGCCTAATGTCTAACTGAATGGATTGGGAAATTGTGGTACAGTCACACAACGGAATACTATGCAGGTCTCAGGAGCAATGATTTAGAAAAATACTCTGTAACTTGGGAGAGGCTAGAGAGCATTATGCTGAGTGAACTAACAGTCTTCTAAGGACAAACACTGCATAAGAACACTATTGTAAAAAATGGATAACTATTAAAGCCTCTATAGGAACTCAATGGAGGCAGAGAGGTGGAATTGGAAGGGTGAGAATTGGTAGGAGCAAAACCAAAGGTGCACAGTGGAGGAGCGGATAAATGGAAAGGATCTGGGTGAAAAGACAGGGTAATGGTTGTCAAGGTCTAGTGGTGATTCATTTTATAAAACATAATGAATGAGAATAATTGAAACACAATGTGAATGAAGAATAATGTGAAACACAATGTATACCAACTTAGTAAGCAAACCAACTTAAAAAAAGTATTTAAAAAAACCCCAAACCAGTGCAAATAATTCACAAAAAGTGCTTTTTAAAGTGGCTTTGCAGTCTCCAGAGAGACTGTCTGATCAACAAACTTGCATAAATCAATATGGCTTATCATGTATTTTAGATATTGTGCTGATGGACACAATATTGGCTAATATATAGAATCTTAACAAGCATTTGTCCCCAAATCTCACTCAGCTGACTCATCCATGGTTGTACTTGGCAAAGCACCCTGATTTAGAAACATTTGCCTCTTCAAGTATGGACAAGCAACTACCAGCTGTCTTAGCTTGATGCAAATATACATTTCAACTGGATGTTTAATAGTAAATATGACCAAAGGGAGCATTGGATGGAAGTTACTTCTGCTTCAGCACTTGGATTACTATTAACCTTCTGGGTTACTATGAGTCAGTATCAACCTGACAACAATAGTTTTCAATTTGGGGGTGGGCGGGTGTGTGTGACTAATCAAGAGGTTACCAAGGCAACAGAAAAATGCTCTTTCTGGTACCTGCCCTTCTTCAAGTCCTAGCAGGGTTATAGAAGAGAGGAACTTGTTCAAATATTTAGACTTTTTTTTTGTCACACTGGGACATAGTAGTCTGAGAAAGAAAGTGAAAGACTTCTGTTCCTAATCATCTGCAAATAGGAGAAGTGAAAAGAGGATATATTAAATAAGATTGTACACACTTGGAGAAATACAGGGCAATAACTAAGAGAAATACTCCTTTAGTAAAGAACCTTTACCAACTTCTTCCCATGGACTCCTATGGGTGATTAGAGACTATTTGACAGCTTTTTTGTTGCATCAATTTACAGAGTCTTTGAGATTACAACAATTTCATTGCACAAATGGAAAAAGTCAGAGAAGGACATTAGAATGAAGTATGAAGACATCTCAAGTCCCCAACTGACTATGAAAGGGGCAGTTATGAGTAAATCTAATCTTCCCAATAGTCACACAGAGCATATCACAGAATGAAGCTGATGTCCAAAGAATTAATGGAGCTTCTAGTCTGTTTAAATATTTATCTTGTGATGCAAGCATACACAATAAAACATTCCCCAATTCAGTCATTTCACCACACAAAATTCAACAACGATCACATTCTCCACTTTGTACAATCCTTAGCTCTGACTTTCTTTAATTCTACCTCCATTTAATATAAATTCAACAAAGACTCTCCCTGTCTTTCCCCTTCTTTCCAACTCTTGGTGACCACTAATAAACTTTGTTTTCTACTTCTTTGTTTATTTCATGTAAACTATGTAATAAAATATTTATTCATTTGTATTCTGACTTGTATTACCCAGCATGAGCCTTTCCAGATTCATCCATGCTGTACCACCTTCTCTTCACGGCCACGTGGTTCTCTATTGTTTGACTACTCCACTTTGTTTATCCAGTCATCTGTTGATAGATGTTTGGATTATTTCAACATTTTTTTCAGCTTGTAAGAGATTTTAATTTTATTTTTAAAAAACATACACAACACAAAACCAGTGGCACTAATTGTGCTTATTAGGTTATTCAATCATTACTGCTACCCATTTCTGTAAATTTTTCATCACCTGTCTTGAAACTCAGTACTGGTTAAGCAATTCCTCTCTTATTCCTCAACTTCCCTTCACCATTCCCTTAGAGCCACTAATGCATTTTTGTTTTTAAGCGTTTGTTTCTTCATATGAGTGAGACCATACAATATTTTTCCTTTTAGGACGACATTTATCTCAGCATAATGCTTTCAGGTTTACTCATGCCACAGCAGGTATTAGAAATTAATTTTTGTATGGCTGAATAATATTCCATTGCATGTATAATGCCACCTTTTGCTTATGCATTCATTTCTCTGTGGAGTGACACCTTTGGCTATGGGGTAATGGTGCAGTGAGTCACTGCTTTCAAGTTTTGGGGGCATATACCAAGGTGTGGAATTATTAGGTAACATGATTACTCTATTTTCAACATTTTGAGAAGCTACTAGGAGCCGCATCACTTAAATTCCCATTGATAATGCATGGCACTTTCAACTTCTCCATATCCTCTTCAATATTCATTAATTTCTATGTTTTAGTTGAAATGCATAAAGTTAGGTGATGCCTCAGAACAGAGGTATAACTACAGTTGGTGTCACTCACATACAGAGCAAACACATACAGTTTCACATTCCTCCACAGATCTCTTCCTCTCCCAAATACATGGAATCTTTGGTATTATTTTTGTACTAGTGTTACTCTTAAATTGCAATTTCCATCTATCACAGGAGGAATGGCACCAGTAGTGAGAAATGCAATTAGGAAAACTAAAATTACACCTTTAAATTCAATATCATATGAACATCCTAAATGTATTTAAATATACATAGATTTGTGTCTTTAAAGTGAAAATTCAGTGAGAAAATTATAATAGAGTTAAAGTAGAAACAATTATGAACTACATTAAAATGATGTTTACTGTAACATTATTCTTTACTAACTCTATGTATGAACAGTGCTCAGGCTGTTCGTTCATAGGGTCGTTATGAGTCGTCTACAACTGACGGCATTAAACAATAACAATGACAATGACCAAGAGAGAGCTACGTTGGCCTAGTGGAAAGGAAGCTGTGCTACCAAGGCGAAGGTGGGTGATTTTCATCTGTGGCCCTCGGCCAGGTTCAAATTGTCTTCCTGTCAAACATTCGTCTAGGTGGTACAGCACTGGTCTGTGTGTTGCTGTACAGAAGTAACTCGTGGTTGCTGTGATGCTGAAGCCCGTGACAGTGATGTGCCAATTGTGGTAATGGGTACTCATGGTGGACAGTGTTGGCTGGAGCTTCCCGACTAAATTAAGCCTGGAAGCAGGAGCGGCATCCACTTCCAAAATGGCTTGCCTCTGGAAAGTCTGTGTACGAACAGTGCTCAGGTTGTTCGCTCATAGTGTCGCTATGAGTCGTCTACGACTCGACGGCATTAAACAACAACAACAACAACAACAACAACAACAACAACAACAACATCATACAATGGATTTAAAGAAACAAAAACAAAAGACCAAAATGACAAACCAATAACCTTTATCTCATTGCTGTCTAGTCAAAACTGAGCCACAGCTGACCATCCAGTGGATTTTCAGAGACTGTAACTCACACAGGAGGATACTGTCTGTTTTTCTCCCACAGAGCTGCTGTGAATTCAGGCCACCAGAGAGAAGCAGCTTTTAAGTTAGTATGTTGTTGTTGATTGCCTTCAAGTAGAGCACGACTCATAGTGACCCTATTAACAAAAGGCCCGAAGCCTCTTTACAACTATTGACGTTTATCAAAGTTTATATTTTCCCGAGACATATTATTTAGGAAGTGGATGCTACTCCTGCTTCCAAACCTGTCATAGTATGTTATAGCAGCCCCCTATAGACTACTCCACTAGATCTCCTGTTAGTGGATTAGGTTTGCATAACCAATATCAGTCCAAATAATATAAAATTACAGATAAATGCATATGGAAATACATTAATAATTGAAATAATGGCATAAAAATAAATAGGAATAAGTTCTCAAGCATTTCAGCATTTAGTGAATATTTCCAACTCACTCAGAACTTTTCTTTGCTGGCCTTGAAAGTTATGTCATCAAAACCAGTGCCTTTCATCAATGCACTTCTAATTGATATCCTAAGCCTGGATTGTCCTAGGTTGATAACTTAGTTCTTTTTAAATTTCAGCTTTCAAAGGAAGCCACAGATACAGATCATCAGAAATCCTTTTAGGCTTTGTGAAAATAATTGGGTGTGGAAGTGAGATTCCCAGAAGTCCCACTCAGCTATTCTTTGTATTCATCCAGATCAATCTCTGCTACTTTCAAGTGACTTCTTCAGCTTTGATATTTCTGTTCAAATCCTGCTATTAGATAAGTCCTAGAAAGTGGTTAGTTTTGAAATGGATTCCTTTAAACTTCTTCTGTGATAGATAAGAACCTCTTGGCTTGAACAGCCTCAAACATGTGTTTCTTTCTTGAGGGCTCTTGATTTGCTCTGGAGTTCAGAATGAAAGTGATCATTCTTCTCTTTCATTTTGGCAGAGTGAGTTAAACATTGCTTCCCTGCTCCCCAACCACTGCTACCCTTTTCTTGAACCTGACTTTTCGTTCTACTGAAATTCCATTTTGGAAGGCTGATTGTCAAATTGTCTGCTCAAGTCAGTGCTGCACCAGGAGACTTCCTTCTTTATGCAGAGAAAGTCTTAGTGCCCCTAGTGTGACTACTGCTTTGCTGTGAGTTAAGACTTTAGTCTTCAGGTACTACTGTGTAAGATTACCTTCTTAAAGTACATCATCTCATAAGTACAGGTAACACAAAAAAGTAAAATTATAGACAGCAAGCAAAACATCTTGTGTTGTTTCTCCTTGTGTCCAAACTTATGCGTGCATCATAAAGAGCTGCAAACACAGCCATCAATTGATCAAGCTTTTCTTTAATTGGCTTAAGTGCAGCATGATGAGCATTCCGGTGTGTGGTTGATAGACTTTTCATTGATAATAGTGAAAAATGAACATATTCCATCAATATGTGGAACAGCAAAGGAAAAAGGCATTGTTTCAAGAGTTAAAAAAACCCAACTCACCTTCAGTATGCTGACTGTAGAAATGAAGTGATTGATCCATACATGAAATGAAAATGACTTTCTCATTCTGTAGACAGACATGGATTGCAGCCATTATGACAGTGTTCATGTAACCTTGAGCGTGACACACTATTATGTCTCCTGCTTCACAGTCTAGCCTTTCAAGAAAGTAAGAACTGAGTTCAGGAGATACAATTTAATGCAAACAAACAAACAAAAACAAACAAACAAACAAACAAACAAAACCCCAGAAAAATATCTTTCATTACAGCATTCCTATTAATGAGTTTTACATATCTGACCATTTTGGACATTTGACGTTATGTGAAACATCATCCCAAAGGACTTCACAGACTTTATGTCTCAACAAATTCTCCTTCACATCTTCACATGATTTATCAGGACATTAATTCGGACATTCTAGTACAAGATGAAGCAATGATGCTTTAACTTTTATGAGCTGTAAGTCTTATAGATGTTTTGGGTGTTTGGTTTTTTTTTTTGTCAGAACTGGGTTATATTTTGAAAGTATCTCAACCATTTCAAGAACATTCCATTTATCCAATGAGGCTTTCTCTTCCTTGTGGCTACAGAATTCTAGATTCTGCTTGACATGACATATCAAGCAATCTGTGCAAGATGTCCTGCCACTTTTCTGCTCCATCTGCACCAAAAGATGATTTTGCCATCACTGGTTCTGTGCAGCTTAAGTTTCACTGTCAATGTTTTCTACTTTTCAAGGCCATGTAAAGGCTCTTTAGATAATCTATGGTGGTGGACATTCAGGCTTAATTTTTACAACTCCTGAAACTGTTATAAATTTGGACGTCATATCTGTAGCACTAACAGCAAAGAGTTACAATGAAAGCATTGTAAATTTTCCCTGATGAATGAAGTAAACCATCTATGACTGCTGAATTTTCTTATCTTATGGCATCACCTTGTAAAAGTATGTTTTTGTATGATACATATTTATAATATGAATAAAACATGCATTACAAAGTGAATTGTCAGAGGGAGAAGGATGAAAATAGATACCATTGAATGGATGAAAAGCCAACATATTTGCAAATTTTCACAGAAATAAAAATTTAAAATATCATTTAATAAAGAGATATGTTGCATTGGGGAAATCTGTTATCAAGGACCTCTCCAAGGTGCTAGAGAATATGATTTGTTTAAAGACAAAAATATTCCAAGCAGTGGAATAGCTGGGTCATATGGAGTTTCTATGTACAGCTTTCTGAGCAAACACCAAACTGCCTTCCACAGCAGTTGTACCATTTTACAATCCCACCAACAATGTGTAAGAGTTCCTATCTCTCCACATCCTCTCCAACATTTATTATTTGCTGTCCTGTTGCCACTGCTGCTGGAGTGAGATAGTATCTCACTGTGCTTTTGATTTGCATCTCTCTTATTGGCAGTAATTTGGAGCATTTCTTCATGTGTCTGTTGGCCATCTGAATCTCTTCCTCTGTGACAAGTCTTTCCATGTCTCTTTTCCATTTTGTAATTGTGTGATCAGTCTTTTTCTTGTGGACGCCTGTAGAATTCTGTAAACTTTTGATTTGAGACCCTTGTGTGAAATGGTATTGCCAAATGTTTTGTCCCAGTCAGTAGATATAAAATTATGAAATTTTATAAAATTATTCTGTGTTTTTCATATGCACAGGGATTTAATCTTTAGAAGGTCTCATTGATCAGTTTTATTCTCTCCAGATTGTACATTTCTGGCTGTATTTGACAGTCTCTTTACACCATAAGCCTGGCATATATTCTGAGAAAATCAGAACTGAGGCGCAAACGGAGACTTGTACACCAATGTTTCATAGCAGCATTATTCACTATTACAAAAACATAGAAATGGCCCAAATGTCCAACCACAATCAAATGAACTGAGAAATTATGGTCCATTCACATGATAGAATACTACTCAGCACGCTGGAGCAATAATTTTATAAAATCACTACCTAACTTAGAAGGGTCTGAAAAGCATTATGTTAAGTGAACTAACTCAGTCATATAAGGACAAATACTGTACAAGACCATTATTGTAGAACATGTATGAGGATCCAAGGGGGGGAAGAGGGTAGAAGGGATGAGAATGGGTGTGGTTGGGGGTGTTAATCATATGGTTGCACAATTTGATGGGTGGAGGGAGGGGTTAGTAAAGAAAATAGGGAAAGATCCAATGTGAAAAACAATGTACACAAACTTTGTAAGTAAACTAGTATAAAATAAAAATTTTACTTAAAAAAATAAAGACAAAAGTATGCCTGCTATTATCAAATGAATAAAGATGATGGAAGAATCAACCTCTTTTTTGTTCTTTTTTCAATATTTTTTAGCTGTTCAATGAGGTTTTTAAAAAAATTTTATTTTATACTAATTTACTTACAAAGTTCACATACATTGTTTTTCACATCAGATCTTTCCCCTTTCCTTTATGCACCCCTCCCTCAATCCATCAAATTGTGTGACCTTATGTTTAAACACAACCCCCTCCTCTTGGATCCTCATTTACGTTCTACAATAATGGTCTTATATAGTATTTGTCTTTATGATTCTGAGTTAATGCTCTACAGGCCCTCCCAAGTTAGGTAGTGATTTACAAAAATAATTCATTTTATGTGCTGTATAGTATTCCATTGTGTGAATGTACCATAATTTCACAATCCATTCCATTATGGTTGGGCATTGGGCTATTTCCATGTTCTTGCTATGGCAAATAATGCTGCTATGAACATTGGTGTTCAAGTTTCTGTTTGTGCCTCGGTTATCATTTTCTCAGGGTGTAAGCAATGGAATAGCTGGGTCTTATGGAATTTCTTGTTCAGCTTTTTGAGGATTACTCAAACTGCCTTCCAGAGTGGTTTTACCATTTTACAATCCCACTAACAATGTTTAAGGGTTCTTATCTCACCACATCCTCTCCAACATTTATTACTTGCTGTGCTGCTAAACTTTCTCACTGCTACTGAGTAAGTTAGTATCTCATTGTGTTTTAGATTTTCATCTCTCTTATTACCAGTGATTTAGAGCATTTCTTCATATGTCTGTTTGTCGTACAAATGTCCTCTGAAAAGTCTTTCCATGTCTCTTGCCCATTTTGTAATTGGATTATCAATCTTTTTCTTCTAGAAGCACAGGAGTATTCTGCAAGCTCTCATTATGAGATCCTTGTCTGAGGTGGTATTGCCAAATGTTTGTTCCCAGTTATTAGGTTTTCTTTTCACCCTGTTAGGAAAAGATTTTGATGAGCACAGAATTTTAATCTGTAGAAGGTCCCATTATAACTTTTATCCTCTTCAGATTGTGTATTTCTGGCTGTATTTGGCAGTCCCCTTATACCATAGATAAGGCTGTCTAAACTTGATCCCAGTTTGTCTCTGATGAACTAAGCTGAAGCACAACTCCCCTTCCTTTCACATCTTGCTTTACTACAACACTGAGAGACCCAGCTTTGTTCTGGAAAGATGCACTCTCACTTCCCTTCATTTTTGCATTAACATTTTCTTGCATTTTAGATGAAAGTATACACTGAAAATTAACTTTGAATTCAACAATAACTACACAAATTTCTCCTTGACACTGAAGTTGCAGTCTCTGCTGTGTAACAGTGCTCTCTCCATTTCTATTCAACAGACATCCTTGCCCCTTTCCGCTTCACCTATTTGTTTGGGCATATATTGCCCTTTGTGTCTCACAGAGTTAATTGTCCTAAGAAACACATTCTCCACGATTGTTATTGCTTATTTGTAAGCGAGGCTTGGCTATTATTTGGGAAAATTATTCATAACAATAATCTCAAGAGTCCCTGCAATCATTATCAGGCCAACAATAGTAAGTCTTGTCTATTTTGCCCCATGAATTAGAGTTTTTCTTCTAATTCTATGTGGTATTTTCTATTGTGTACCTGGTTAGAACCATCAGTAGTGGTAGCCAAACACCATCTATCTAGTCTTAGTTTTAGGCTGGCTGAGGTTGTGATGCATCTGTCTTTAATCTTTTGCGATAGTTATTTCCTGAAATCTTTGATTTTTTTTAACTCTCCTTTGCTCCAGGGGAGTCAGACCCTCAGTGAGATGAATTGACATAGTTACAGCACCAGTGGGCTCAAGTAAATCAGAGATGATAAGATTAGCACAGGATAGGGCAAGACTCAGACCTGTTGTTCATAGGGTTGCTATAAATAACAGTCTACTCAATGGTACCTAACAACAGCAGCAATTTTTAAATATATATTTAAATCCACATTATACCTATGTATATACATGTGTATTCAGACTTGAATTACTATATAAGTAATTGTTTTTGCTGTTGTTGTTAAGTGCCATCGAGTCATAGGCAACTCATAGTGACCCTGTGAATAAAAGACCTGAACACTTGTATAACTTTTATCCTTTCTTCATGTTCATAGTTTCCAGAGGCAAGCTATTACAGAAGTGGATACCACTCCGGCTTCAAGCTTGTTTTATTTGGGGAGCTTCATCAAATACTGTTCACCATGGGTAACTGTTATCACATTTGACACATCAGTGTCACAGTGTTTAGCATCACAGCAACCACAAGTTACCTCAGTACAGCAAATGGACAGACCGGTGCTATACCACTAGGAAGAATGTTTGACCCAAACCAGTTAAAACTAGGCCTGAGGGACGCAGATCATAGTCACCCATCTTTGGCTTGGTAACATAACTTTCTATCCACTAGGTCAACAAGCTCTCTCTATGTTGTTGTTAAGTGTCATCGAGTTGGATCCTCACTAGAACAAGCAAACAAACCTCTGTAGAATCCTGCTGCTCTATGCTAAATACATAACTACTTATATACTTACATAGCCACTCGCAAATGATTGTTATTACTGATGCAGAATTGTAGATATTATGGCATTTATTGTGGTTGTCTTTCAATGTTGAAATAAATGTCCTTCATTACTAAGAAAACTATTATTGGGACAATTAATATGCTAAGCAGCCTAGGTAT
>NW_006399851.1:7023570-7027654 GCF_000299155.1 Elephantulus edwardii | reverse complement strand
GACATCCTTTCTGGCAGAAAGGAATAATAGATATAGTAGAAACTTTAAAAAGTACTCCTGATACAAGCCAAGGTCTTCTCAGATACTTCCAGTGCATTTGAAAGTTAGACAATGAATAAGGAAGACATAGAAAGAATTAAAGCCTTTGAGCTATGGTAATGGCAAAGAGTATTGAATGGACTGCCAAAAGAGCAAATAAGTCTGTCTTGAAGGAAGCACAACTAAGGTGCTCCTTAGAAGCAAAGGTGGTGGTG
This sequence comes from Elephantulus edwardii, assembly GCF_000299155.1. NCBI lineage: Eukaryota > Metazoa > Chordata > Mammalia > Macroscelidea > Macroscelididae > Elephantulus > Elephantulus edwardii. The sequence goes on along the minus strand of NW_006399851.1, from coordinate 7,027,400 downwards.
AAACTTCATTTTACACACACTGGACATGTTTTCAGGAGGGACTCATCCTTGGAAAAAGATATCCTGCTGGGCAAAGAGTCATAGAAAGAGAGAAAGTCCCTTCACTAGACTGATTGACCCAGTGACTGTAACAATGGACTCAAGCATAAAAGAGATCATGAAAATTTCATAGGATAGGGTAACATTCAACATTCAGGTCTGTTGTTCATTGAGTTGCTATGAGTCGTAGTGACTTGGAGGCACCAAATAACAACAATAATAGCTACTAACAATGCACACAAAAGACCAGTTAAGGGGTTTTTATTCATATTAAGATTATCATTCATTGTTTATTGTTGTCTTTGCTTTAACCCCCATTCTTCCTTGGCAGAGATTTTATGGATGTAGATTAAAAGAATTTTAAGTGTTTAAGAATTTTAAGTTTTAATATACTAGGATGTTGGAGGCAGCCACACTATAATTAACAGCATCTGCAATGCCAGAAGCACCTTCTCTATTGACTACTCTCCAATATAATTAAGTTAAGTTCACTTCATAGAAATGTGTACACACATAGAAGAGACTTAAAGATGATCTAGTCACGAATATAGCAGGAAAGGAAAAGCCAAAAAATGACCAAAGTAGGCCTTTCTATGTTTTTGAAGATTCTCATTCCATGTTTCCAGTGGAAACAAAGGAAAGAAGGGCCAGAAGTAGTTGATGGGTAGGACATCTGCATATCAGAATCTTAGCCATGGTACCTGTACTCATAGAGTAAGTAGTGTCAAGGAATTTTTCTGTTTGTAGTCACATGGAGTAGTAACTCTTTGTACCAGCAGCCAGGAAATCAAAAGATGAATTGCAGTGGGAAAGTCTGCTCTCAGGGAGTTCCAGAGTACTCCGGAGTACTGAAGAGCAATGACGTCAGTTGGGAGACTAAGGTGCACCTGATCCAGTTCATAGTCTTTGCAATTACATGCTATGTATCAGAAAGTTGGACAATGATGAGGGATGATAGGAGAATTGGTGCCTCTGAGCTGTAGTGCTGGAAAAGAGTATTGAAAATTAGATAGACTGCTCCAAGAACAAATAGGTTTGTCCTGAAGAGGGTGAAACCAGGCTGTTCCTTGGAGGCAAGGATTCTGAAGCTTCGTCTGACATACTTTAGGCATGTTAACATGCAAGGAGTAACATTATGTTTGGGAGGGTGGTGGGACAGCACAATAGAAGACGACCCTGGATGGGATGGATTGACTCAGTGACTTGGGTAATGGAAATAAGTGTGTCAGAGACAATAAAGTTAGCTCAGGATAGATCAGGGTTCAGAGCTATTGTACATAGGATCACTATGAGTCATAGACAACTTGATGGTACAAAACACCAATAACAACAACAACAGTCACGTGGTTGCCCTCCCTATTCACTCAGTCTCCTCATAGTATGAAGAGTGATGATAAAGGTAAATCACCAGGCGTGTTCAGCCCAGATGCTGCCTGATAGTCTCATTAAGAAATGCCATTTCAGAAGGTAGGCTATTTTTTTCTTATTTTCCTTGCATAATCTACCATGTCTTCAGTTAGCACATGAAAATGATTTTTCATAGTAGTTTTCAAACACCATTTGGAGTGTCTTTTAGATCATGAAAATTGTTTTGTTGAATCTTTTTTAGTTCGGGCAAGCCAATGATGGCAAAGAACAACTTTTGGAGTTGAGATTGAAACAATTTGGGAAGTGACATTTCCTAAAAACTTCTACAGTTAGCTATCTTTATTATAGATGAAAGAGGCCAATTCTTTTATTCAAGAATGTTTTACAATAATGATTAATTTTATAAAATATAATGAATGGGAAGGATTGTATGAAACAACATAAATGAAGGATAGTGTGAAACGCAGTGTATCTGAACTTTTAAGTAAACCAATATAAAATAAAAATTAAAATAAAAAGAATATTTTATAATGTTTTATGAGCTATGTTCCCCGGGTGGTGAAAATAATTTGTGTTCACTTACTAATTCATCAAAATCTAGCTGAAGATTACCCAAAAATGACTAAAATAATACATTGACAGAGAACTACCAGAAATATAAGCTGAATTTAGAAGAGGCGTTGACACTATGGCTGCCGTTGCTGATGTCAGACGGATTTTTGACCGAAAGCAGAGTACCAGAAGGATGACTATTTGCTTTTTATTGCCTATGCAAAGGAATTTGACTGTGTGGATCACACAAATTATAACTAACATTGAGAAGAATAGAAATCCCAGAACACTTAATTAATTGTGCTCATGCAAAACCTATACTTAGACCAGGAAACTGTTGCCCAAACTGAGCAGGGAACATGGCATTGTTCAAAAAACACCTCAGGTATTATAATTTTCTTCTTGCAAGTTGAATATTCTTACTTCACATGAAGATTAATTTCAGAGAAATTGAAATATTTTGCCCAACTTGCATTTCACATTTGGTAACTTTAATTTTCCTGATTCAAAAATTGCATACACTTACCACTGTCAAAGCATCTTATGAACTCTATTTTATGGCATATCAGTATGTATTCCACAAAATTAACTAACTAAATAATTTAATGATTCTGCACATTTAACAGACACCAAATAGACAAAACTAGATAAATCCTCACTTCTACCTCCAGATATTTCTGTTCTTTTTATTGTTAATTGTGGTTGGGTCAATTGAAACTCATAGTGGTTACATATGTGCTGAGTACAATGTTGCTCTGTAGTGGAACTTTACTTCAGACTGTGACTTGTCAAAAGTAGATTACTTGACTTGTCTTTTAATATGTTGGATTTGAAATGTCAAGTACAGGCCCAAGGGGAGAAGTCCAGTCACCAATTGACTCTTTCAGTTGAAGCTTCAGAGGTCTAATCTCGACCTTCATACATAAAATAGTTAGCATTTAGTGACATTTAAATCTATGATTTATGGTCAGGTCACCATGAAATGGAGTAGATTGAGGAACTAAAAGATGACAAATGTCTTTCTTCCAACATTTAACATGTGAGGAGATGCCACTCACTCATTGCTGTTAAGTTGAAACTGACTCATAGCTTATCCTCCAGTGAGTTTTCCAAGGATGTAAAGGACACAGGAGGAGCTTATGTCTTTCTCCAAAGCAGTCGCTGGTGGATTGGATCTACCAGAGAGGCGCCACCTTTGGGCTAACAATGCAACTTCTTACTTACTACACTACAAAAGAGGAAAAGAGCAGCAGAGAGATGGAGAAGTGACCGAACAAGTAGAAGGGAAACTAAGAGTGTGGAAGTGTGGCTATCTTATAACTGAGGAAGATAATTAGTTAAGGGAAGAGAGTGGCAAGTAGTGCTACTAATAAGTCAAACAGGATGATGACATATAATTGACTCTCTTTTGATCACAATTTGAATAGCAGAGGACAGTTTCAGAGAGGTGATATGGTGACAGTTTAGCTGAAGTTCGTTTAAGAAAGAAAGGAGGGAAGAACTGGAGACCATAAGAATAGAAAACATACTGGGGGGCCTTCCTGATAAAGGGAGCAGAGAAATGGTCCAGTAACTAATGGGGGGACTGAGGGTCAAGGAAAAGTTTTAAAATTTTGCTGTGCTTTGTTTTCACAGCAAGGATTTAGTTACTGTTGAGTGCCATCAAGTTGATTTCAACTCATAGTGACCCTAGGTAAGAGTTGAACTGTTCCAGAAGAATTTCTTAGCTATAAGCTTTATTGCCAAAGCACAGGGAAGAATTCAAGATACTAAAGAGTTCAACAGAAGATTTCAAAAGGCAGCACGGGATGACAAAGCAAAGTATTACAATGAAATGTGCAAGGAGTTGGAGTCGGAAAATCAAAAGGGCC
>NW_006399851.1:6996976-7021959 GCF_000299155.1 Elephantulus edwardii | reverse complement strand
GAGTTTAGGGCTGTTGTACATAGGGTCGCTATGAGTCACAGGCGACTCGACGGCACATAACAACAACAACAACAACATAAGCTTTATTAAAATATATCACCAGATCTTTCTCCTGAAGACCTGCTGGGTGGTTTAGAACCATTAACTTTTCATTTAATAGTTAAGCGCTTAACCATAGGGACAGTGATTCTTTTCAGACAGAGAGTTGGCTATGGGCATAAATTTGAGGTGTTAATTTTGTTGTTGTTGTTGTGTGCCATTTTGTTATTTGTGACTCACAATGACCCAATGTCCAATAGCTCTAAAGCCTGCCCTAGCCTAAGCCAGTCTCACTGTCTCCAGCACCCCATTACCCAGGCACTGTGTCAATCTATCTCATCTAGGATCTTCCCTTGCACTGTCCCTCCACACTTCCAAGTATGATGTCCTTCTCCAAGGACTCGTTCCTCCTGGCAACATGCCCGAAGTGTGGAGTTTCAAAATCTTCACTTCTAAGGAGCAACTTGGTTTCACCCTCTCGAGGACAAACCTATTTGTTCTCTTGGCAGTCCAAAGAATGTTCAACACTCTTCTTCAGCTGCAGTTTATGTTTAGTAATCCTGTGACTGTTCCAGTCATAGCAACCAAGGAAGATATGACTTATGACTTCCATAGATTAAAACCATATGTAAGAAGAGGTTACATAACCTGCCCATACTATCCTAAAATCTTTCATCAAACCTACTATCTTTCTCCTCCAAATATGTACACACACACCCAAATCCTATAACTTTGACAACTGGTTTAGACCTTTTGCTTCTACTTTTGGATTTCTATTTCCATCTATATCGAACTTTTATGGGCAATGATTCTTGCACTTTTAGAAAGCTAATCAATTTCTGCAGAAAATGTCGATGTGCTGCTTCACTAAACCATTATACAGTTTGAATAATTTTTTATAAAGAAAATTACTCACAAAACCCAGGGTTTCAGTGTCAGGGGTGTCATGTCTAGCTGTGGAATCTCAAACAAATTACTTAACTGCTCTAAATCATGTTTTTAATTGATCCCTCTTAATGACATGTCCAAAGTGCATGACTCAGATAATGCCCTATCATAATTCATAAAGGGTTTTTATTAATAGTCATTCATTTACACTGTGTTTCATGCATGTCCATTGTGCTTTATACAATATTTCATTCATATTATATTTACTTCATATATATTATAGGGATTTTTTTCCTCTTAAAATCATCTTACTAATAACTACATTTAAGAAAGCATATAAGCTTAGTGTAAATCATGCGAGCGCTATAACTACTATAAATAAGAAAATTCAAGGAGATTCAATCACTGTGTAGAACGGTAACATACCAACCCATTTCTTATATCATATTGTTAAATAAACTGTGTGCAGCAGAAGAAAAAAAAAGAAAGCATATAAGCTAGCTACTTCATGCCTCATGCCTTAATATACCCCTTTCAGATAGGTAATTTCTAATTTGCCCATCCCTATCAAACTAGTACTCTGGGGGGAACAAGCATATCCTTTTAACTGAAGAAGTCTGTGTTCAACTTGGAAATTTTGAGCACCTGCATCCACAAGTAAAGCTTAGTGCAAAGCAAGCTATCAAGATGAAGCAATCAATTCTCACAGCATGGATCATCTTCTCGTCACCTGGTTTGATTCTGGTCACCTCATTCCCAGCCACACTTCTCCATGTGTTCCAGAGCTGTTGGATCCTTCACCCAGCCCTAGCCTCGAAATGGGCCAAATCAACAAGCCAAGGGTCCCATGACTCCCAAATCCTCAAGCCAGCTACCGTTTCCTGCTCATCCATACATCTGTGCATGCGAGCTCAAGAAACACACCAGACTTAGTCTGTTACTCCATTGTAGTATTCCTCCCACTTCCACTCCTGTGGATCCAGGTGTTCACTGTGAGTGAGTGAGCATAGTCACCAGCTTCATCAAACCCAAGTCCTGGAAGTGGGCTCTCATGGACACTAACTTTACCCTGCCTCAAACTAATTTTTGAAAGTCAACCACCAGACTTTTCTTCCTAGTCTGTCTTCATCTGGAAGCTCCACTGAAACCTGTCCACCAAGGACGACAGTTAGTATTTGAAATGACCAGTTGTATAATTACTAGCCTCAAAGCAACAGACAAGTCACCACAGTGTGTAACAAACTAACCAATGAGGAGTGATTTCAGGTTTTAAATTAGACACTCTCTTTGAGCCCAATTTCCTTATCTACAATAAGAGAAATGATTGTCACATAAAAGCTTTCCAAAGTATAAAATGAAATAAAGACAATGGGTGGAAGAATGGCAGGTTGAAGGGATAACCTTCATACCATTTAGGTTCCCGAAGGACCTGACAATTGCCTTTGCTCAATAAGATTTTGCTGACAGGAAATAGAACTCACTCTGAAGGTGCCCTCTGAATGAACTTGTCTAACTCATCGTTCAGGCTCGATGTTTTTAGACCCCTGTATATTATCGGGCTGTAAAAGGGAATAGTCTTTTTTATTTATTTTGCTGACAGTACATATCTTCATCAGAAAAAATAAAATACTATACATAGTTTAAATGCAGATGTCTTGGATGTCAAGCATTAAGTTTACACTGCATAACACTTGTTAAAAACTGTTAGCAGCTCGACCTTCTTTTTATCTTTTGAGCTTCTATGTTAAAAACTGTGTACAATTTAAAATTTTGCATTTTTCATCCAAATCCTTGGCAGTGTAATAACTTGAGTGGACCGCTTCTCGATAAAGATCTCTTTGTTGATTTCATGGTTGAAGCAAATCATACCTGCTTAGCAGGATTCATTTACTTTCAAGCAACTTTTGACACCAAGTATTTGCTAGAACCTTCTGTGAAATGCAGCTAATTCCACTGGCAAGATCAATATTAAAGCAAACGCTGTAACTTCTCCACCTGGTTGAATTTTTTTTCTCTCAAATAATCTTTTTTGCTACTTTAATATGAGATTTGTAGCCTTTCTAGGTAAAATTGCTATCAGAAAATGTTCCCTTAAAGCATGCTTTTGAAAACTGGCACTTACTGTTCAGTTCTGGGATCTGAGTACACTGTGTGCGTAGCATAGAGTTGAGGGACTGGTGAAGGACTGGGAGTAAGTCAAGGGGAAAAAGAATGTGGAGATAGAAGAGATAAACTGAAGGGAAAGTACCATAAAGAACTTGGCAATATCTTGTCAAGGAAGACAAAACTGGTAAATTCATGAAGGTTGTTTACTTCCCTGTAAGAGGCAGCCAAACTCTTGTACTCTCTTTCTTCCTTCATGTAACCTTCCAAGAAGCCCAAGGGTTATTTTGGTGGTGTTTTTTGTTTTTTCTTTTCTACAGTTATGTTTGTGAAGTCTCTGTCCTTATCCAAGAGGCTAAAACCACCAATTTTTAAAAAGGACTCAGAATTACTGTAATTGTGAAGATGTTCCTTGTAACTTCACAGTTTATACTGGGAATAAGTGGAAAATGGTTCTCTAATAGAGTGCAAGATAATACAGGATGGTATTTGGTAAGGTAGAGTATTGCTTATCTTTGTGGTTGGATGTCACGGAATCAATTTGGACTCACAGTGATTCCATGTAACACAGCACAACTGCCTCCTAAAATTTGTTTTCCATGTTACAATCTTTGGAGGAGTGAGCTCTAGTGACCTCGTGGGTAAGGAGTTTCCCTGCCAATTCAAAGACAGGTGGTTTGAATCCACTAGATCCTCCACAGAAGGAAGATGAGAAATCTCCATTTATATTATTTTCAGTTATAGTTATATGTAAGTATAGATGGTTATGCATATATAGTGAGTAGAGATAATTTATGTATAAAAGGCACACAGGAAAGAAAAAAAAACATTGGAAGGAAATTGACATAAATAATATTGTGGTTCTTTTTCATAAGCCCTGAATTCCTCTATAGATATTGCTAAATGCTTAAGTTTTCAAAAAACATCTTGTTGTTGTTATTGTCAGGCGCCGCTGAATTCCGTATATTCCTAGGAAGTCAGTTAACAACAAATTATGCCCATTCATAGGAAGCCTATGAATAGGAATCCTGCACCATCCTCACATCCTCCATTGTGGCAGTTGAGGTGTCATTGCACTCCCTTGAGGATTTTCCTCTCTTTTGCAGACTTTTTAGCCATGATGATTTTTTTTTCCAAGGACTGGTCCCTCCTGACAACATTACAAAAGTGTGTGAGAGGAAGTTTCACCACCATTGCCTCTGAGGAGCTCTGGCTGAACTTCCTCCAAGACAGATGTATTGTTTCTTTCGTAAGTCCATGGTATGTTCAATACTCTTTCAAACACCACAATTCAAAGGCACTGATTCTTCTTCTGGCTTCCATAGTCATTGTTCAACTTTCAAATGCATCATAAGTATTTCAAAATACCAGGCTTGGATCAGGCTTACTTTGATCTTTCAATGGACATCTTTGTTCTTTGGTAATTTAAAGAAGTTCTTGACAGTAGATTCCCCCAATGCAACTTATCTTTTGATTTCTTGACTGCTGCTACCATGGATATTAATGGTGGATCTAAGTAAAATTAAATCCTTGACAACTTCAACCTTTTCTCTATCTATAAAATATTGCCTAATGATCTAATAGTGAAGATTTTGGTATTTTGTTGTTGTTGTTTTTCTATCTTGACTGTTGAGATGAAACCCATATTGAAAGTTGAAGTCTTCGATCTTCTATAGTAAATGTTTCAAGTCTTCTTCACATTTGGCAAACAAGGTTGTATAACCTATATAACACAAGTTATTGAAGAGTATTCTTCAGATTCTGATGCTACATTTTTCTTCATATAATCTGGCTTCACGAATTATTTGCTTTTCACGCAGATTGAAAAGATACAAAGAAAGGTTACAATCCTGCATTGTTCCTTTGTTCTTTTCAGACAACTGCTTCTTGGCTTATATTTAGGTTTTGCATGAGCACAAATAAGTATTTTGTGATTCCCTTTCTTCTCAATGTTATTTCTACTTTCTTATTATGGTCTACACAATAATATGAATATACACAATCAATAAAACACAAATAAACTTATTTCTGGGATTCTCTACTTTCAGGCAAGAGCCATCTGACTTCAGCAATGATATCTCTTGTGTCATAACCTTCTGAATCCATCTTTCATTTCTGGTAGTTCCCATTTTATATATTGTTCCAGAAGCTTTTACATTATCTTCAGCAAGCTTTTATTGTATTAATTACACAGAATTAGATTTTCTACTACTGTAGAAAGATAAATTGGAGAAATTCAATAAAATTAGTCAAAACATGGTCAGGGACTGATTATGAAACAGACCTTTAACTACTCACATAAAGTTCAAATTGAAGGTGAAGAAAAATAAAAACCACCTTGAAAACAAGTTTAAAAGAACCAATACACAAGCTTGTGAACTTAAAAACCACCTCAAGAACAGATTTGATGCATTGCAAAGGTTAGCAATGTGCTATTTCAACTCTTCTCTGTGTGTGCATGTGTACATTTATACCCTTCTCTCTTTTGTAAAGAGAGCTCTGGTGGCTTAGTGAGTAAAGAGTTGTGCTGCTAACTCATTGACACATGGTTCAAATCCACTAGCTGCTCATTGGGAATAAGATGGACAATCTCCTCTTGTGATAATTGCAGTCTCTGAAAAACCTTCTGGAAGGTCAGCTATGAGTTAGTTCTGACTCAGCAGCAATGAGTTCTTTTTAAAGGAGAGATCTGGTGGTTTAGTGAGTAAGGAGTTGCACTGCCGACTGAGAGGCAGGCAGTTTGAATCCAACAACTGCTCAGTGGAAGAAGAATGGACTACTTCATCCTGTATTTACAGACTCTCAAAACCCACTAGAAGGTCAGCTACGAGAAGGACATCATGCTTGGAAGGAAGTAGGGACAGCACCAGAATGCAAGATCCCTGATGAGATAGATTGACACAATTACTAGGGTAATGGGGATAGGAATATTGGAGACAGTGAGACAGACTCAGGATAGGGAGAGGTTCAGAGCTCTTGTACATAGATAGAGTCACTATGAGTAGCAGGCAACTCAGTGACACATAACAACAGCAACAACAGTTTTAGGACAGGAGTCCTAGTGGAGTTTGTAAAGGATTGTGCTTCTAATCCAAAGGCTTGTGAGTACTCTCTGTGAGTACAAATTCAGCAGCAATTTCACTAGAGGAAGATGGGTAATCACTACTCCTGTTTTACAGACTGGGAAACCCGCCACAAGGTCAGCTGTGAGTCATTCAATTTGACTCAACAGCTGTGAACAAGATAATTTAAGGACATTTTAAAAAGGCATTTAAAAAGAGGTTGACATTTAGTTCAGAATCTAAATGGAGCAAAAGGAATAGAAATGCTTCACAAATTAAGCCATGGTCTTTGCTATTACTTGCTATGCATCAGAGAGCTGGACAATGACTAGGGATGATAGAAGGAGAAATTGAGCTTTGAGCTTTAGCGCTGGAGAGGAGTACTGACTATACCATGGACTCCTAGGAAAACAAACAAGTTCATCCTGGAGAGGGTGAATCCAGGCTGCTCCTTGCAGACAAGGATTCTGAAGCTTCATCTGACATACTTTGAACATGTTGTAAGGCGGGATCAGTCTTTGGAAAGGGACGTCATACTTGGGAGGGTGGAGGGACAGCACAGGAGAGGAAGACCCTCAATAAGATGGATTGATTCCACCGCTGGGGTAATGGGGGTAGGTGTGTCAGAGACAATAAGGTTGGCAAGAGATAGAGCAGGGTGTAGGGCTGTTGTACATAGGGTCGATATGAGTCAGAAGTGACTTGACGACACATAAAAACAACAACAAAAAAATACACACACACATACACATAAATACATACATGCATTTTCTAGACTCTCCATTTTTAATTTCATGAACACACACACACACACACACACACACACTGTATTGCCAAATACCATCAAGTTGTTTAAGATTCCAGCAACTTTATGTGGTAGAGCAGAACACTTCCATTTGGGTTTCTTCAGTTCTAACTCTTCAGGACCAGATACCCAAGTCTTTTCTCCTATAGAGCACCTGGTAGGTTCGATCCACTGACTTTTTGGTTAGCAGCTAAGTGTTTCTATACCGTGTTACCAAGATTCCTTACTCGCAATATGCACAGTCACATACCCTCACACAGAACACTCAATCAAAGGATACATAAATGATGGCCTGTAGTCCAAGTTTAGTCTTCTTATCACTAGATCACTAGAGCTCCCAGTTCAGTCTAGCGTGTAGCCCTACAAGCTAAAAGAGTGGTGAAGAAGGAAAAAAAAATAAAGAAAAATGTGCAACAAAGAACATTGTATAGCCATTAAAATCTATAATATTTATTAAATTAGTTTTTTAGTAAACCTTTGCAAACCCCCGTCCTACCTTAGTGTGTGTGCTGAGCTCCGTTTGCAGATTCTTTGAAAATCCTTTGCCATAGGCCCTGCCTAAGGAAGAAAATTGTTGGTATGTTGAGAAACAACGATGTTCCCCCAGTATCTTGACGTTCCTATTGAATTCAGAGTAGTATGAAAGGTAAACCTGGAGTAACAATAGAGGAAAAAAGCCATTGCCAGTTCAAATCTGAATTACAGGGGGCATAGTTAAAATTCTTTTTATCATTTTCATGGATGCAAAGCACTTCAAAAACTTCAGCAAAACATTTTCAGACACAAGTTTTCTCTTTTGGCCTCATGACTAAAGAATATAGCCTCCTGGCTAGTGGGCACTGTGCATCCAAACATTGACAAAGTCTACAAAGAATCATTATTGCTTTCAAATATTTTTCTCCCAGTTTGCTGGTGAGCCTGCCTATTCACAGATAGTGTAAAGTTAAACTGCAACCAAACCTGATTCCTTCCCCTCCCGTAAATCCCAAAGAAATGTTCTATGCAGAGACTCGCATGAAACATATTACACAAAGGAACAGACAAGATAATCGCCCTGATGACTGCTGGAGAGAATATGCACACGTGCTACAGAGTGCTATGGGGTGACAATCTAAATTACAAAATTGTGCTAGGTATCAAAACGGAGTTAATACCAAAACAAACAAGCAGACATCATTCTTTTCAGTGTGAGCAACATTTGGCTCCAAGCTAAAGCCAGAAAAACATGCACTCGAAGAGAGATTATCTGTAACTTATTAACAGGCCTAAGATGTCTTCATTGACTCCGGCAATGAAATGACAGGGGAGAATGTAGCCTATGCCCAAATGACTAAATGTCCTTAATCCCTGTCTTATTAAACAGTTACCTCAACAGAACACTACACTGGCAGAGACCTTAGGTTTTCTTATTAAAGAAAATTTCCCCAGCAAACTGATGAAGGAGATAAAGCTTTAGGCAGAAGGCCAATAGGAACTTACAGAAAACTCTTTGGAAAACATGTAAGAGGGTGGAGATTAATTAATCAGTCAAATCAAAGCTATCCTGAAATATGTGACTCTAGTAAAGCAACAGTATTGCGGGGGGTGGGGGAGTGTGAAACAAAATTATATATTTGTAAATGAACTTAATCTTACTAGGAGGATTTGATCTGAGAAACCCTTGGGAGGGGTCCATACCACACCCTTTATAATGTTATGTTTTGAATCACAGTACTGTTTACATTATACATGACTCAAATGGAAAGCCAATTGGAAATCAAATATTCATTTGTCACCCGGGCAGTGAAAATTTAGGTCTACCATGTGTTATGGTCTTTCAGTGATAACTACTAACCAAAAGGTTGATGGCTGGAATCCTCTAGAGACGCCATTAAGGGAAGTCCTGGCAATCTACTGCCAAAATATCAGAGCCATTAAAAACCCACCTGAGCACAATTCTGCACTGTGCATACAGGGTGGCCACTGACTCAAAATCAACTTGCCAAGTGATTTTAGTTTTATTATGTTCTAGGTACTGTGTTTCTATGCATCTGAAAGTTGGACAATGAATAAGGCTGACGAAGAGTCAATGCTGTTGAGTTGTGATATTGGAGAAGAATATTGAATATCCTGTGGAATGTCAAAAGAACAAACAGCTATGTCTTGGAGAAGGTGCAACCAGAATGCTTCTTGGAGGTAAGAATGGCAAAGCTTTGTCTCACGTATTTTGCACATATTTCTAGGAAAGGCTATTCTGTGGAATGGAATATTGTGCTTGGAAAGGGGATAGGAAGATCACCAACAAGATGTATTGATATGGTAACTGCAGCAATGGTCTCTTGTATCAGAAATGGTGAGGATATAGGATAGGACAGGCTTCACTGTTCATAGGGTTGCAATGTATCATAATTGATCTTGATGGCACCTAACAACAACAGATAAATGCTGTGACCATCAAAACTCAAAACAGAAAGAGCAAACAGACCCTCATTACCATTGACTCAGAACTGACTCGGTTGACACTCCACTGAGGTTTTGAGATTGCAAATCAAATGGGAGGAGATTGTCTGTCTTTCTCCCTCGGAGTCTTGGATGGATTTAAACCACTAGAGGGACTTGGTCTTTTGCCTAGCACAAATTCTCCACAGACTACACTACTAGAACTCCTACACGCTTACCAAGTTGTTGTTTTTGTTGTTGTTGCTTGATGCCATCAAGTCAACTGGGACTCATAGTAACCTTCTGAACCTTGCCTTATACTGTGCCTTCCTCGCAATCTCTGCCATGCTCATGCCCATTGTTACAGTAACTGTGTCAGTTCATCTTGTTGAGGGTCTGACTCTCTTTCTCAGATCTTTCATAGGGGTTACTAAAAGTACTTCTTATTTCTAGGAAGCTTTTACTATATTGTGGAGCAGTTGTTTATGCAGTTAGCTTTACTCTTATGTCACACTGCCATTGTTGTGAGGTGTCATTGTACTGCCTCAAACTTACAGCAACCCTCTGTACAACAACACTCTTCACTCTGCCACTATTCTCACAATCATTGCTATGTTTGTGCCCTTTGCTGACTCTACTATGTCATGTCTTCTCATTGAGGACTATCTTCTTTTTCTGTGGCCCTCTACCTTTTCATACATGACGTTCTTCTTCACAGAGACTGGGATCTTTTGATAGTATGTCCAAAGCACATGAAATAAATTTCACTGTCTTTATGCCTAGGGAGCAAGACAATGTAGGAAAGTAATATGCAAATACTAATGTCCAATACACATACGATGATGTTTCACCGTTCTTGCTTCTAAGAAGGGAGCTCCGGTGGTGAAGTCACTAGTAAGTTATTGTGTTAACTAAGACACCACATGCCTCCAGAAGTTCAAATCTACCAGCAGCTCCTTGGGAGAAAGATGGTTAATCTTTTCCCATTGTGATGTACACCCTTGTAAACTCAGTGACAGGTCAGAAATGACTCGACAGCAGTTGGGGAAGGAGTGCTACTAAAGAGCAAGGTACCTTAGAAGATTTCATTTACAAAATGCTACAAGAGGAAGAGGAAAGAACAGTGGATACATGAGTTGGAGGGAGAATCTAAAGAAAATCATCCTGTGACTGTGTTTCTCAGGTGCACAGGTTTGGATTGAAATACAGAGACATGGAGGGAGACATTGGGAATCACATAGACCTTTGTCGAAAAACCTTCAAGCAAATTTGTATTGGCAGAAAATGTGGAGAATCCATGACAAGGCAGGATTTAGATGTTGGAGTTCTATTTTACAAAAACAAACAAGGTTGAGTTCAAAACACTGAGCTGCTGACTGAAAGGCTGTTGATTTGAACCTACCTGATAGGTGGTTCTCTGCCACACTTGAGTCCATTGTTAAGGTACTGTGTCAGTTCCTCCCTTTGAGGGTCTTCCTTTCACCTTCAGTGCAGGTTGGACTTCTTTCTTCAGTACTGTTGGTTCTTGATCATTTGCTACTGCCACAGGACAGGGCAGGCCTCATGTCTGTCATTCATAGGGCCACTCACTATGAGTCGTAGTTGACTTGACAGTACCTACCAACAACAACAACAGTTTGGTCAGCCTTGGAAATTCTATTGGGCTATTTAATTCTGTAACATGAGGTCATTCATAGTAAGTCAAAATATAATCAACAACAACAAAAGTGTGTATCGTAATATTTCACTGTTGCAGCCTCCTTGTTAGTGTAAGTGTGACTGTTGTGGGATGTATGTTCAGTTTTTGCAGTGGTATATCCATGTGTGTCTTTATTACTATAAGTGATTATGAAAATATCGATGTTCCTATGAATGAGAATCAGTCTCTCTTTTTTTAGAAACTGGAACACTTTTCTCCAACAAAAGAATGTTGTATGTTCTTATTGTAAAGGTTTTCCTATTTAGGCTCAAACAAATTCATTAAAAGAAAGCTGGCAAGAAGGAGGTAAAGCTTTCTGGTCTGCATGTTTGGAAGAGTCCAGTGTCCCAGAGTGAGGCTATCAGTCTGGTGTGGGAAGAGCCTTGGAAATGGGGAAGAACAAAAGGATGGGAGTAGAAATCTGTTCTTTGTTAGAAGGCTGGTCTCCTTACTGACTAGGTATTAAGAAGTTCTATTTTGCTGCTCAAAACCACAATAAAAAAAAAAAGGCTCTTCCAGCCTGACAAAAGGAGACAATGGAGCCACAGAAAGTCACAGAGATCTCACATAGGTATGCGACTACCACTGTCCTGAGGCTAAGCTGTTCAATATTGACTCTGGCTGGATAGACCAGGGAACCACCGCTCTTTGGTAGAACCAGGGACCCAAATTAAGCAAGGTGGACCCAAAGACATTAAGGAATGTGATGAATGGTCACCAGCCCATAGGCTCTGGATCTAGCTCTCAGAGGCTGCCAGGTCAGTGATCTCCCCTGAGAATTTCAAAGCTCTTGTGCAATGACTGAAGACAAACCAACAGAATTAAGGCTGACACACAACAGCATCAATCCATGGGCATCACAATGCCACTCAAGCAATAGTATTGTGCTTTTCATGAAGAGGACACCCAGTAATAGTAAAAATATCAGGTTCTAAGCAAATTTAAAAGATGCAAAGAGCTCCCCCAACTAAGTAATAAGACTTAGAGATGTGCCCAAGGAGGTGCCAAGGCAGCATGAAGACAATGGATCCATGAGGGAGGTCAAATACATATCTGAGAGAGCTGGGCTACCTGATAACGCAGACAGTTGATGTGCTCAGCTGCTCATGGAAATGTTGGCAGTTCGAGTCTACCCAGAGGCACTTAGGTGAAAGTTCTGTCTATCCAGTCTCCCAAAAAGAAGCTGTTGAAAAGACCATGGAGGAACAGTACTAATTGTGACACACACAGACTCACTTACCATGGTTTGAAATTGACTCCACAGAAACTGATTATGGCTACAAAGATAGCATTACTTAATGAATAGATAGGATCTTAAAAGAAAGAAGAGAAGCAGAGGCAAAAAAGGGAATAGAAAGATGGAAAAAAAGATACACAGAGAGAGAAACAAGAGGATAAAATTATGTAATTGGTTGAACAGAGTGTCAACTCTCTAAGTTAAATATTCTACTGCTAGTAAAAATGTTGGTAGTTCAAACCCACCCATAGGAACTTCAGAAGGCAGGCTCACCATCTACTTCAGAAAGGCTTCAGCTTTGACTGCTCCACGGATCAGTTCTAGTTTGCACTCATGGGGTCAATATAGCATGGTTTCATTTTTATTCCAAAATAAATAACCATACATCCCACATTGTCAGAAGCTACCACTGCTGTTCACTCTTGTTAAATTATAACTGAGCTGACTCATAGCTGCTCCTCTACTGGTGTTTCTAAACTATAAATTACACATGAGGAGATTGCTCATCTTTTCTTCCTAGAATGCTGATGGATTTGAACTGCCAGAAAGGAATGACTTTTGGGCTAGCAGCACCACTGACTACAGATTACACCACCTGAGCTCACAATTGTAAGAAAAAAGGCCTGAATGAAGAGTCCTACTAGTAGCCAAGCAACTAGGTGTGATGATGTCTTAAATGGTCCCCTGGCACAAATAGAACAATGGCACAAACAGAACCTTCACCAATCCTACCCGGGATCTGGGAATTTTAGTTACACAGACCAAAATCTCACTCTAAACCCAAACCAGACACAATGTTGAGTTAATAACAATGAATAACTTCTAAGGTAGAGAAGAACTACCTTCAGGCTATATAGGCTTTCCAAAGCTATACACTTTGCAGTTGGTAGGTTCAAACTAGTGACCACCTCTTGGCCCTCTATACTTCCAGATTTCCTTCATCTCATCTTGGATTTCATAAAATTATACTAAATGCTTACTCTATCAGGACCTCAATTTCATTCTTATCTAACAATAATGCACAATAATGTGGAGAACTGAGAGAGTTATGAATGCCACACAAGCAATGAGGTTTAATCAAGGAGAAATAATCAGGTATGATTCTCTAATTAGGCTCCTACTTAATTAGAACCACTTAAGATATATTATCATGTACAGTATAATCCAACTAGTCAAAAGTCATTTTATCACCTAGAACTCTGATTTTTCTCTTTCCCAATGATACATGAACAGAGTTTCTGTTTCAAGAACCTCTTTATAACAAATTTCTTCTGAAGATAGAGCACTGTAATTCACTGTAATCCAACTGCAATTCACTGAGAGAAACCCTATTATATGAAGTCATACAACTAAATTAAGTAGAGAGAAGAGTCTCCAAGCACGGATACCAACTGATGGGAGGGATAATAGACAAGGAGACCAGAAAGACAGCTTTGAGTAGAGTACGAGTCCCAGTATTCTTCAAATCTGTCAGCCTCACAATGTAGTGTTTCGGTAAGGGTTGAGTCATGGCTCCATTTCAATTACTCCACAAAAGAAATGTAGTTGTACGTGACAGTAGACCACAAATGCTCCACAGAAGCTAAATCTGCAAAAAGAAAGGACAAGAGTTGTGAACTTTATCTGTAGTCAGATAAATAGTGTCTCAATGCTTAAAAACCAGGTGTGTGTTCTGTAAATGTGTATGAGAGAGGGGAAAAAAGTGAAGGAAGGATGGAGGGGAGAAAGAAAACAAGCCAGGGACACAGGAAAAAGGTAGAGAAGTAAAAAAGCAACTCCAGTGGCACGGTAGAGGGAATTGCCTCTTACCTCCAAATTATTCTGAGTTCAAGGGTCAACAATAACCATAATAATTACAATGCCAAAAATATAAACAGACAACTCAACATGAAAGAAATATAATGATGAGGCATTAAGTACCAGTATATCCTACAAGGTGAATACAGTGATGAATAATAGAAATAATAGACTCAACAGTTTGCAAATTAAAGAGCTGCTAGTTTTCTTTTTAAAAGGACAGTGTCTAATTTAATTACACAAGCCATATTCTCCATTTCTAAAACAATGCCTAAAGCAAGGTGGCTGCACAATGTTTTTTTGAAATTCTGGAAATGCAGTGAAGAATTAGACTGATTCTTCCCCATCATAGAAATGTACCTGCCTAGGCAACATGCTTCTTGTTTATTCATTTCTACATTAGCATCATATTGAAATTCGCCCCAAGTTCAGACTCACGCTTCCAAGCTGTGAGTGACAAAGCTCACGTTAGTTACATGAAGGAAAAAGAGACAGAGACCTTCATGTCCTGGTGCTGTTGTAAGTATTGTCGAGTTGTAGACAACTCATAGTGAACCTATGTACAAAAGACCTGAACACTTGTATAACTATTATCGTTTCTCCAAATTCATGAGAGTTTCTGGAGGCAAGCTGTTTTGGAATTGGATGCCGCTCCTGCTTGTAAGCTTATTTTAATTGGGGAGTTCCACCAAACACTGTCCACACCATTGTTGCTGTTGCTGTTATGTGCCATAGAGTCATTTGTGGCTCATAGCGACCCTATACACAAGAGCCCTAAACCCCGCTCTATCCTGTGCCAACCTCACTGTCTCTGACACACCTACTCCCATTACTACAATCACTGAATTGATATATCTCATGGAGGGTTTTCCTCTTTTATGCTGTCCCTCCACTCTCCCAAATACGATGTTCCTCTCCAACATGTCCCTCCTTGCAACATGCCCAAAGCATGTCAGACGAAGCTTCCTTGACTCCAAGGAGCAGCCCAGTTTCACCCTCTCCAGAACAAACCTGTTTGTTCTCCTAGCAGTCCATGGTATATTCAACACTCTTATCCAACACCACAGCTCAAAGGCATCAATTATCTTTCTATCATCCCTAGCAATTGTGAAGACTATGGCCTGTATCAGGCTCACCTTAGTCTCCAGCCTGATGTTGTTGCTCTTCAGTTCTCTGGAGAGGTCCCTGACAGCTGATTTTCCCAATGCAATTCATCTCTTTATTTCCTGGCTGCTGGTATCAAGAGAGTTGATTGGGGAGCCAAGCAAACTAAAACTATCAACAATCTCAATCTCTTCACTATCCATAATGATGCTACCAATTGGCCTAGTGGTGAGAATCTTTATCCTCAGGAAAATTGCTGTCGGACAGTCTCAGAAATATTGAGAGCAAAATGTCCTTTGTATTGATGTCTCTCTGCACAAGATCCATGAAGGAGAGCTTTCCCTTGACTCTTAAGCTTCTCTGACAGCTTGTCTCTGTCCTAGCATCGGAAGGCCTGTTGTGATGGAGAGAATAGACCAATCTTCACCAAGTCACCAACGTAACTTCTTTCCACCTACTAATTTTTGTTGTTCCGTTGCCAATTCATTTGACTCTTAGAAGAAAAAATTAAGAGTATTTACATAAAAAAAACTAAATAAAAAATAAATTTAAAAAAGAGTATTCATATGAGAAAATTGAGTACTCAGTTTTAGAAAAAAATATGCAACATGAAAGTCTCGTTATGACATTAATAAATACAGACTGAGGGTAGTGTAGAAATCTGGAAAGAGACTATTAATGCCACTAGAATTGCACAGATAGAAAGATATAGAGAGATCAAGGAAGTCAACATAGGAAGTAAGGTTCACCTGACTTAAGTCATGGTATGATTTAAAAGCTCTCATTGTTTCTGCCTATAGAAAACAATCTTATCAAACACAGAAGTAAAAAAAAAGTGCCAACTAACTCTCAAGGCGCTCTGATAACAAAGTGCCTAAGGAGTTGTGTTACTATCCTGTGGTAGGTGGTAAAGAGAGGGATATCTAGAACCAAAAGAGAAGAGGGAAGAGACATCACCATGTGATCAAGAACTGGTGGTGCTAAAGGAAGTTTAAGCTTCACTGAAGCCATTGGAAACAAATCAGGCAGCAGGAATTGATGGAATGCTAATTGCAACTGCTTCAGGAAACAGATACAATGCTGGGCCACTCTTCTACCAACAAATATGGAAGACAGTTACCTTACTAGATGACTGGAAGAGATCCAGATTTGTTCCCATTTCTATGAAGATTGTGAAAATCGCAAAACAATATCATTAATTCTGCATGCAAGTAAATCTCACTGAAGATTATTTTATAATAGTTGAGACAGTACTACCAACAAGGAATTACCTGAAATTCAAGATGGATTGAGAAGAGATCATGACACAAGAGATAACATTGCTGTCAGATGCATGTTGGTTGAAAGCAGAGAATACTAGAAAGATGTTTCTTAGTGTTTTCTTGATTATGTTACTGCTTATGACTGTGTGAATCATAACAAATTATGGCTAATATTGAAAACAATAGGAATCCTGGATCACTGAACTGTGCTTGTGAGAAACCTATACATAGACCAAGAAACAGTTGTCCAAACAGAAGGGACACTGCATAATTTAAAATCAGGAAAGGTTTGCATCAGGGTTGTATTCTTTTTCCATATCTAGTCAATCTATATGTTTAGCAAATTATTTAAGAAGAAGGCTCATCAACAACCTGCAATATGTAGATGATACCAGTTTGCTGGAGAAGACTTGGAGCACTTACTTCAAAAGATCAAAGAATGTTGTTGCTGAGTACTCGAGAGTTGAAACCGACACATAGCTGACCCGCCAATGGGTTTCAGAGGCAATAAATTTCATGGCAGGAGATTGTCCAGCTGCAGTGTTAGCCTAAAGTTGGCTGTTTTAGCCATTGCCTTAACCCACTCTGGTATCCATCTACCTTAATTGCAGACACTTGGCCTCACAATCAGTAACAGATGAAGGTTCAACAGAAAAGAGCACTCTCAGCTCTGTGTGTGTGTGCGTGTGTGTTTGAGAGAGAGAGAGAGAGAGGGAGGGAGGGAGAGAGAGAGAGAGAGAGGGAGGAAGAGGGAGAGAGAGATGAGAGAACAGCAAAACACAGCACAGAAATTATAGCATGACTGTGTTTAAGCCTCCAGCTGCATCTAGCCTGGCCCATTGCCTGCCAGTTTCTGCAAAATAACCATCCTGCATACCTGTGAGTCATTCCCCTGAGTCTCTCTAGAGACCTTCTAGAAAACTTTTTTGCCAAATCCAAAAGACCAGAGAGGAGTTGGGGAGCTGAGTCACGATGGAGCTGTTAATATCAGACATTAAGGATTTATATCACTAGATGAACATCTACAACTACGTTGTCCTGAGGTTTCTGATCAATAGTGAGCTATTAATATTAGCACACAGTATAATAAAAATGCTATCTTTTTCCCATGGAGCAGCTGGTGGATTCAAACTGCATAGTTTTGCATTGATGGTGCAATTCCTTACTATGAAACCACCAGAGCTCCCTGATCAAAGAACACAGTCTTCAATATGGGTTACATTTCAACATCAAGAAGACAAGAATCCTCACCACTGGGCCAATAGGTAGCATTGTGATAGATGAAGAAAAGACTTATTTTATTTTACTCAGACCCACTATCAACGTCCATTGCTTCCTATACATCTAAAAGTTGGACAATGCATAAGAAAGACCGAAGAATTGATGTCTTTGAATTATGATGTTGGCAATACCAGATGTACTGCAGACTGCCAGTAGAACAATAAATTTGCCTTGAAGGAAGTGCAAACAGAATGCTCCTTAGAGGTAAGGATGGTAAAATTTTGAATCAGTTACTGTAGACCCATTTCCAGGAGGAACCACTCCTTAGAAACATCATGCTGGGAAAGTTAGAGGGATGGAGAAAGGTAATCTGCCTCTGAAGACCTGCCAGTGGGTCAGTTATGGGTTGGTTCTGAAGCTAGGGTTCACTACTTTCTAAAAACACTTTTCTCTTTTAAAGCATCAGACCCTTCTGGTTCCCTTCCAACTTTTTTTCTCAAACTTTTTATTTATCTGCTTAACCTCTAACTGGAGGAATAGATCTAGGCCAGGTTTTGGGACTTCCTTTGAATCTATATACTTATCCCAGCGATTGCATTCAGTCTCTAGGCTTTAAGTGACATGAGCTTTTGTTGTTGCAATTGTTAGCATTAAGTCAACTCTGACTTATGAAAACTTCACATGCAACAAAACAAAATCTTACCCGGTTCTTCATTGTCTTTAAGACCATTGTCCATACTTAAGTCCATTACCTGGGCTACTGTGCATTTTCAGTGCCTTTCCGTTTACAGAGGTCATCTATGAGATAATATTCTTCTGTGATCCACAGTGTTTTCAGAAGTTGATCATCAGACTTTTCTTTCTAATCTATCTTAGCCTGGAACCTTTGCTGAGACCTGTTCAGCATGGTGACTGTTAGAACTTGAAATACCAGTACTATAGCTTCCACGATCTTAACAACATATAAACTGCCACTTATTGATAAACCAACACACATGCATTGGGTAGCCATGTCAAGTGCCATTATCTAATCTCTCACAGGGACTACTAATAATAGTGATACTAATAGTAATATTGACCAGGTCAGTATACAAGTAACAGGTTATCACAACCTCTTACTCTATTTATTTTCATACTTCTAATGGTACCTATTCTTGTGGTTGTTGATTGCCATCTAGCCAATCACGACTCATAGTGACCCTATGCACAAAACGCCTGAAGTCTAAGACTATCAACATTTATCAAAGTTCATAGAGTTTCCAGAGGCATATTGTTTGGGAAGTGGATGCCACTCTTGTAGTAAACAATTATTTTCTCATTTTTATTTAGTATTCCCTACAGTTAAACTTAAGTTTCTGAAAACAAGGCAAATATACCTTTACCTGTCTATCATGTTTACCTCTGCAACTCCTTGGAACACCCTCAGTGCAATCCAACATAGTTTCTAAGATGTAACATGAATTCAGTGAGTACTTATTAAGTGATAGTTTTAAAAATTACAAAAAGAAGTCAGGATCATTTGATTCTGTTAACACAGCTAGCAAATTTCAAAGTAGGACCTGGAGTCCAAACCCCACAACCTCTGTTCTGTCTTCCTTGCCCTAAAAATCCGTTATCAACAAGTTGATTTGAACTCATAGCAACCGTAGGAGTGTCAGAGTAGAGCTGTGTCTCATAAGGGTTTAAATGGAGCATTTCTCACTAGAAGAAGCACTTCACTAGGTCTTTCTTCTAAGCACCAGTGGGTGGACTAAAACTTCCAACTTTTTATGTTATCAGATGAGCATATTTCTATTTATGACACCCAGGAACTTCCCCCTGGGCTGACAACTTTCACTGAATACTTTCCTCATTCTAAGACTTCCATTCTCAAATCTCACAACTTACCTTCATGAAAGCAAAAGCGATCTTTACTGAGGAAGTAGTGTTTATGGTGACAGAAAACTGAGCATTAAGTATGAGTCTTGGTTGCACAACCTGATTAGTATGTCAGTAAATTATACCCCGATATAAATGTTGACATTGCATTGGCAAATGCTGTGCTTTCTCTCTTTGTTTTTTAAGAAATAATGAAGAAAAAACCCCAAAACAAGTTCCTTCCTGTCCTATTTTGAACAAAAAACATTGCCAGGCTATAATGTTAACTCAACTATCCAAGATAAGAGAGAAGTTTAATGAGAACTTTGGTAGAGACATTGTTGTCTATAAAATACCTACAACAATCCATCATTTCTCTTTGTGATTCCCATCAAACCCTAGAGCTGCAAGAGCATGCCTGAAGACCTAGAGAAAAATCTCTGTAAAGCCGTGTATTTTAATTTCCAGGAGGTGGAATTTTTAATGCTTACTTCTGGAAAGTGTAAAGCCAAATCACCCTCACAATATAATGTAAATAATTTAAAAATATTTTTTCCCAAAATTCTACAGGTATTCCAATACTATTAGTGAAATTATCTCAGTGAATTCCTTTGAGTTGTGGTATTGGAGAAGAAGACTGTGTATCTCATGGAGTAAAAAAAACAAACAAAAACCAAGAAGACATGTCCTTTGTAAAAAGTAAAGCCAGCGTGCTCCTTGGAGGCAAAGATAACAAAACTCTTTCTGTTATACTTTGAATATGTTACTAGGAGAGACTGCTTCTTGGAAAGGGATGTCATGCTTTTAAAAATGGAGTGTCTGTGAAAGAGAAGAGAACTCCTGATGAGATGCATTGACACAGTGACCATAGCAATGGGCTCAAGTGTATCAGAAATGATGAGGCAGGCACAGAAAAGGATAAGGTTCAAGTTTGGTTTTCACAGAGTTAGGGTGGAGTCATATTCTACTTGTTGGCACCTAAAAACAGCAACAATGCAATGACCTAATAGAAAAAAGCTGGGCTGACAACCCAAAGGCATGCGGTTCGAGTTCACCAGCAGTCCATGGAAGAATAGACAATGGGCAATGGGCAATGTCCCTCATACAATATACTGTCTCTGAAAATCAGGGTTAAATATGAGTCAGTTTTGACTCAGAGGTACATAACAACAATAACAAATGCCATGACAAGGGAACTCTAGCAGTGCATTGCATAGGGGGTTAGTCAGTTAACCAAAAAGTAGCACCTCTCTTGGTGCAATTTATAGCCTCAGAAACTCACTGGAGGGTCAGCTATAAGTCGATTCCAGCTTGATGAAATGAAAAACAGAAAATGAGAGTTCTTGTGTTTGATGTGAAAATACCATTGCATGTTTAGAATTTTCCATATCAGGTCAACAACTAGAATTCTGTTTTATTCTATGTGAGCTGGGCCTTACAGAAAGAAAATTGGTTACTCTCAGAGGTCCCTGGGTAGCACAGACTTTTCCCTCTACTAATAATTGGAAAGAAAGTTCTTCAGACCTAGTGGTAAAGGGTTGATCTGCTATCCCAAAGGCATGTGATTCAAACCCATCAGCTGCTCTGCATGAGAAAGATAGGCAATCTTCTCTCATGAGAAACCTTCTCACTGAAAACCTGTTAGAAGGGTCAACTATGAGTCGATTCTGACTCAGTGTAACATAACAATGAAAACAACTAATTGAGGCTGGTAGTTTGAACCCACCCAGGGGTATCATAGAAGAAAAACTACTAAATCTGTTTTCAGAAAGATTATGTCCAAGAAAATCCTCCAAAGTATAGTTCTGTTTTATAACATAAAGTGTTACCAGGAACTGAAATGGATTTGCTAGAAATAGATTTGATTTGTTTAAATCAGAAGTATGTAAGAAACTTGGAGGCAAGGATTCTTTAGCTCCATCTGACATACACTGACCATATTGCAAGGAGGGACTAGTCCTTGGAAAGAGACATCATGCTTGAAAAGGTGGAGGGACAAGAGCAAGAGAGGAAGATCCTGTAAGAAATGGGTTGACTCAGTGACTAGGCTAATGGGGGCAGGTGTGTCAGAAAAGATGAGGTCGGCCCAATGTAGAACAGCATTCAGAGTTATTGTACTTAGGGTTGCTATGTATCACAAGTGACTTGATGGCACATAACAACAATATGTATTTGCTGTGCCTAAAATAGCATAACCAGCTAGCAGAAGGGTTGTAGGTTGATAAGAAAGAGGAAACACCTTATGTGTTATTTTAAAATACTTAGTTGTAGGCAGCCTCCCTGTCATCAAGAAGCAAGACTGGGAGCAAACCATACATTTTGGACCTGCAGACCCTGCACTGAGACGCTCTTAACCCTAGGAAATGGAGAACTCTTATAACTCAATTTTGTCCAGTCAGAAATGACTCATACCTTACCTGCCAGCAGGTTCCCAGAGGTTGTAAATCACATAGGAGGAGATGGCCTATCTTTCTCTCAAGAAGTTGCTGGTGGACTTAAATCCCAGAGAAGGGCCACCTTTGTGTTAATAGTGCAAATCCCTATGGACTATGCCACCAGAACTCCCTAGGAGACAGAGAGCTATAGAAGCAACACAAGATGGCGCAAGACAACAGTATTCAATGCAATTGCACTAGGGGTAGTGAGCAGAATAAGCCACAGAAATGGGAGAGGTGAGCTTCTTCTGGCAGGAGGCCTGCTAGTGGAGTATCTCTCGGAAATTGTTGGTGAAGCCAAAGACCTAAAACACTTGCTTGAACAGCTTAGAGGCCAAAAGCAGAGATCTGACCTTAGTGAGTGAAAGTTGTAAAAATGTATGAAATAAGACAGTTCTAAATGGAGTATTCAAAATTTTGAAAACAAGGAAGGCAAAGCCACAATAGAAAGGAACCAGTGTGTGACCATTGACTCCAAGAGTACAGTATAGAGAACCCATTGCATTGTTTATGTACAGTCTCCAGTGTTCAAGTTTTCTGTTTCATGGGTCTAGGAGGTTCTCAGCGTAGGACTGCAGATCCAAAGGATGTGCTCTGCTCCTAACTCTCTTCTTGATGATGATAATGTCTTTTATAATTGAATTTTTAAAAATATTGCATGAGATGTTTTTTCCCTAGCAACATGTAATCATCCAGCTTTCATTTTAGGCTTAGATATAGAAGCAAATTAAGCCCATTGTTATATTATACATTCCATTCATGGGATTCAGTAGCCACTTTTCTTGTCCTCATTCCAAAGAAGTGGAGTGAATTCATATGATATTTAAGAAATGTTTCTCAGAACCCAGTTGTGGGGTTGAATGTGAGGACATTTTAAGGATAAGTCCTGAGTTTACAGAATGAATAATTTTGTGAATGGAGGAACCTGTTGTTTTGGGGATTTAAAAAAGAATTTTTATTTGTTTTCATATAAAAATTCCTTTATAGTATGTTTCATTCATATATGTGATGTTTTCTACAATATTTCATTTACCTTGTGTTTCATACAATCACTCATACACATTTTATTTTACATTATTCTTTTTAATTAGTTTGCTTACAAAATTTATATACATTGTGCTTCACACTATTCTTCATTCACATTGTGGTTCAAACAATCAGTCTCATGCATTATGTTTTATAAAATTAATCACCTTTGGTTCTTGCCCATTATTACCCTGTCTTTTCACCTGGATCCTTCCAATTTGTTTCCCACCTCCTCTACCCATTAAACTATGCAGCCCACTGTGGTTTCATTCCTATTTATCCTAATCTCTCCCTTCCCCTCTCACACTCATTGATGTTTTGTACATGTTTTACTAGTTATCTTTCTATTTTTACAATAATTGTCTTAGGAAGTGTTTGTCTTTATGAGACTGTGTTAGTTCACTCAGCATAGTGGTCTTCAGCCTCTCCCAAATTATGTAGTATTTTTTCAAAACCATTGTTCCTGAGTGTGCATAGTATTCCATTGAATGAATGTACCAAAATTTCTCAATCCATTTGGTTGTGGTTGGATGTTTGGGTTCTTTTCATGTTTTTGCAATGGTGAATAATGCTGCTATGAACATTGGTGTACAGATTTCCATTTGTGTCTCAGCATGATTCTTGCTTAGGGCACTTATTTTTTAAATGGAAATGGTCAAGTGATATTATTTGGCTTGGAAAGCTTTTGAAATTTTGTGTATGTGATTATATATGACCTTTAAATATATGAATCTAAATTTCAAAGAGACAGATAAACTAGAGATTAAAATTAGAGAACTCAGCATTCATGTGGTACTTCTAGCACATCTCTGCTAACTTGGTATTCTGTAATACCTTGCCTATTGCTTGTCAAATTAAGATAGACTAGAAAGAAAGGTCTAATTATAAAATTATCCAACCTTATAGATCACAAGAAATAATTTTGCAAAATTATGCTGAAGAATAGTCTTCCTAAGTCAAAAGGTAGGTTTTACATGAGGGCAATTAAGTTCTCTGGGATTCCCATTCTTCATGTTAGCTGTAGATTATTATGATCCACACAGTCATCTACTGGAGCTGGTTCTACAGAAGCTGTTGGCTGGAATAGGTGAGTTATAGGGTGGAATGTTGATTCACTAAGGCAAGTGAGGCGTTTGTGATAAGGCCTTCGATTTAAAAATCCATTAGGGCCCAAGGGCCTGCAGTCCAAGGGTCTGGTTTAAATTTTTTGTCAAATATTCTTCTCAGTGGTATAGCACTGGGCTGTACATTGCTATACAGAGGTAACTTGTGGTAGCTGTGATGCTAAACACTGTGACACTGATGTGTCAAATGTGAGAATGGTTATGCATGGTAGACAGTGTTTGGTGGAGCTTCCTGATTAAAACAAGCTTGGAAGCAGGAGTGGCATCCACTTCTGAAATGGCTTGCCTCTGAAAACTCTATAAGCAGTGCTCAAGTCTTTCATTTATAGGGTTGCTATGAGTCGTTAATGACACTTAACAACAACAACACAGTCAAAAGCCTTTGAATAGTCAATAAAACACAAGTAACCATCTTTCTAGTATTCACTACTTTCAACCAATATCTATATAAGGCATCAGCAGTGATCTGTTCCATAGCTTCTTCTGAATCCAGATTGAATTTCTGGTAGCTCTTCATCTATGTTACAGTACCATCACTCTTCTATAATCTTCAACACAATTTTACTCACATGTTCTATTAACATTGTTTGATAACTTCCACACTCTGCTACATAATCCTACGTTATTTTTTAAATTTTTTCCCCTTAATTATTTTTTGTGTGTGTACCGTCAAATTGGATCTGACTGGGACAGGAGGAGATTGTCCCTCCTTCTCCAGCAGAGCATCTGGTGGATTTGAACCTTCGGTAGCGGTCTGCGGGGTCGGGGCCTCGGCCGTGGACGGGGCCGTGGGAGGGGCCGCGGAGCTCGAGGAGGCAAAGCCGAGGACAAGGAGTGGCTCCCCGTCACCAAACTGGGCCGTCTGGTGAAAGATATGAAGATTAAATCATTGGAGGAGATTTATCT
>NW_006399851.1:6994065-6996266 GCF_000299155.1 Elephantulus edwardii | reverse complement strand
ATCCCTTCCAGTCAGTTAGCCAGTTGTCTATCTTTCAAATTTCTTGACATAGACAATTTGTTGAAGAACCTCAATTCAATTGGTAGTAGTTTGTAAATTCCTGGGGTCTTATTTTTTTGCCAATGCCTTTAGAACAAGTTGGATTTCTTTCCCTAGTACCATCGGTTCTTGATCACATGCAACTTTCTGAAATGTTTAATTTGGGACAAATTTTTTGTTGTTCAGCAACTCTATGTATTATTTCCATCTGCTTTTGATGCTTCCTGTATTATTCAAGAACTTTTCCATGGAATTTGTAAGTATTGCATCTCAAAACTTGAATTCTTACCACTAGAATCCTCACCAGTAGGCCAATAGGGAACATCATGTTAGAAGGAGAACAGATTGAAGTTGTCAATGGTTTCATTTTACATGGGTCCACAATTAATACCTGTAGTAGCAGCAGTCAAGAAATCAAAAGATATTGCATTAGGAGAGTCTGCTGTCAATAGTTTAAAGTACTAAAGAGCAAGGAAGTCAGTTTAAAGTACATCTGATCCAAACTATGATACTTTCAATTGTTATGCCTAATTATTGGACAATGAATAAGGATTAATGAAGAATAACTGATGCCTTTTAGTTTTAGTGTTAAGGAAGAGTCCTATGTTTGCCAAAAGGACAAACAAATGTTTCGGAGAAAGTTAGACAAGGATGTTTTTTTAGAGGCAAGGATAGTGAGACTTTCTCTCACACATTTTGGGCATACTGTAGAAAGGGGTAAGAACTTGGAAGAAGACATCATGCTGAGAAAGTTAAAGGGTCATTGAAGGAGAAGAAGACCCTCAATGAGATGACACAGTGAGTGCAGGAATGGGCTTAAGCCTATTCAGAGATAGTAAGGATGGCACAAGATAAGGCTAAATTCAGATCTGTGTTCCATAGATTACTATGAGTTGTAGTTAACTCAATAGCATTTAACAACAACATAGATTTTAAATAATCACCACATGGGGGCAGGAGGGGGAATCTAATTTGATAGAGGTAGGTGGAATCCCTAAGACCATCTGGTCCTTAGACACCTTTTAAACATAGAACAGAATTTACTCCAGAGGACCAACTCTCAGCCACACAGAAGGGAGACCTACAAATGGGATGCTAATGATGGGAGAAATTTACTCAGTACAATCAAACATATGAGAGTAAAAAGGTAACCTTTACTAACAAAGCTCAGAAAGGCAGAAGAGTATAGAAAAAGGGAAGCCTAGGGAGGAATGGGAAGAAAGCTGTTTGTTACATTGAGGGGATTGCCATCTATGTCTTGAAACAAAATGTTTATTGATTGATTAATAGAAAACTAATTTTCTCTATAAATGTTTTCCTAAACTACAATTTTAAAATGTGAAAATTGAATTCTTGTTTTTAAATGTTTCCCCCCAAAGGAAATGATTGGCATACCTGTACAATAAGTAGAACAGGTTAATGCATTGGCTGATTTGTCTGTTCATACCTAAGATGACTATTTTTGTCAGTTGATTCTCTTTACCTGAGGCATTTGAGAAATCTGGCTCAACTAATCTTGAAGAATTTTAATATTTCTTTGGAAATACCACTTGTCAGCCAAGATGATGTCTCAAATAATTTTTTAATCAATTCATAGTGGGGGAGATCATATAACAAATTTCTTTATTACAGAGGAAATTAATCTAATTGCATCCATATCATGTTATTTAAGAAAAAAAACACACTGAGGAATTTATCTTTCTGTCTAGACAATCCATTGCCATCTAGTTGGTTTTAATTGATAGTTAATTGGAGATTGCCCAACTTTTTCCTATGGAGCCTCTGGTAGATTCAATCCACTAAAGACTTTGATTACATTGTAATCCTTTATGGACTACTACACCAGATTTCTTAGTTACAAATTATACTTGGAGAACAAATTTATTGTCTAGAAAGAAATATAAAATGCTCATTTTCTTTGATTTGAGTGACTACTAGATTTAGTTACGTTTTAGAACCTCTATTTTATTGAACGTCCAGCAGCATCTGTTAGCTGAAATATGTCAATTGGTATACCATCTATTCCTGGGGCCTTATTTTTTGCTATTTCTTTCAAAGCAGCTTGAACTTCTTTCTTCATCACCATAGGTTCTTGCTCATATGTTGTTTCGTTAAATTTTTCTGTGTCTGCCAATTCCTTTTGATACAATGACTTAGTATAT
>NW_006399851.1:6986247-6992840 GCF_000299155.1 Elephantulus edwardii | reverse complement strand
GAAGAGTGCTGAAGGTGCCATGGACTGCTAAGAGAACAAACACATTCATCCTGGAGAGGCTTCGTCTGACATACTTTGGTCATGTTGTAAGGACATCATGGAGAGGGACATAATGCTTGGGAGGGTGGAGGGAAGGCACAGGAGGGGAAGGCCCTCTGGGAGATGGATTGATTCAGTAACTGGAGCAATCAGGATGAGTATGTCAAAGGCAATGAGACTGGCTCAGGACAGAGCAGAGTTTAGAGCTGTTGTACATAGGGTCCCTATGAGTCACAAACGACTTGATGGCACATAACAACAACAATTTTATTGCAGTTAACAAGGTTGCTAAAGAATCTCGAAAGCAAACCCAGAGTGTGAAAAACAATGTATATGAACTTTATAAACTTTGTATGTAAACCAGTATGAAAGAAAATTTTCTTTTTTTAAAAAAAAAGGCATAAACAGTGCTCTGTTAAGTAGCATATGTATGAAAATTGGAATACTATAAAGTAACTTCTCATGACTTTTGTGCAAGAATGATATACAAATTCACAAAATAGTTTTTGTATAATTAAAACAAAAACAAATCCCTGCTTTAACTCTCTATTGTCTATCAGCTATTAGAATTTATCTATCTGTGTGGCTTGGAACCAACTCCAACTGTAAGCAGCCCCACGTGTGTCAGAGCAGAAGTGTGCTCCACACGGTTTACAATGGCTGTTGTGTTGGGTTGGTTTTTTTTTAAGATAGAAAATTATGCATTCTGGCATTTCCATTTTACTCTCTTTGGACACTATGCAATTATTTAGTGGAGATTTGGCTTGAAGCACTTAAAATTAATTTCTGAGCTCTAGGTTTTGAAGAATGAATACTCTTCTTAAGCTTGTAAAAATGGAATTGAGTAAATGTAACTATGACACATGAAAAGGAATACTTTTCAGGTATATCTGGCTGAAAGAAGCAAATGCAAATTAGGAATAAAATAGCAAATACTTTCAACAAGATTGAATTACAAACCTGTGAAGTAGATGAACATTAGAAGGATTCTTTCTTTCTTTCTTAAAATTTATTTTATATCAGTTTTCTTACAAAGTTCATTACATTGTGTTTCACACTACCCTTCATTCACATTGTGTTTAATACAATCATCCCCATTCATTATATTTTATGAAACGTAATCATCACTGAACTATGTCTGTCCATAAGAGTTTCTCACTTGCTTTTGCTTCAATTCCCTGGAGGATGGTTAAGGTTGAGCCAACACAGGAATAGGGGAAGAAAGTTCTCACAGAACAGCTGAGTTACTGCTCAGACTCTTGACACTTAAGATAATGAGAATAGAACTCTGATGGTCTAGTGATAAGGAATTGCACTGCCAACCTCAAGGCAAGTGGTTCAAATCCACCAGTCATTCCATAGGGAAAAAAGATGAGAAATTTCTTCTGGTGGGTTTTATATCCTTTGAAACCCAAGGAACCATCAGGTCTGAATCAATGACACATGACAACTATAGTGAGAGATCCCTTGTGGCCTAATTGGTAAGGAATTGCATTGCCAATCCAAAAGCAGGTGCTTTGAACCTCCAAGTTGCTCCTCAAAAAACTTGGGCACTTTCCTCCCTTGCAATCTGTAATTTATGAAAATCTGCTGGAGGATTAGCTATGAATCAGTTCCAATTTTATGGTAATGAGATGATAAGAAGGACTGTTGTTGGAATGCATTAAGTAAAAACTTCCCCAAAATATCAAACAAGAAATGCAAAATAACCCAACCTCTTCTTTATAAAAGTGAAGCAAAAGCACCTTCTTTCCTTTCTAGATTCTAGAGCTCAACAATATCTATCAGGTGTACTGTTGCATATTTTCTGTGATACTGGAAGTTTTGAAACAGGTATTTCAAGAGCCAACATGGCCATGTAAATTGGATAGATTTCAGCAGCGTATCCAGACTAAGTCGGGCTAAAAAGTAACACCTGGCGATCTACTTCTGAAAGCCAACAATGAAAACTTCATAGATTGATCAGAATATAGCTCAATAAAGTGTAGGAAGATGAGTTTTCCAGTTTGGAAGGCATTCAGGAAGCAGGATGAAACATTTTCTTTTTTTGTTCTTGGAGGTACCATGGGTCACAACCAAGTCAGCAACTAACAATACCAGATACTAGTTCTAATCCTCTGAAATAATGGTAGGCAGTCTAAATACTTACTTCAAACCTCTCAGGCTGTTCTAGATGGCAAATTGAAATTATTTCATGTGACTGTCACTATGCTTCTTGTCCATAAAAATAAAAGTTTACCAAATACCTTTCTAAAATTCAATTTAAAAAAAACAAAACCTGGATATTCCAGGTATCTAATCCAGGGTAAATTTACCAACAATGTTAAAGAGCAGGTTTACTTTCAAAGTATCCTTTCTTAACGAGATGAATTTTCTTGTCTTAGAGCATGAGGTGTGTCACTATAGACAAACCACTCTCACCTGGGGAAAAGATCTTTGTAACGCAGGAAATAGTACGCTGTTGTGTACCATAGATTCAGAACTGACCCATAGCTGACCCTCCGGTGGGTTTTCAGAGACAGTTAATCACACAGGAGGAGATAGCCCATCCTCCCGTGGAGTAGCTGGTGGCCTCGAACCTTGTGCCTTCAGGGTTGCAGCTCAGCTTCTTGCCAATAGGCCACCAGAGCTCCTCCCCGAGAAACAGTATATACTATTATTTTATAGGTGGAAAAGAAGAAATAGAAGTGTTAAGTGTCAAAGAAGTTTAATAGTTGTCAACAACTCAGATAATTTTTCATTGTCAGAAAAATATCATGGCAAGTGTTTTCTTTAGAAAGATGAATGATAGGAACAGAATTTACTGCTCTTAAATTTCCATGTCCTTTCAGTTTAATCCAGAAGTTACAATACTGCTACAGTCAAAAGAATGCACCATCTTATAATAAAACTATAATGATAGTCTTTTGAATGCATCATTTGTATACCTAATAAACATTTTTGGCAAAAAAATTATTTCATTTATGCATAGTTGTTGGAGAACATTCTGAAACCAATTATATTCAAGTACTTCCTGTCTTGATAAACAACAGTGAAAATTACTTTGAAATATAGTTTATGATTTCACTCTAGAGATCTGCAAATGATCAAAATAAAGTCATTCCCATCAAATTTTAATAGACTAAGACTTGCCTGACAGCAATACCACTGAGGTCATGAATCTGTCGATCCAATGGACTTTGATGTTTCTGTCAAAAATTTCGACCTTAAAAATCTACCCAGAAGGCTTTTACAGACACATTAGTGCTTACACTGGGTAAGGCAATGTGTTTTGGAATCTACAGGAAGATTGAGAAGTGGAGGTGGGGGATGGTAGTAGTGGCCCTACTCCTCTCCTTAAAAAAAAAAAAAAAAAAGAAAAGAAAAGAAAAGCAATCTAAGTAAGTATTAGATATGATGCTGCCAATCACACCAGTAACTCTGAGCTGACGTGCAGCACGTCCGCTTCAGCATCACGCTCTGCAGAAGGCATTGTCTCAGAGCTCAGAGAGAGCGTTCTGTCCTTCATGGACAGGAAGCCCGTCGACAGCCTCTTCTATAGGATGTCTTGATAATATCAGCAAGTAGAAAACAGCATTCCACATACGCCTCCTGGCCACATACACACCTCAGATGAAGCATTAGGAAAGGCGGAATTTTACTGTGTGCTCATCAATAACAAACTTGCAAACACAAGCAGAAGAATACTAAAGATAACCCTCTTGGGGGCTGAATGTCTGCATGCTACAACAGAATCAATCTTTTATCAATGCTGTCAGGAGGAATCACGACACTAGGGACCTTGACTATTTGCAAAGCGTCATGTATCCAGAAAGCCACCACCGTTTCACCAGTCTCTTATGAAATATAAGGCTCTTTTTGAACAAAACAAACATTGCTTTGGAGTCCGTTCTAACTCACAGTGACCTCTTGCATTGCAGGGTGAAATTATTCCACAGGATTTTCTTGTCTATAACCTTGCTGGAAACAAATCTTCAGGCCTTTCTTCCACAGAAATGATGGGTGGATTCGAACCTCCAACTTTTAGATTAGTAGTCAAGCACAAACTATTTGAGCCACCCACGTATATCAGTAATGCAAAAGGGACCTGGGGAAAACAGATTGTTTGAGGTGCAATTCCCCTTCTTTCTTTACCTAACAAGTTCCTAAAACGGGAAGCAGGCTATTACACTCTCAAACTCTGATCCAATTATAGCTAACTCTCCAGTGAGTTTTCAGAGGCTACAAATTTCACAGAAGGAGACTGAGCATTTCTCTCCGTCAAAGCAACTGCTTGATTTGAACTGTTTCCTTTGTGTTGGTAGTGCAACTCCTTATCCACCAGGCCTACTAATCACTGTAAATGTTGTTGTTGATTTCCATCGAGTCGAGCATGGGCATAGCGACCCTATAAACAAAAACCTGAAGCCTTTCTATAACAATAGTCCTTTCCCAAAGTTCATTGAGTTTTCAGGGACATGTTGTTTAGGAACTGGATGCCACTCCTGCTTCCAACAGATGGAGGAAAACTTGAAGTTAACGATTTCATCTTGCTCAGATCCACAATCAACACCCTCATCATAGTCAGGAAATCGAAAGATGAGTTGCACTGGGAAAAATCTTGTGTCAAGCATCCTTCCAGAGTGCTGCAAATAGCAAGAGAAAGGTAAAAGCAGTGAATATCAAAAGAAGGAAAGCAAAAGAGCAAAATCTCTAAAAATTATACACACAGAAACCCTACAACTAATTTTGAAAAATGTAGTTGTATCTTATTCCTTCAAGTGAAAGGTACACGTATGTATGTTGGCTGCCTAAAGTGAGATGGAAAAAGATACGTCATCAAGTCAGATCTTTGGCTGTGGAGCAGTTTCACCTGCAGACATTATTACACTTCAGTCCTGAAAACAATTATCTTCAAGAGTTTTGTTCTGGTGCACTTTGCTTTATTACACTTTGAAGAGAGTTGAGATTTTGTTTTTACAAATTAAAAGTTTGTGGCAACCTGTGTCAAACAAGTGAATCTGCACTACTTTTTCAACACTAAGTCCTCACTTATTAGCTCTGTTTCACATTATTATTTAAAACTGTCTCATAATGTGGCTGCACATCTAATAGACTACAATACAACACAAAAGTATTATGTATTGAGAAACCGAAAAGTTTATACAACTTGTTTTATTCCAATAGTTGCTTTACTGCAGTACTCTGAAACTAAATCTGTATTGTCACCCACGTGTGCCTTATATGTATATCATGAAACTGGAAAAGAGTACTGAAGAGTCCATGGACTGCCAAAGGAACAAACGGATATGTTCTGGAAAGGGTGTAGGCAGAGTACTCCCCAGAAGCAAAGATGGCAAAGCTTCATCTCTCTTACTTTGAACAGATAACTAGTGAGGCTTTTCCTTAGAAAGGGGACATTATGCTTGGAAAGATGGAGGCTCAGCAAAGGAGAGGAAGACTCCCCCTCCCCCCCCCGCCCAGTGAGATAGATTGATACTGTGATTTCAGCAATGTACTCTAGTGTCTCAGATGATGAAGGACAGGATAGGCTTCAGGTTGACTACTCACAGGGTCATGATGAGTTGTACTTGACTCCATAGCACCTAACAGCAATAACAATAAATAGGGTAAAATTAAGAGTTTCATGTAAGATAGTTAAGATTTGCTCACTACTCAATCCCATTGAGTTTGAACCTATATATGTAACCCTCCATTGGATTTCTGTGGTTATGAACAGTATGAGAGAGGAGTACTCTGAGAACTTTTGGTAAATTCTAATTGGAAGAAAGACTTGGACTTTGGATTAGTATACCCCATTCTTGGTGGACTACATCACCAGAGCTCACTAGTTAAGACTGAATACTAGAGAATAGTAAAAAAAGGGACAAACTTGGAAAGGTTCTTATATTGTATTCCTGTAAAGCATTAGCTCACTCAATAAATTGTTTGGTAAGTCTTCAAGGCTTGAAGGATGAAAAATGGCAAGAGGACATGTGACTCAGAGAGAACAGCCATGGCCCAATAATGGTGTTTTGTTATCAGGACCATGGACAGGACCATGTTCTTTCCAACACTTCCCCCTCCCCATTTAGGCCTATTGGTGGAAGAGGGTGTTCTGGTAACCTAATGAGTAAGGCGTTGTGCTGCTTACCCAAAGGCAGAGAGTTCAAATCAACCAGCTACTCTGTAGCAGAAAGATGGATAACAACCTCCTGTGTGACTAGTACAGTTTCTGAAAACCCATTGGGTCAGCTATGAGTCAGTTCCAACTCAACAACAGTGAATTGAATTGTTGATTGTTAGAAGGAGAGTCTCTGGGTAGGTCAAATGGTTAACATATGCAGCTACTAACCAGAAGTTGTAGGTTCAAGTCAATTTAGAGGCACCTCACAAGAAATACATAGCTAACAATCTACTTCAGAATAATAAGACATTGAAAACTCTCGGAGCGACCCTTCTCCAGCACCACAGCTCAAAAGCATCCATTCTCCTTCTGTCCTCCCTAGTCATTGTCCAACTCTCTGATGCATAACAAGCGATTGCAAATAAGATGGCCTGTATCAGGCACACCT
>NW_006399851.1:6955883-6967828 GCF_000299155.1 Elephantulus edwardii | reverse complement strand
AATCTCTTCACCTCTTTACATAACTAATACAGAACTTATTTGTTCAAGAAAATTATTAAATTATCTTAATATATTAAAATAAAAATTGATCAAGATTGATGCAGTTTTTTTCCATGATGAAGTTTTAAATCAATGTGTGAAGAAATAAATTGTGATTGATATTAGTAAGTTTTAAAGCTAGAATGAAAGGATAACAATAGGAAAAAGAAAAAAAGGGGACCTAATAAAACTTCTTTTTTGAGTCAAATAATGGCTTTCTATGCATGTATGTTGGCCTTGCACTACCATACAATAAAATGGGGAGCTTTTTAAGACATGGAATAGAATAGTTCTTGATTTGTTAGGTGCCATAAAATCAGTTTAAATTCATAACAACCCTATGAACAACATACTGCAACATAGCAACCCTATGTACAATAAAATGAAAAACTGCCTGAACCTGTGACATCCTCAAAACTGTTGCTGTGCTTTGAGACCATTGTTTCAGCCAGTGCATCAACTCATTTTCTAAGAGTTTTTCCCTTCTACATTGACCAAGCATGACTTTTCCAAGAATTATGTCCTCCTTCCAGTAATAGTTATTTCTCATAATAAATATAATACTTGAAACTATGTTGCCTCCCTCCCTTCTAAGGGACATTCTGACTGTAAGTTTTCCAAGACGTATGTTTATTCTTCTTCCTGTCCATGGTGTATATTCAACATTCTTCACCAACATCACAATTCACATATATCCATTATTCTCTGGATTTCCTATTCAGATTATTCATCCATTTGAGGTGATTAAAAGTAACATGGCTTGGATCGGGCACACCTTAGTTCTCGAAGTGACATTTTTGGTTTTAAATGTTTTAGAGTTTCTTTGCTTTAATACATTACCTCATTTTATTTCTTCACCTTAGGTGTTGATTGTGTATCTAAGTAAAATAGTATTCTTAATAACGTTTCTCTGTTTATGATCGCTTGTTGGTCAAATCTGAATTTTATTTAGATATCTCTGCAAAGAATACTGATAAGAACAAATGCAGACAGAGCTGTAACTAGGATAATTATGATGGCAATAAAGAGAATAAGATAGGTTTAAGAAATATTTATAAGATATACTCAACAGATCTTAGTTATTAATTGAGTCCAAGAGTTTGTTTCCTGGCCTAGATGATTTAAAGGAGGAATTGTTTTTGTTAAGTGAGGAGATTTGATTGTTGACAAGTTACTTTCCAGTTAAAAACCTAACATAATTTCTTGAGTCTTGAAGTCTCTACTGAAGAAAGATTGACCCTATAAACTAAATTCCTAGTATCAATGCTTCAACGTATGCTTTGATGTTCCAATGATAAGGTTAGCATCTTTCCATAGTCAACCTTGCCTCCCTTAACTCTGTTGGTTTATTAGCCATTTCTGGTCCCTTTACCAACTTCTTAACTGCTGTAGGTATCAAGAGTGAAAACATGGTTTTATAACACCTTGTATAAGTTTTTATTGTCTTTGAGCAAAGAGACTCTACAATGTGTTTTCATCTATTAAAAGAACTTTCTCCTCAGTAGTTCAGACATAAAGAAAGACCAAATTGCTGGGATTCCTGTAATTACAAAATTATTAGCAGCATGTGAAGCCACATTTTTCATGACATAATCTAACTGTACGCTGTGTCTTGGCAGATTATTTGGTTGCTTCTGAGTTTCAGAGATTAAAGTACTGGGCTGAATTCAATGACTTACTGTGAGGAATATCAACTTAGAGCAGGAACCCACCCATTATGGGATTTAGATATGACAGTTATGTGTAGTCCTGGAAGTCCTTACGAGGCAGCAGATACCTTCATCTCAGACATGGTAAAACTGGTGCAGGCCAGGCTTCCTGGTATTTCATGTCCTCACCCTTCTCATCCCACACAATGGAGGGTAATAGAAATGATTATATGTAGAATATCTCATTTTTTTAGGTGTTTCCTTATTCCATAAAGTGAGAGCAAGCTAAAAAACCTCATTGCCATCAAGTTGGACCTGACTCATAACTGATCCTCCAGCAGTTTTACTAAGCTGTCAATCATCCAAGATTGCCTATCTTTCTCCCTCAAAGCCACTGGTAGATTTGAGCCTCCAGAGAGGCTCA
Organism: Elephantulus edwardii; assembly: GCF_000299155.1. Taxonomy (NCBI): domain Eukaryota; kingdom Metazoa; phylum Chordata; class Mammalia; order Macroscelidea; family Macroscelididae; genus Elephantulus; species Elephantulus edwardii. The sequence goes on along the minus strand of NW_006399851.1, from coordinate 6,965,716 downwards.
ACCATTGGTTTGCAAGAAAACTAGCTACAGAGTACCACTGGAGCTCCCTAAAAAGAAAACAAATGAGATACTAATAGCTTTTAATAAATGTGATTGTTCAAAAATACCACAGAAACCAACTAGTCCATCCACTTTATTGTTTTGTTCTTTAAGAAATGAAAACAGACCCGGAAATGCAAAACAGAATTAAAGATAATTAAAGAGTTTGAATTAGATGTCAGTTCTTTACAAAGCAGAGCTGTTCCCATTTGTCTTATTTATTTTTGTCCTTTCTATTGCTTGGGGTTTTCTACAAGGAAACATAATAAGCCAGGTTTCATTTGATTTTTAGAAAAGTCATGTTTTTTCCCTCAATAACTTTCATTGCAATGCATGATTAGTGTCAGATATTGACTCAGTCTTCTTATTTTGAAAAATTAATCCATTTGTAGATAATTGTGAAGATACTTCATTCAAGTTTACATGTTTTCCTTCTTTTATCATCTGATGTTGTTAAGTGCTGTTGAGTCACTTACTACTCAGAGTGACCCTATGTACAACAGATCTGAACCCTGCTAGACCTTCCTTGAAGCATGCCTAAAGTATGTCAGAGGGAGTTTCAGAACCTTTACCTCAAAGGAGCTCCTGGTTTCACCCTCTGCAAGATATATCATCTTATATATAAATTAAAATCATACTTAATTATACCATATACTTTCTGTATTCTTCTTAGGTCTTTAGTCTTATTCTCTGTAGAACATATATCAGGTCACAGAATTCTCCTAATTATTTATTTACTCTTGAGTAGGGAACACTGATGGCCTAATGAGTAAGAAGTTGTGCTGCAAACCTAAAGGCTAGTGGTTTGAATCCACCAGTCATTCCACAGGAGAGAGAGCTCTAAAAATCCACTAGAGAGTCAGCTATAAGTCAGTTCTACCTCACAGCAATGTAGTGACTTATTTATCTCAAATGTTTTCCCAGATATTTTGAAACTTAAGATGTCAGTGAATAAACATAAATTTCAAGGGTTTAAGCAATCAATCCAAGGGGCAGTGCTAAGCCAACATCACCTTTACATAAGATTTGCTTTTATTACATGGATAAAAACTTCACTGCTTCTTGATGCCTCAATTCTTAAGTTATAACATGATGCTGTCAAGTTCTATGAAAATATACCAGAAAGTATACACCAGCTTTTTGTGATTTTTAATATACTTCACTGCCACTATCAACAACCAGAACTAAGTGCACTGCTAGTCAGTCTGTTTCCACCCAAAGTAACACTCTATCTGATTTCCAAGAGTATAAATCTTAATGAGAACAGACTGCTTTGTATTTCTCCTGTAAACTGGCCTTTCAGTAAGTAACCCATCATACAATAAATACACTACACCATGAAAGCTTTCTCTACCTTATGCCTTCAGGTTGATCCCCAATCATGAAGATCCCATTGGTGACAAAGCAGAATTATAATCCTTGAACTTTTCAGTGGCTAATTTTTCTAGGCTTTTCTTCCCAAGTACTTCTGGATGTACTTGAATATCCAACTTCTTGTTTATTAGTCAGGTGCATTAACCATTTACAACACCCAGAGATACTCAGGCTTTTGGAATACATTTGAAATTTTGGATCATTATTTTCTGTTATTACAAATACACCTGATCAATGCCATTTTTTTTTCTTTAGTTGCTGCTATTGTTTCCTGCTTCAAAGCTATGAACAAGAAATTGAATTGACTACCTTCCAGAACCATATATAAACTACATATAAATAGATACCAAAATGAGCTTGTCCTGGGCTTTTATTGTGGAATTTTAAAGTATCACTTTTGGCTTGCAATGACCTATTCAGCTTATTTTATCACTCTGGGTTATGTCCTAAACGGCTACAGGATAGATGAGTATAGACAAATCAGATCACAGTGTGAAGAATTGTAAAATTTCAAATGTAAACCAAGTGGTCTCTGAGAGGGGATATATGTTTGGGTATTATTGACATGACAGGAGTCCAGAATGAAGGCTGCACAGTAAAGTGGACTTGGGGGGAGGGATTACATAACAATGAAAGAGTTTTTCTTTTACATTTCAAGGAGAAGAGTGAATTAGGGGAATGGGAGCGGGCAGGGAGAAAAGTGCTACAATGAACGACTGGAAACCCTAAGTCTCTGTAAACTTTCATTAAAATTAATTTTTAAAAAAGAGGATAAAAAAAGAAAAAGAATAAAGTGTAGCTAATCTTAAAAAAAAGAAAGAAAAACATGTTTCTGTCACTTGGTTAGAATGTTATCTTGACATAGTTTCCCACTGAATTTAAAATGTGATTTCAATTCCTCACGTAAGTCTACTGAAACAAGTTAAAAAATGTACACACTGTAAATCTCATGCTATTGTTTTAGGTCTTTGCCATCACTTGTTATGCATCAGAGAGTTGGACAATGACCAAGGAGGATAGAAGGAGAATTGATGCCTTTGAGCTGTGGTGCTGGAGAAGAGTATTGAGAATACCATGGACTGCTAGGAAAACAAACAGATTTGTCCTGGAAAGGGTTAAACTGAGTGGCTCCTTGGAGGCAAGGATTCTGAGGCTCCGTCTAACATACTTTGGACATGTTGTGAGGAGAGACAGGTCCTTGGAGAAGGACATCATGCTTGGGAGGGTGGAGGGACAGCGCAGGAGGGGAAGGCCCTCTATGAGGTGGATTGATTCAGTGATTGGGATAATCGGGATGGGAGTGTCAGAGACAGTGCGATTGGCACAGGAGAGAGCAGAGTTTAGGGCTGTTGTAAATAGGGTCGCTATGAGTCGCAAGCGACTCGACGGCACATAACAACAACAACAACATTGTTTTAGGTGCTGTTTAGTTGACCAAGACTCATTGAAACCCTTTGAGCAACACACCTGAAACTTGTCCTGTCCGGTGTCACCCTCACTGTCACAAATATGCTTAAGATAATTGTTATCGTCAGTGTCAATCCATCTTATTCAAGATTTTTCTTTCTCTGACCCTCCACTCTTTCCAGAAAATGCTTTTATACAAATATTATCCCTTCCTGACAACATGCCCAAATTATAGGAGACAGAGTTTTACCATCCTTGTCTCTAAGGGTTGGCTGCACTTCCTCTAAGAAAGATTGATTTGTTGTTTTTTTAGTCCATGGTATATTCAATACACTTCTCTAACACAACAATTCAAAGACATTGATTCCTCAAGTCATGAAAGTTTCAAACACGTAGGAACCAATTTAAAAGGCCATGGCTTGGACCAGGCAAACCTTAGTCTTTAAACTGACATTCTTTCTCTTTAGCAGTTTAGAGAGGTTCTTGACAACAGATTTTTTCCAGGGCAACACATCTTTTTATTTCTTGACTACTGTTATCATGAGTGTTGATTGTGGACAAAATTCTTGACAATGTCACTCTTTACACTATTTATCATGGTGTTGCCTATTGGTCCAGTGATGAAGATTCTTGTTTTCTTGATGCTGAGATGTGAAAGCTCTAGTATATGATTTTATGCAGCAGGTGTTTGAAGTCCTCTTCACTTTCAGCAAGCAAGGCTGTGATGTCATGTGCATAACACAAATTGTTGATGACACTTCCTCACTTCTGATGCCACATTTTTCATCGTATAGTCCAGCTTCCCGAATGATTTGCTCAGTATACAGATTGAATGGGTATGGAGAAAAAATACAACCCTGACACACATCTTTCCTTATTTTTAAACCGTACACTGTTCCATAATGTTTGGACAACTGCTTCTTGGTTTATGTATGGATTTCATAAGAGCATAAGTAAATGTTCTGGGGTTCCAAATCAGCTCAATATTAACCATAATTTATGATAATTCACACAGTCATGCCTTTTCATAATAAGACACAAGCAAACATCCCTCTGGTATTACCTGCTTTCAGCCAAGATCCATTTGATAGCAATGATAGCCCTCATTCTGTGGTCTCGTTGGAATCCAGCTTGGTTAATGTACTATTGTAGTCATTTTTTAATAATCTTCAGCAAGATTTTACTTGTATGTGATATTGTTGTTATATGTCATCAAGTTACTTGCAACTTTGTACTATGTACAACAGCTCTGAACCCTGTTCTATCCTGTATCAATCAACCTTATTGTCTCTGACACACCTACACTCATTATCCCAGTCACCGAATCAATCCATCTCATTGAGGGTCTTCCTCTCTTGCATTGTCCCTTCACCCTCCCAAGCATGATAGCTCTCTCCAAGGACTGGTCCCTCCTTGCAACATACCCAAAGTATGTCAGACGGAGCTTCAGAATCCTTGTCTCCATGGAGTAGCCTGGTTTTACTTTCTCTAGGAAGAATCCATTTGTTCTCCTAGCAGTCCATGGTAAATTTAATATTCTTCTCCAGCACCACAGCTCGAAGACATAAATTCTCATTCCAGCACTCCTATTCATTCTCATCTTTCTGATACATAGTAAGTAATTATAAAGATGATAGCCTGTATCAGGTGCATCTTTGTTTTCAAACCAAAATTAATTGCTTTTCAGTACTCTGGAATGGTCCCTCACAATAGAATTTCCCAGTACAATTCATCTTTTCTTTTCTTGGCTTCTGGTACCAAGAATGTTACTTGTGGAGCCAAGCAATCTGAAGCCCTTAACAATCTCAGTCTCTTCACTGTCTATCATGATGCTACAAATTGGACCAGTGGTGAGAATCTCTTTTCTTGATATTGAGCTTCAATCCATATTGAAGGCTGCAGCCCTTGACCTTCTGCAGCAAATGCTCCAGACCTTCCTCTGTTTCTGCAAGTAGGGTTGTGTGATGTGCATAATGCAGGTTATTGATGAGTCTTCCTCCAATCCTGATGCCACATTCCTCCTCATAGATTCCAGCCTCCCAGATGATCTGTTTTGCATATAGATTGAAAGGTACGGAATTAGGACACATCCCTAGCATAAATACTTCCCAATTTTGAACTCTGCAGTGTTTCCCTGCTCTGTTCTGACAACTACCTCTTGGTCCAAGTGTAAGTTTCACATAAGCACAATCTAGTGTTCTGGAATTCCCATTTGCAGAGTTAGCTGAAGTTTGTTGTGATGCACACATTGCAGAGTCAATGAAATGCAGATAGATGTTCCTCTGGTATTCTCTGCTTTCAGCCAAGATCCATCTAACATTAGCTATGATATCCCTAGTACCCCTGTCTCTTCTAAACCCAAATGTTTGCACACTTGACATTTAATTATATTGATTAATAATTTCATTCTGTTTGATCAACTTCTTTGAAATGACAACAAATATGGATCTCTTCCAATCAATTGGTCAGGTAGTTGTTTTCAAACATGTTTTATTTATTTCCTTCAGGCTTTGAAGGTAGTTTTAGGCACTATACAATTATTATTCAGTAGCACTGAGAGCCTCAAAAGAATGTTAAAATGGAATATGTAATGTAAAAGTTTAAACATTCTAACTAATGTTGATCTGTGATGGTCAAGGTTGTTCTCTTAGCTGTCCTTGATTCTCTGGTTTGACAGTTATGAGGTAATAATTCCCTTTACAAGATCTGATTTGTATAATAATTTCTTTGATGCTGTTGCCTTTCCTGTTAGCTCTTGCTGAGTCAACTATGAATCATAGAGATCCTACAAACAATTTTGACCCATCCTGCACCATCACTGTGCTTAACACTACCATTGCAGTCACTGTTATCATTTTATTTTATTGAAGGTCTTCCTCTCTTTCTTTTTTTGTTTTTCCCAGTATGATTTCTTTTCCCAAGGATTGAATCCTCTGAACAACATTCCCAAAATACGTGAAACAAAGTTTCACTATCCTTGCCTCTAAGGAGTACTCTGGTTGCACATCCTCAAACACATTTTTTTTTTTTAGGTTTTAATGAAAGTTTATTAAGAACTTGGATTTCGATTCATTCATTATTGCACATTTCCCTTCCTTTCTCCCCTCCAGTTTGCTTTTTTTCTTTGGAAAAAGTTTTTTCATTGTTACACAGTCTACCACCCCACCTCCCAAACCACTTTACTATGCAACTCTTATTCAGGACTCTTGTCATGCCAATAATACCTAATAATATGTTCCTTTTATGCAGTTCTTTCCCCTGTCTGTTTCAATGCCATGTACGTTATTTATCCCCTCTTTTCTTACTTTCCTCATACCAGTCCTGTTCTATAATAGTGGCAATATTTATCTTTTTGTGACTGAGATATTTCACTCAGCATAATGTCCTCCATGGTCACCCATTTTATATAATATGTCATGAGTTGTTTTTCAGTGCTGCATAATATTCCATTGTATGACTATACCACAGCCTCTCTAGCCATTTGTTTGTTGATGGGCAACTTGAGTTGTTTCCAACTCTTTGCTATTGTAAACAAAGCAGCAATCAACATTGGTGTTCATATATCTGCTTGAGTGGCAGTTCTGGTTTCTTTAAACATAGATTTCTTTATTCTTTTCAAAGTCCATGGAAAATTCAATATTCTTTACCAATATCACAATTCAAAGGCATCAATCCTTCTCTGGTGTTCTTTCCTGTTTCCTGGCCAAATGACTTAGAGAAGCAATTAGTGTATCCAGTTTGAACCATTATTTAAGAATAAGAATTTCTTTGATGAGACTTTCATAATGTAATCACCTCCATAATGAGATGGGCTCTGAGAAGCCTATCAGTTGAAATGAGCGTTCTTCAAGGTTGTGACCTGCATGTGATAAATGTATAGTATTGTTTCAAATCTTTCTTGATTTTTCCTCTATCTAGCTTGTCATCATATGTTTTATGGTTATTTGCACTGGAGCCAGTGGTCTGTCATGTTGCCTGTCAATCTTAGGCTTGTCAATCACTACAGCTATGAGTCAGGAGAAGCCTCTATCCTGATATCTGACTCATGAATGTGGGACTTGAAGCCTTCTACAAGCTTGTGAGCCATTTCTTTAAGTTAAATCTCCTCTCTCTCTCTCTCTCTCTCATAAAAGTCCATAATTTTTTCTTCTCTGGAGAGTCTAAGACACACTCTCTTTGCTTTCAGAGAGTGATTTAGTATTTCAAATGGAAAAGATGATCTGGAAACAGCAAAGGAAAGATATACATATAATAAATCTGTTTCTGTAGAAGTAACGTAGACCATTAAATAGGTCCTAGTGAACAAATAAGTCATGATAAATCTCAAAAATAACACTCATCCATCTGAATGCTGAAAGTGAATAAAGGAAATAAATTTTAAGCCTTTTAATGTAGCTCCAGAAGCAAAATTTGACTTCAGTTCTAGAAAAGCCCTTTAGAGTATGGCAAAACATGTATATTTTTCATACCAAGAAAAATAGAAACAGAAATATACATTGTGCCAAGTTTTAAATGTAAATCAAGCGGCACACACAGAATGTAAAGATGAACTTTGGCCCTTCCACAATTAAGTGCTTGTAAAACATAATTTCTAGGCTCAAAGGTCAACACTTACAAAAGCATCTTAACAAGACACCTTATTGGTAGCTGGTAGCTTGTATAGTGGTGAGTATAGAAAGTACAGCACAGATGTCTGCATTCATGAAACAGAACTAAGTACAAATGGATAAAGAATGCATTTTACATTTCATGTACATGTATGTGTATGAGTGTACACATACATACACAGAGACATTCATAAAATTTAAATATTAAGGAAAAAACTCTTGAGTAAAAAGTGCTGATTGATTTGGGCTAAGTTTGCTTCTCTATGGTAGTTGTAAAGAGTTCTGGTGGTTTAATTTGTAAAGAGCTTTGCAGCTAATCTAAAAAGGCAACATTTCTCTGGTAGATCTAATCCACCAGTGTCTCCATGGAAGAAAGGAAGGCAATCTCCGCCTGTGCTGTTTACAACCTGCTGGAAATCCATGGAAGGGTTGTTTTTATTGTTGAGGAAGAAAATGGTAACTGTGGTATTTGTCAGAAATAAACTGCCACCGTAGTTCTACCAATTTTCAAAAGTTTGCTTCTTATCTTATGTCTGTTATGGAAAGGACATATTGTAGAAAAGTGTTCAAGAAGATATCGTTCCAAGCTGTTTGCAGATCCAAATTTCCTCTGGTTTCATTATCACTCAATTGCATGCTTTGAGATAAGAACCAACAGATCTAATTTTTAAATATTTATTAATATTTTCTAGTTAGCTTCAAATTTTACCAATTGTTGGAAAAACTTTGTTATATTTATTTTAAAACTAGTTTCCAAATAAGTTTCACACATCACTGTTTTGCATCAGTGTTCTTTGTTACACTTATTCACATTTTGGTTTGATTTGAGTGAAAGTTTGTAGGACAGAGCAAATCAGTTTGCTATTCATTATTTCTTCTTTTTCTTTGTGATATTATTTACAATCCCCTCAGTGGGAAGCCACTCTCCCCATTTGCTCTGTGAATTTCTCATTTCCATTCATCCTTCTTTCTCTCCTTTCCTCCCTTCTGACCCTTGGCTTTTGGGCTAATGTTGTCCTTCTGGTCTCATCTGGTTAATTGTCCTGTGGAACAGTTCTGCACAGGTGTTGTTTGCTCACCATATCTGCTTTATGAAGTGTAAAGGTTGGTGTGATAAAATATCAGAATTTGCATATTACACCCAATGATTTACAGGGGTGTTGTGTTTTTTTTTTCATTTTTTATGTGAACAACACCCAGGTAAAGATTATCTGGCTATTTTACTGTGCTCTGGAAAGTTAGATGAAGACTCATTTTCTAAGCAAATAATACATGAGAGCCACAGAACAAATTATAAGGAAAATTCACAGGGGACAAACATCCTAAGATCAGCTATATAATAATAATGTCTACTATAAGTCAAAGATCACTGAGCTTACTACCTGGCACTAAGGGAAAATATACAATAAAATACAATTATTTTCAAAATATCAACTTTAAGTGTAAAACATCCTAGATAGATTGACATATACCAGTGAAGACATATAGTAAAATCAGCAGTGCAAATCTCAACAGTATTTTCTATATACAAACTCTCCAATCACAGGCCATTTAACCCATGGAGACTTTGCATATCTTTATCAAACCCCGAGAACTCCCTAGAATCCTCTTTATCATCTGAGAGGCACATGCATTATATCTGTCTTGTTTACCACAATATTCCTAGTGTTTGCTACATTGATTAGCTGGCACAGGAAAGTTCTACAAGTGTTGCTGAAGGTGTAGAAATAGATTCTGACACAAAATATAGAATTGTATTACTAATCAGAGATATTTACATGTAGTGTAGAATAGCCTATGAGGTACTGTTTTTATTGGGTGACAGTTCTCTAAAAGTCGTATTTATTTATTTATTTGTGGTATATCTTAAGAACAGAGGCACTGAATGCTTTGTTCTGTAGTACCTTTCCAAGGCTAAGTACAATTAACCTTGAGGACAATCTTACAAGATAGAGATATAATGTAATGTAGGAAAGAACAGACAGGATTGCTGTCCATTAAAAATTATTCCATTTCCCTAAGTTCAGGGTCGTTGTGCTACAATACAGTCCATTCTCTGTGTGTTGGTGCCACCTGGCCTTCTTCTTATTGCTCTGTTAGAATGGAAATTTGGAGAAGGGAAACAAACATGAAGAGACTCTTAATGCTCTAATAAGAAGTGAGCCTTTGCCTCTCCTGCGGGAGCCTTGTATCTTCTTTAAGCATCCATAAGACTGTGGCAAGCTAAATTATCAACTTGTAATTAGGCGCAAATCTCTTATCCTTTACATTTCTTGACAAGTGTATATGTCAGAAAGTGATTGACTTGATATTTTGATTCAAGTATTATGAGAAAATGATGCTACCAAGCCAAAGGTGGGTGATTTTAATCTATGGCTCTCAGGCCTGGTTTTAATTGTTTTTGGT
>NW_006399851.1:6952854-6954070 GCF_000299155.1 Elephantulus edwardii | reverse complement strand
TGATGTGTCAAATGAGATAATGATTACCCATGGTGGACAGTGTTTGGTGGAGCTTCCAGATTAAAACAAGCTTAGAAGCAGGAGGGACATTCACTTCCAAAATAGCTTGCCTCTAGAAACTCTATGAATGTGGAGAAACGATGAAAGTTATACAAGTGTTCACATCTTTTGTACATAGGGTCACTATGCGTTGTCTATGACTCGCTAGCACGTAACAACAACAACAACTTTATGAGAATTTAACTCATGTACAGATTTTAAAAAGCTAGAATATTCTTTCCTCCCTATTGTTGTTGTTAGGAGCCTTCCAGTAGACTACAACTCATAGTGACCCTACAAACAACAGATTTAAACCATGCCCTATCTTGTGCCATTCTCATCATCACTGATTCAATTGTTTCAATCTCTGTGTCAGTTTATCTTGTCAAAAGCCCTCCTTTCTTTCTTTGACCCTCCAACTTTGCAAGCATGATGTCAGAGATTGTGAGGATGGCATCGGACAGGACAGTGTTCAGATCTGGTTTTCATGGGGTTGTTACGAATTGTAATTGACTCGATGGTACCTAACAACAATAATAACATGTCCACAGTGTGTGAGATGCAGTTTCACCATACTTGTCTCTAAGGAGTACCATGCTTGCACTATCTCCAAGACATATTTGTTCGTTCTGTTGTCACATTGTTCAGAATAGCTTCTTGCTCTTGGTATAGGTTTTGCATGAGCTCTAATAAGTGTTCTGGGATCCTTATTCTTCTCAGTGCTAGCCACAATTTGTTGTGGTCCACTCAGTCAAATATTTTTACACAGTTAAGGAAACACAAACATATATCCTTCTCATATTTTCTTCCTTCAACCAAGATAAATCTTATATCAGTAACAATATCCTTAGTGCCATGACCTCTTGAAAACATCTTGAATTTATGGTAGTGTTTTGTTGACAGTTTCCCCCTACCAACAAGAAAAAAAAAAGAAAAAAAAATCTAAGTAAATTACAAAATAATTTCTTTTTAAAAATCCATGGAAAGCTGAAATTGCAATTCAACCAACAAGACTGGAATTTAAGGAAAATCAGGTTCCTCCTAAGATACGGGATTTTGACACTGAGAGAATTTTAACAATTGATAACTTCATTAAAAACAGTAAATAAAAACAGTTATAAATCCATTATATAATAAATATATGTTAGATATATAATATACATTACATATATATTTA
>NW_006399851.1:6950538-6951886 GCF_000299155.1 Elephantulus edwardii | reverse complement strand
GTATACACCCTTCCCTATTTTGAACCATGCAGTGTTCCCTTGCTCTGTTCTGACGACTGCCTCCTGGTCCAAGTATAGGTTTCACATTAGAACAATCAAGTGTTCTGGGATTCCCATCAAATCTTCTCCGCTTGCAGCAAGCAAGATTTTGTCATCTGCATAATCAATGTTTGATTGCCATTGCAACTCCTTACCACTAAGCCACCAGAACTCCCTGAAGAATGCAAGTTTCTGATGAGTCCTTCAATACTGATGCCACATTCTTCATCACAAAAGCCAGCTTCTCAAATTATTTGGTCAGCATACAGATTAAATAGTTACGGAGAAAAGATACAGCAATGACACACATCTTTCTTGATTTTAAAATGTGCAGCATTCTCTTGTTCTGTTTGGGCGGTAGATGATATAGATTTTGTATGAGCCCACTTAAGTGTCCTAGAATTCCCATTATTCTCAATCTTAGCCTTAAGTTGCTATGATCCACACAGTGAAATAGGTTTGCATAATCAATAAAACTCAAGCAAACACTTTTATAGTATTCTCTGCTTTCATTCAAAGTCCATCTGACAGCAATAATATTTCTCATGCCATAAGCTACCTCTCTGGCCCAGCTTAAATTCTGACAGTCCCCAGTCTATGTACTCTTCCAAGCATTTTAATAGTAATCAGCAAGATTTTACTTACAGATGGCATTAATAATTGTTGTTATGTGCCTTTTAGTCACCTGTGACTCATAATGATCCTATGTACAATACTTTGACCACTGTCCTATCCTGAGCTAGTCTCACTCTCTCTAACCTACCTACCTCCACTACCTTAGTTACTGTATCAGTCCATCTCATCCAGGGCCTTACTCTACTGTGCTGTCCCTCCACCCTTTCAAGAATGATGTACTTCTCCGGGGACTGGTCCATCCTGGTGACATACCCAAAGTATGTGAGATTAATGAAGCATCAAAATTCTTGCCTCCAAGGAGAAGCCTGGTTTCACCCTCCCACGAGAGACTTGTTTGTTCTCTTGGCGGCCCATGGTATGTTCAATACCCTTCCTCAGCACCATAAAAATTAAAGGAATTAATTCTTCTTGTATCATTGCCCAGATCTCTAATGCAAACCAAGTAATTATGAAGAATATGGCCTAAATTAAGCACTTTGTAGTATCCAGAATGACATCACAGCTCTTTAGCACTTTGGAAAGATCTATGGCAGCAGATTTCTCTAGTGCTATTTCTCTTTTGATTTCTTGACTGCTAGTGATTGTGGAACAGACCACCAACTACTCATATGCAAATTCAAGCTAAAGCTGAGGAAAATTAAACCAAATCCAAGGCAACCAAAATATGACTTAG
>NW_006399851.1:6918614-6948750 GCF_000299155.1 Elephantulus edwardii | reverse complement strand
GAGAGGGACATCATGCTTGGGAGGGTGGAGGGACAGTGCAGGAGAGGAAGGCCTTCTATGAGGTGGATTGATTCAGTGATTGGGATAATTAGGATGGGAGTGTCGGAGACAGTGTGATTGGCACAGGACAGAGCAGAGTTTAGGGCTGTTGTACATAGGGTCGCTATGAGTCGCAGGCGAATCGATGACACATAACAACAACAACAGTGGCGAGATTAAAAAAGTATAGCGAAAGGACACATTCCTGATGCATTTCTTCCCTGATTTTGAACCAGGCATTTTTTCCTTGCTGTATTCTGAGGATTGCTTCCAAGTCCAACTATAGGTTTCACATGAACACAATCAGATGTTTGGGATTCCCATTCTTCTCAAGGTTAGCCACAATTTTTTCTGATCCATACAGTCAAATACTATTGCAGAGCCAATGAAATACAGAAAGACAGTCTTCTGGTACTCTCTGCCTTCAGCCAAGATCCATCTGATATTGGTGATAATGTCTCACCCAGCCTGTATTTCTGGTATTTCTCTGTCAATATACTGTACCAATCATTTTTAAATAATCTTCAGCAGGATTTTGTAGTATCATTGGTATGGTTGGATAATTTCCACACTCTATTGGTCACCCTTTTTTGGAATGGAAACAAATATGGGTCTTTTCAGGAAGCTGGCCAGATGGTTTTCCTCTAGATTTCTTGGCACAATTTGGATAGCACATCCAGGGCAGCATTTTTCTGTTGAAATATGTCAATTGCTATGCCATAAATGTCTATGGGTCTTATTTTTTGCCAATTCCTTCACACCAGATTTATCTTCCTCCTTCATCACCATTAACTCTTGATCATTTGCAGTTCCATTAAAATCTTCTGTATTAGACAATTAGGTTTTGCTACAGTGACTCTGTGTATGCCTGCCTTCCTCTTTTAATGCTTTCTGGATTATTCAATATTCTGAACATAGGGATCCAATGACATTGTTTATCATTTCTATAGTCTGTTGGATCACCCTTCTTGGGAATGAAATAGAATGTGAGTCTCTTTGAGTCAGTCAGCCAAATGGTTGTTTTCCATATTTGTTGGCAGAAACTGTTAAGCACATTCAGGTTTGCATCTGTTTCTGGAAATACCTCACTAGTCTTCTATGAAATCCGGTGATTTATTTCTTGCCCATATCTTCAGTGCACCTTGGACTTCTTCCTCACACACTTGGTTCTTGATCATATGCTGTTTTCTGAAATGCTTAAGTGTCAACTAATTATTTTTGTTACAATGACTCTGTATATTCCTTCTATCTTCTTTTAATAACTTCATGCATCATTCAAGATTTTGTCCATAAATCTTTCAATGTTGAAACTCAAGGTTCAAATTTATTTTTCCATTTTTTAATTTAAGGAATGCTGAGTGTATTCTTCTATTTTGGTATTTTTTATTTTTATTTTAGCTTCTTACACATTTCATTTTAATTCTTTGCTATGTCTTCTTGAGATACCCTTTGAAATTTTCAGTTCAACTCTCTTACCTCAGTATTCTTTCTCCCTATGTTTTTGTTCCAATGTATGTCTACATATATTTTCTCCCCATGTTTTTGTTCCAATGTATGTCTACATATATTTTGGTCTTTTCTTCCTTATCTTTGTAATGATCTTTTGTTTTCTTCATGGATGATGTCCCTGATGTCATTGCACAACTCATCTTGTCTTTGGTCATTAGTGTTGAGAAGCTTATGGAATTAAGTTAGGATACTCTGCACTCACAATATCTGCCTAGATTGCCATTATCACTGGGGAGTCAGAGATAATAGTAGACAAAAGTGACTGGAGGCCTGAGTCATCATATCAGGGTTAGTTGTGGGGAGAGGGAGGGAGGTGTTAGTGGGTGAGGCGAGGGGACAGGGAGGAGATGGGGGGGACAGTGCAGTGGGGACAGAGGAGGACAGGACCACAACACAATTGTAGAAGGGGCAGAGGCCAACACCTAATCTATGTGTTATATTTGTAATGTCTTTCACTGTTCTTTTGGGTAAAACATTTGTATGTCAAATATTGTACTAAAGCTGTGAATCCAAATTAAGACAGACTAAAATGAATGCCTTGGAAGAGTGGAGGGATGGCAGAGAAGGGGAAGACCGTCTATGTGGTGGATTGATTCAGTGGCTGGGGTAATTGGGATGGTTGTGTCAGAGGCAGTGAGATTGGCACAGGATAGAGCAGGGTTTAAGGCTGTTGTATATAGGGTTGCTATGAGTTGCAAGTGACTCGACGGCATATAACAACAACAACAACAACATTAATGCCATTTCTAAAATAACAGGCCTTGTAAAACTCTGAATAATAGAAGGCACTTAGACTAGCAGATAAAGCACTAACGGCTGTGTACTTAAATTGGAAAACAAATAGAGACTAACAGTGAAAACAAACCAGTGATTGGGATATGGAATGTGAGAAATAGTAGTGTAAGAAAATTGGATAATGTTAAGGAAGGAGTGGAATGCATAAGTATTGACATACTAGGCACTGGCAAGCTGAGATTGATTGGCATGGGCCATTTTGAATCAGAAAAATCACATGATATAATATGCTGGAAATGAAAAAATGAGGGAAATTGAGGTCACCTTCATAGTCAGTAAGACCATTTGTGACTGACAGGATAATATCCATATGGATCCAACAAAGATCTGTTGATATCACTACCACTCAAATATATATATATATAAACAACAGCTAGAGCCAAAAAGGAAGAAATAGAAATTTTCTACCAATTTTGGCAGTTGGAAATTGATAGAAGGTACAATCAAGTTTTAGTAATAATAATTGATGGCTGGAATACAAAAGTTAGGAACAAAGAAGAAGGATCAGTAGTTAGAAAATATGGACTTGGTGACAGAAATAAGGCTCGAGACTGATAGAATTTTGTACAATTGATTTGTTTCATTGCAAATATCTTCTATAAAAATACAAACTACAACTATACACATGGATCTCACTTAACTTACTATTACACAGGAATCATATTGACTACATCTATGGAAAAAATTGTTGAAGAAGCTAAATATTAGCTGTTAAAAATAGTACAAATGATGCCTGTGGGGCAAACAACCACTCATGTGCAAGTTGAAACTGAAGCTAAAGAAAATGAAAAATTTCCACAAGAACCAAAATTTTACCTTGAGTTTACTCCACATGAATTTAAAAACCATCTGAAGAACAGGTTTGAAGTCCTGAATAATAATGAATGAAGACAAGATGAGTTGTGGGAGGATAACAAGAATATCACTCATGAATAGTACAAAAAGTCATTACAAGAACAGAGCAGAAAGAAAGTACAAGGATAAATATCACAAGTCTCTGAATACTGTACTAGAACACCAGGAGGCTAAAGTAAAGGGAAGAAAACAGTAAGTTAAAGAGCTGAACAGAAGAGTTCAAAAGAAAGCTTGGGAAGAAAAAGCAAAGTATTATAACAAATTTGGAAAGAGCTGGAGACAGAAAATAAAAAACAATGCACTCACTTGACAATTCTTAAGTCGAATAAACTAAAGAACAAATTCAAGCCTTGAGGTGCAATACTTAAAGATATTATTTTGGTCTTTTCTTGATCAAGTCATCAGTTGGGGTCTGCAAGCCTCTTATTTACAACAGTTGGAATCTGGAAAGTGGGCTTTTTAACTTTTATTTAGAAAGTTGGTTGGTGTCTTGAAGCCTCCTGTTTTACGCAATTAGGACCTGGTTGATGGGCCTTTGTGATTAACAGAGGTGTGTTGAAGTTAGTGAGACTGGTCCAAGATAGGGCATAGTTCAGAACTATGTACATTGGCTCACACTGAGTCACAGGTGACTCAGAGGCACATAACAACAACAACAGGTGCTGGGAGGCTCTTGTTTTATGTAATTAGGACCTGCTAGGTGGCTTTTCTAATTAACAGATAGTTGAGGTCTGGGATCCTCTTGTTTTAAGAAATTAAGACCAGGTAGGTGATTACTAGTGAATTGGGTACTGAGAGTCTCTTATTTTAAATAATTAGGACCTGGTAGATGGTCCTCTGTGGTTAACAGACAGTTGAAGGCTGGGAGCCTCTTATTTAAAGCAGTTGAAATCCAGAAAGTAGGTATTTTTTTAATTTGATTAACAGGTAGTTGGAGGCTGGAAGCCTCTTGTTTTAAGCAACTAGGGCCCTATACATGGGCCTAAAGTGATTAACAATGAGTTGAGCCCTCGTACCTGCTATGAAGCTTGATATACTATTGGAGATACATTAAATTATAAGTTTATTATATTTGGAGAATGCATTTTTCTACTTGGTACAGCACTTGTGTTTCAGTTTGTTGTACTGAGTTAACTTGTGAGTTGCTACAAAGCACTCCTAAAAAAGAAAAACAAGGTAGGAGGCCTCTCACTCCCTGATTTAAAATCCTACTCTACAGCTATAGTGGTCAAGACAGCATGGTACTGGTACAGTGACAGACACATAGATCAATACAATAGAATTTAGAAATCAGAAATCAACTCATCTACCCATGCTCAACTAATTTTTGACAAGGAGATGGAATCAATCAAGTGGAAAATAAAAGCTTATTTAACAAATGATATTGGCCTTAAAGGGAAACTATCTGTAGAAAACTCAAGAAAGGCCTTACATCATACACAAAAACTAACTCAAAGTGGAACAAGGACCTAGGAGTAAAACTAAGGGCTATAAAATTCACCAGAGAAAATATTGGAAGAATTTCAGATGCCCTAATCTACAATATGAACAGTCTTTCAAGCATCTTGAAAAATCCCACAATGAGGAGAGAAAATAAAAAATAGATGAATGGGAACTTCTAAGAATCAGATCCCTACACACATCAAAAATTTCTCCAACAGGGTAAAAAGGAAAGCCATAGACTGGGAAAAATATTTGATAAGGACATATCTTATAAGGTACACACACATATCTAAAATTTATAGAATACTCCAGCACTTCAACAAGAAAAAGATAGACAACCCAATCACAAAATGGGCACAGGATATGAATAGACACTTCATCAAAGAAGACATTCAGATGGCAAACAAACACATGAACTATTCCAAATCCCTAGCTCTCAGACAGATGAAAATAAAAACAACTATGAGGTATCATTTCACCCCAGTAACAATAGCAAAGTTCAACAGAACAGCAAAACAACAAATGCTGGAGAGGCTGTGGAGAGACTGGAAACTTATTCACTGATGGTGGGAGTGTAAAATGGTGCAACCACTATGGAAGGTGGTGTGGTGCTTTCTCAAAATGTTGGAAATAGAAATACCATTTGACCCAACAATTCCACTACAAAGAATACACCCTACAGAAACCAGAGCTGACACCCAAACAGATCTATGCACACCTATGCTTACTGCTGCATTATTGACAATAGCAAAGAGATGGAAGAAACCTATCAACAACTGAATAGCTATAAAAATTATGGTATATTCACACAATGGAATACTATGCAACTCCGAAAATCAAGGAACTCATAAATATTACACAACATTGGTGACCCTGGAGGAAATTGTGCTGTGTGAAATACCTCAGACACAAAAGTACAAATACTGCATAACACAATTGTTATAATACAGGACTGACATGAGGCTTGGGAAGAAACTAAGAAGGGTTTGGAGGGGATAAATAATGAACACTGCACTGGAACAAATAAGAAAAGAACTTTTTTTTAGTAAAGCATTAATTTTATTTATAAACTTTCACTCAAGTCACATTTTTTTTTAAATTATATGGTTAAATAACTTAAACATTGTCATTAACCTATGATGACAATTTTTTTCTTTTAATGATTTTAATGATAATTTACAGAGATTTTGGATTTCCATTCATTCATTGTTGCACTTTTCTCCCTGCTTGCCCAGCTCTTCTCCCCACTCCCTCCACCCCCCAGTTCTCTCCTCTCTTTGAAAAGTAAAAGAAAAATTCTTTCTTTGGTATACAATTCCCCACACCCCTCCCATTGCCCCAAGTACACTCCACTATGCAACCTTAATTGTGGACTCGTGATAACTATAATACCCTATCATATATTGTTTTTAAATTATTCTTTCCCTCATCTGTTTCAATGCAGTATACACAATTTATCCAGTTTTTCTCAGTCTTACCCCAACCCTGATATCAGTCCCATTTTTCAGCAGTGGTACCATGCAGTATTTGTCCTTTTGCGACTGAGATATTTCACTCAGTATAATGTCCTCCAGGCTCACACATTTTGAATAATATTGCATGAGTTCCTTGTTTTTCAATGCAGCGTAGTATTCCATTGTGTGAATATGCCACAGCTTCTCTATCCATTTGTTTGTTGATGGGCACCTGGGTTGTTTCCAACTCCTTGCTATTATGAACAAAGCCACAATAAATATGGGTGTGCATAAAAAAAGAACTATTTAAAAGGAATATATGATTAGGCATTATTTGTATGACAACAGTCCAGAATAAGAGGTTCATAGAAACGTAGACTGGGGAAGGGGTCAAGAAAGTATGCAACAATGAATGAATGGGGTTGTTTTGGTTTTGTGTTTGTTTTTTTTTTAAGTGAACTTGGGGCAGGTAGGGAAGAAAATTTGCAACAATTAATGAATGCCAATTCAACTTTTCTGTTTTCATTAAAGTCACAATTAAAAATTAAGAAAAGAAAAAAATTATACCATGATGTGTCAATTGCCACTGTTGTTGTGCACCATCCAGTCAGAACAGACCCATAACTGACCCTCCAGTGGGTTCTGAAGGCAATAATCACTTGGGAAGAGATTGTCTATCCTTCTGCCATGGGGCAGAATGGGGCAGCTGGTGGACATGAACCAAGTGCCGTCAGAACTGTAGTGAGGATTATTACCACTAGGCCACCAGAGTTCCCTTCAGTTGCCACTGGGGACGGGTTTTAGCCAATTCAGATTAAGACAGACTAGGAAACAAGATTGGCCATCTACTTCTTAAATAACAAACCTCTGAAAATCCTATGAACAGTAGAGGAACATGGACTGTTACAGATAAAAAGGTGGTAAAAATTCTCAATTACTTCATCTTTGTCTTTCCTAGTTGGTTTATATATTTGAACAATAGTTGTATTAATAGAATTTACATGTGTGCATAAGGATAATATGCTATCTCTCACAACTTAATACTTCAAGATAGATCTTGAAATTTCTTTTTTATCAATGAATATCATAGTATTTCTCTGCACTTTGTAATTACTGGTATAGTAGACCATGTAATTATCTGATTCAAAATGGCCAGTACGAATTCATCTTAGTTCACTAATGCTTAGGGTATTGATCTTCATGCTTTCCATTTCAATTTTGACAGTTTCTAATTTTCCTAGATTCATACTTTATACATTCTAGTGACTAATTACAAACTTTGCAGTTAGTTATGAATGTTTACTGCTGTTTCCCCTCATTTTTAGCCCCGTCACATCAACAAATCAAATCTTTTACTGAGTGAAAACTTTATTCTTTCTGTGTCATTACAGTAGACTTTACTTGGAGGAAGCAGCTTTTGGAGGAATCAAAAAGCATATTTATAAAGATTAATTGAAATAACAAAAAATTATTTGAAGGTAGACTTAAGTAAAAAATGTATTTTAAGTGATTATTAAGTTTTAAGTCTGATCTCTTCCCCAGAGAATAAAAAGTAATAATTGTCATCCCCTTTTCCTTGTGAATCAGGGTGAAGTGTCTCTCAGGGAGGAGTGATAGGGAATGGCAAGGGACACACTGACAAAGGAAATTAATCAGAACTGGCTGTGACAAAGACTGTGGCAATTGGACAATCAAAACAGACATGAGGGGGGAAAGAAGAACGAACTGGGGATGAGGGTGGAGAAAACAGTGCAACAATGAATGAATGAAAACCCAAAATTCTCTGTAAATGTTCATTAAAACTAATAAAATTTAATAAAAAAAAGTCTGATCTCTTCCCCAGAGAATAAAAAGTAATATGAGTTGTATGTGACTCATAGTTCTGTACCTGCACTATACTGAGCCAGTCTCACTGACTCTAACACATCTACCCCCATCACACCCAATTACTGTGTTAATCTATCTCATCTGAGGTCTTCCTCTCCTGTCCCTCCACCCTTCCAAGCATGATCTTTTTTCTCCTGACAACATGCCCAAAGTATGTGAGACAGCACTTGAAAAATCCTTGCTTAGGAGAAACTTGGTTTTACCTTCTCTGAGACAGACCTGCTTATTCCATGGTTCAATATTCTTTTCCAGCACCACAACTTGAAGGCATCAATTCTTCTGTTATCCTTAGTCATTGTACCACTCTCTGATGCCTAGCAGGTAATTGTGAAGACCATGGCCTGGATCAGTAGGACCTTAGTCCCTAGACTGACATTATTTTTCTTTAGCCATTTGGCTAGGTCTCTGATAGCAGACTTTCTCAATGCAATTAGGTTTGTTTTTTTTTTTAATTTCCTGACTAGTGGTGCCAAGAGTGTTGATTATGGCGTCCTAGCAAGCTGTAATTGTTAAAACTTCAATCTCTTCTTCATCTATCATGGTGCTATTGACCAGTGGTGAGAATCTGTGTCTTCTTGATGTTGATCTTCAATCCATAGTCAATTAAAAAATATTACAGAAGAGGATGAAAGTTACAAAAATCAGAAGTGATACAGAGAGTGCAAATAGGAAGGTAGCATGTGTAAGCCCACTCAAACCAGGAATCACAATAAATGTAATGATCTAAACAATAGATTTTTAAACGTGAGACACAATAATATACTTCCTACAAAAACCCCATAAAACAAAATCTTAAACAATCCTTACTTAGAAAGATGAACAGAGCAAAAGTAAACAGGAAAAGCCTAAATAAAGGATGGGAAAAGTAACGTGTTAAGAAAAAAGAAAGTGGAATGACTATACTACTATTAGACAAAGTTGATTTCTAAGCAACATTATTATCAGGGAGAAGACACATTTCTTCATGATAATGAGGTGAATGAATCAAGAAGACATAATTATACTACTCATCTATTAACAGATAAGTAAAATATAAGAAATAAAATCTAACTATATCTATGTACAGTATACAAACCTGGAAAGTCTAGTAGTCTTCTCTCAAATTGATAAAACAGGTAACAATAAATTTAGTGAGTCTTACATATAAAGACTTGTACACTAACAATCACCTTCATATAATTGATATTTATGAAACTTTCAAAAATCAATAGTGACCTATATTTCATGTGTGGATAAGGAATATATCATATTCTGGGTCAAAAAGGGCATTTTAAAGAATTGGGAACCATACTTAATAATCACAATGAATTAAAATAGAAGTTAATGATGGGAAAAAATCTTAAAAAATCCTCAATGATTTAGTAGTTAAACTATACACTTCTAAATTTTCCATGGAGTGCCAAAAGAAAGAGCAGCTCTGTCTTGGAAATACTGTAGGTAGAGTACTCCTTGGAGGCAGGGATAATGAAGCTCCATCCCTCATACTTTGGATATGTTTCTAGAGGTTATTTGTTGGAAAGGGATATCATACTTGGAAAGGTAGAAGGGTCAGTGAAAGAGAGGAAGGCTCTCAACCAGATAGACTGACATAGTGACTAAAGCAGTGGACTATAAATCATGTCAGAGATGATGATAGCACAGGATAGGACAGGGTTCAGGTTTGTTGTTCATAGGGGCACTATGAGTTGTATCTGACTTGACAGCAACTAACAAGTAGTTCATGGCTTAAGGAAAAATTCAGAGAGAAATTTTAAAAAATGAATGATCATAAAATACAATAAATAACCATATGTCAAATGCAGTTTTAAAAAGACAGTATGGAAACCTATAGCATAAATGTGCATTTTAGAAAAAAATAAAAACCTTTAACAAACAGCATCATATTCAGCATATTTGAAGGTATTTTAATTTTTAAATTTTTTATTACACTGTAACTTACCAACAAAATAACGTAGCAATCCTACTATTCATTATCTGACAGTAAAATGAATTCCTGCATACATATGTACCTGTATGAACACTGCCTAGGTCAAAAGACTAAGCATTTCCTGTTCTCTTTCCCATTTCCAGTACCCACTCTACTCCACAAACAGGTATTAGTACAAATCTTTAAAGGCTACTTTACATCAGATATGATCTACCTTGCTGGAAATGTAAAATGTAGGAAGAATGGTATTGCTTTCATAGTTTAAAAAGGTAATTTCAAGATTCATCCTGAAGTACAATGCTGTGAGTAATAGGATAGATACTGTTCATACACATACTAGGAAGACCTTTTAATACCATTATTATTCAAATATATGCACTGACAATTAAAGCCAAAGAGGAGGAGATTGAGGGTGCTTACCAACTTTTACAGTCTAAAATTGACCAAATATGCAATCAGGAAGCATTAAGAATTATTGTGACTGGAACACAAAAGTTGAAAACAATGAGGAAGGAATGGCTGTCAGAAAGTAGGGACTGGGTGACAGAAATGGGTAATTCATTCACAGCAAATTCCTTAAAACAAAACAAAACAAAACAAAAGCACACCAGAAAACAAAACAAAACCAAAAAAAAACAACCGAAAAACCCTTAACATGGACCTCACCTGATGGATTGCACAGAACTCAGAGAGACTATATTTGCCAAGAGAATTGTTGAAGAATATCTGTAGTCAAAATCAGACCAGGTGCCGTTTATGGAATAGACCATAAACTTCTTATGTGAAAGTTTAAATTGAAGCTGAAGAAAATGAAAACTAATTCAAAGAAACCAGAATACTATCCAAAGTCTATCCTACTTAAATTTAAGAATCATCTCAAGAACAGGTTTAAGGATTGAAGAACTGTGGGAGGACTTGAAAAAAAATATCAACCTTGAAGAGAGCAAAAGGTCATTACAAAGAAGGAGGAGGAAAAAAAAATCCAAAATGATTGTCAGAAGAGACTATAAAGATTGTATTAGAGCATCAAAAAGTCTAAAGAAACGTCAAAGTAACAGAGCTGAACAGAAATGTGCAAAGAACTAGAAACAGAGAATAAAAAAGGAGATAGAACAATAGAAAAATAAAATAAAAAGGAGACAGAACAAGAAACAAATTCAAGACTTGAGTTATGATACTGAGAGATGCTATGGTCACAGTCTTGAATGACCCAAGAAGCATTAAGAAAATAAAAACAATAAAAGGAGGAGGAGGAGAAGAAGAAAAAGTAAGGAATACACAGAATCATTGTGTCAGAAAAAAATAGTTAACATTGAAACTTTTCAGGAAGTATTATTTGAACAATAAGGAATGGTGATGAAAAATGAAGTTCCAGATGTGCTAAAGGAATTGGCAGAAATCAATTGTCCCAGAAATCAATTGTCACATTTAAACTAACAGATGCAGTGTAGATGTGGTCACCAGTCTATACCAGGAAATTTGGAGGATAGCTACCTGGCTGACTGACTAGAAGAGATCCATATTTGTCCCCATTCCCAAGAAAGGTGATTCAACAGAATGTGAAAATTATCTAATAAAATTATTAATATTTTATGCAAGCAAACTGTTGTGGAAGATAATAAAAAATGGCTGGTTTTAGAAGAGGCAATGGCACCAGGGATGTATCATTGATAATATCAGATGGATTCTGGCTAAAAGTAGAGAATATCAAAGAACGTCTTCTGTCCTTTATTGGCTATGCAAAGGCATTTGACTGTATGGATTATAACAAATTATGGCTCACACTGAGGAATAAGAATCTCATGATACTTAATACAAAATCTGTACCTAGACCAAGAAAATATTACCCAAATGGAGAAAGGGAACACTGCACAGTTTAAAATCAGAAAATGTGTGCATCAAGGTGGTGTCCTTTCTCTATACCTATTCATTCTGTGTGTTGAGCAAATAATTCATGAAGCCAGACTTTATGAAGAAAACTGTGGAATCGGCCTCGAAGGAAGACTCATTAACAACTTGTATTATGTAGATGAAACAACTTTGCTTGCTAAAAATGAGGAGGATATAAACTCTTGCTGCAAAAGATTAAGGACTACGGCCTTCAGTATGGTTACATCTCAACTTCAAGGAAAGAAATGCCCTTACCACAGGACCCACAGTCATTATCATGGTATATGGAGAAAGGATTGAAGCTGTCAATGATTTAATCTTACTTAGATCAACAACCAACACCCTTGGTATCAGCAGTCAGAAAATGATGAGACATAATGAATTGGGAAAGTCCACTGTCAGGGCCCTTTCCAAAATGCTGAAGAGCAGTGAAGTCAGTTTTAAGACTAAGGTGTGCCTGATTCAGTCTATGGTCTTCTCAATCACCTGCTATCATCAGAGAACTAAATAATGAATAAGGATTACAAAGAAGAACTTCTACTTTTAAGTTACGGTGTTGGAAGAGAACTCACTGTGATATAACTATTTTCAGACAAGGTCACATTCGTAATTTTGTTATTATTATTGTTATAAGGTACTGTTGAGTTGAGCTGAGTTATCACTTATAGTGATCCTATGAACAGCAGACCTGAATTCTGTCCTATCCTATGCCATTATCACAATCCCTTAAACACTCAAACCTATTGAAGCAGTCACTATGTCACTCTATCTGGTGGAAGGTCTTCCTTTCTTTTGTCAGTTCTCCCTTTCTAAGTATAATGTTCTTCTCCAAGATATCTCTTCTATCAATATATCCAAAGTAGGGAAGGCAAAACTTTGCCATCTTTGCCTCCAAGGAGCATTCTGCCTGCACTTTCTCCAAGACACATCTGTTTATTCTTTTGACAGTCTACAGATTATTCAGTGCTCTTCTCCAACACCACAATCCAAAAGCCATCAGTTCTTCTATCATCTTTATTTATTATCAAGCTCTGAGATGTAGCATTGAGAAGGCAAAACAAAGGTGATGATGAAATAAAAGAGCTGAAGATATTTTAAAGGGCAGCTCAAGAAGATAAGTTGAAGTATTGTAATGGAATGTGTAGAGAGTGTGAATTAGAGAATAAAAAAGGAAGGACTCACTTAGCATTTATGAACTTGAAAGAAGTGAAAAATTCAAGCTTCAAGTTGCAATACTATGCAACTCTATATAATACAATGCAAAAAAAGATGCTATGCGTAAAAATTTTGAATCATCTAGGAAGCATTATAGGAAGATGCAGGGAACATACATCGTCACTGTAGAAAAAGAATTGCTAAAAACAGAATACCAGAAGAATGCCCATTTATGCTTATCAACTATGCAAAGACATTTACCTATGTGGATTATAAAGAATTATGGCTAACACAGAGAGTAATGAGAATCCCAGAACACTTAACTGTGCTCATGCAAAACTTCCTAAATTAAGAGGCTGTTGTCCAAACAGAGTAAGGGGGCCACTGTTGTTATTATTGTTATGTGCTGTTGAGTCAACCACAACTCATACCTACCATATGCACAATAGCTCTGAATCCTGCTCTGTCTTGAGCCAATGTCACTGTCTCTGATACACATATCCCCATTACTTTACTTATACTGTGTCAATTCATCTTATTCAGGGTCTTACTCTCTTTTTGTTGTTCCATCCTTCCAAGCATGATGTCCTTCTCCAAGGTCTGGAAATGTGTGTGTCAGAGTTGTATCCTTTCATCATGCCTATTAAATATGTATGCTGAGAAAAATCATTCAATAAACTGAACTATAAGAAGAAGAATGTGGCATCAATATCAGAGAAAGTTTCATCACCAACCTCAATTATGCAGATGACACAACCTTGCTTGCTGAAAGTGAAGAAGACTTGAAGCACTTGTGGTAGAAGATCAAAGGCAGCCTTCAATAGATCAAGAAAACAAAAACTCTTACCACTTGACTGATAGACAACATCATGATATATGGAAACATTTGAAACTGTCAATGAATACCTCTTACCTGGATCCACTATCAATATCCTTTGTATCATTAGAAAACTTAATGCTTTGGGCAAGTTCACTGTCAAGGACCTTTCCAAAATTCTGAAAAGCAATGATGTCAGCTTGAAAACTAAGGTTTGCCTGACTTAAGAGTAAGGGTTTCAACACACATTTTAGGGTAGACTCAATTTAATGCATTTGCCCTTGATAAGTCAGAGCCTTTGCCACTGGGACATTTATCATATAAGAAACAGTTATCTGGAGACTATAACTTGGAGCCCAACAAACTTTAGAGGTAACTGTACCTTGTTTTAAATAATGTCCTTGACAATTAACTATTAGGTGATCTTAAGAAAAACCACTTTCCTGAGCCTCAGTCTTCTGCTTACAAGGTTGCTGTGAAGATAGAATAAGATATGCTGCTGTTGTTGTTAAGTGCAGTCGAGTCATAGGCGACTCATAGCAACCCTATGAACAAAAGACCTTAAAACCTATATAACTTTAATCCTCTCTCCAGGTTCATAGGGTTTCCAGAGGCAAGCTATTATGGAAGTTGATGCCACTCCTGCTTCCACACTTGTTTTAATCAGGGAGCTCCACCAAACACTGTCCGCCATGGGTAACCATAAGCACATTTGACACATCGGTGTCACAGTGTTCAGCTTCACAGCAACCACAAGTTACCTCTGAACAGCAAATGAACAGACCGGGGCTATATGACCTAGAAGACTGTTAGACCAAAAACAATTAAAACAGGCCTGAAGGCCGCGGATTTAAGTCACACCCCCCCCACCCCCACCCCCCTCTGGCTTGGTAGCATCAATTTCTGTCCACTAGGCCAACTGATCTCTCTCTATGCTGTTGTTGTTGTAGTAAAGTGCTCTAAGACATTCTACAGGCAAAATTCTTGGTAGACAACTCTGTAAATAGAACTATTATTGGTATTAGTATGAACACACTTTTAATGAATTTATTGATTTCCCAGTGGTTTGCATATTGCCTCTCCAACTAGTAAGTCAAGTTCTAAGTCTTCACTGTACTGATCTGTGTGTAAAGTGATGATTAAATAAGCACTGATATTCAGAATATTACTTTTCATTAATACTGCAAGTCCTAGGAAACAAGGGATAATCTCTCTTAGTTCAGGCTCCTAGGCTGTGGATCAAAGTTCCCTCACATGTCCTGCATTCTTTGACACGACTGTGGAACCTCATTACAGTAGTCTCCCAGACTTGTCAGCAATAATCCCCCTTTCTGCCTAATAAATTGTGCAGAGACCAGAGCCTACAGCGCTACTGTCAGCCTCAAAGTGTTTGATGAGGAAGGGGTTGTTTCTGTAATGTGTTTGGATGGGAAGCCTGTATTAACTCAGACCACCTAAACATTAGAATAGGATTAGTTAGAATACATTAAAATCTGTGGGGTCTTTATTCTAAAACAAACAAACTAAAAAATCCAAGACAAGTTATGAGTACATTACATTTTGAACTAATAAAATCCACATAAACCCAAATCGAGGCTGCCAGATGAAGCAAGAACATGCCATTTCTAGGCATTGTTTAGGGAGAAATGTTTTCTGTATTATTCATAGTGAGACTCTAGCTTGTCTTATTCCCTTGAAAGCCCACTGTAAATACTCCTATAGAAAAGGAAGCAGTTGTAATTTCTACGTAAAGCAGCCAGACTGCGTAGTTTGCAGTGTTCAGCATCACATTTACTCAGAGGAATACTGTGTTGATGATGGTCTGGGTGGTGTAAGCACATTACGGCCCAAGTTGTGGACAGATCTGAGGGTTGCATAACATTCTTACACAGAGCAGGAGAGAAGCCTGTGATATAGCCTAGTAAGACAGACTGACCAAAGTTCCCCAATCCCTCCAAAAAGTTAAATTAAAAACACAAAACTGAGGCTTGCTATTTGCAATGTTCTGTTTTCTACTCCAAGGGAGTCCAAACGCACATGTTCTGTGCTCCAGAAGTATGCATAGTTTGTAGGAATAGACTTAATGTACATATATAAAACCATTAATAAGGACAGTTTGCAACAAACCTAAACTAACGGTATAAACGATATATGTTATAGATATTCAAAGCAATATAGGAAACTTTGAGTTGACAAAAGCAATTTCTCAAATGTCACATTGGTCTTTAAGATGGGAAGGCAGAGACCTTGTTGAGTATCCAAATGTAAGTAGCAGCTTTGACTAAGCCAAAGAAGCAAAAATGAACTGGCTTAATTTATGGCAGCGCTTCACATACATTCCATAAACTTGCATAACTTCCAGGTGCTTTGCATACATTCCATTTGCTTGCATACGTTCCAAAGTCAATTTGTGCATTCCATTCATCGCTCTTCATTTAATAAATGTGTTTATTTCCATCCAGCTCCTTCCAAAAAGGATCTGGAGCAGGTAACATTTATCATTTCATTTCATCATCATAACAACTTTGTTCAGAATTATTACTATCCAGCGTTTATAGAGGAAGAAACTGAGGCTGAAGAGATTAAATTATTTGCTCCAGGTCACATAGATCTGGGATGGGAACTAGCTCTGTATGGTGCCAACCTTGATCTTTGAAAATGCAGACATAGTTTTGTGTTTTCTCTTCTTTCATCCCTCTAGTAGACTGTGCAAGGAATAAACAATAAAGTGTCAATGATGTTTGGGAGGGGTAGGAAAACAGCTGACCACTTAGATCAGTATCCAGTAATGGGAGACATCAAGGAGCAAATAAAACAGCTTTCCTGAAAGTGAAAAGAAACAGTAACCATTTTAGACTCAGTAGCAAAAGAGTATAAGTCCTAAGAAGTACAAATGATTAAGTTCTTTGCTGTGAAATATAAAGATGGGAAGTTCAAATTTACCCTGAAAAGCATAGAAGAAAAGTCTGGAGACCTGAGAGATTCAACTATTGAAAAAACTATGGAGCACAGTTCTTTCAAAGTCTCCTGAAGGAACTAGTATACCGAGACCCTTTTTGGTCTACAGAATTCTAAAAAAAAAAATCTATTTCTGTTCTTTTAATATGTCTCCTTTTGCTTTTCTTGTTAAGACAATCCTAGGAGGCAGAGATAGCCACTTTTACATACAAATCACCACCATGTCCTGGGGCTTCAATATCCCTACTACACTATGTCTACTTTTCAATTCCAAACAGTCACTGTTTTAGTTCAGACTTTTCTCATGCTTTTCCCAATATATTCAGTCAGTCATTAAACAAATATCCTATGTTAAGGACTGTTCGAGTTGGAAGAATACACTTGATCCCTGGCTTCATGGGAAAAGTAAAGGGAGAAGGAAGGTGAAATAATGAAGAAGAAATCACTAAGACAGCACAGATTTGTGGGAAGAAGGGGAGCTAAAGAAATAGGAAGGGGACTTGAGGAGAACTAATAGATCAATAGTACTTATGCAAAACACAATGTACATAAATGTTAAAAACAAAATGTACATGAATGAAACAATGCATATTGACTATTGTTTAAAAGTTAATGGTGATATATTATGCTTCAGAAAGCTGGTCTAAAAGTATTATATTTTAGGGCATTATTTTTATCATAGGAGTATGCAATGAGGGTTGCAGAGTGGATTATATTTGGGGGTATGGGTAGGGTTTGGGGAGGTGCGGGGGGATTGTGTACTAATGAGGGAGTTTTTCTTTTGCTTTTCAAGGAGAGGAGCAAAAGGGGGGGAAGGGGGAGGGGTTTGTGCGGGGAGAAGGGTGCAACAATGAATGAATGGAATCCCAAAATCTCTGTAGATGTTCATTGAAATGAAAAATAAACAACCTAAATTAAAAAAAAAAAGAAAGCTGGATAATGACTAAGGATGATAGAAAAGTTGATACCTTTAAGCTGTGGTGCTGGAGAAGAGTATTAAATATACCATGGACTGCCAGGAGAACAAATGGTTTCATCCTAGAGAGGATAAAACCAGGCTGCTCCTTGGAGGCAAGAATTTTGATGCTTCGTTTGGGCATCAAAGTTGGACATACTTTGGGCATGTTGCAAGGAGGGATCAGTCCTTGGAGAAGGACATCATGCTTGGAAGAGTGGAGGGAAAGCACAAGAGAGGAAGATTCTTGATGAGGTGGATTGACTAAATGACTGAGTAATGCAGGTTAGTGTGTCAGAGACAATGAGGTTGGCCCAAGATAGAACATGGTTCAGAGCTATTGTATATAGGGTCGCTATGAATCACAAGTAACTTGAGGGCACATAACAACAATGACAAACATATTTGTAAGTGTTAAAGAGAAAGGATATTGGTTTAAATTTAAGACTAAGGTATGCCTGATCCAAGCTGTGTTATTTTTAATGGTTCCCTATGTATGGGAAAGTTGGACAAGTAAGAAGGAAGACTGAAGAAGATCTGATGCTTTTGAATTGTGCTGTTGGCTAAGAGTATTGACTATCCCATGGAGTGTTAAAAGAAAAAAATGAATCTGTCTGTAGAAAGTACTCCTTAAAGGAAAGGGCAGTGAAACTTCGTCTCCTAGGCTTTGGGCATGTTATCTGGGATGCTGGTTATTAAGAGGACATGGAAAAGGCAACATGCTTGGAAAAGTAGAAGGTCTTTGGAAGGGAGGAAGACTCTCAATGAAATGGACTGACACAGTAACTGCAACAATGGGGCTGATTGAGCACACTGGAGATTTTGAGGATAGCACAGGATAGGACAAAGTTTCCATCTGTTGTTTATAGAATTGTTATGAGTTACAATCAATGTAAGTATAGCTAACAACAACAGCAACATTTTTTAGGGTGGAGACCGGTAATTAATAACTTAATATACCATGTAGGATAGTAGTGCTCTTCAGCAAAGAACAAATCAAAATGACAAAGAGAATGATAAAAAATCTGGGAAGACATATATGAGGCTTGAATAAAATGAAGAAAATACAAAAAGACATGTTACAAAGAAGACCATTAGAACAAGAAGAAAACCATAGAAATATTTTAGGGCATGTTGGATAACTACAAGAATCATATAACCCTGTTAGGGATGAGAAAAAGGGAGAGACAAGGAAGTCAGAAGGTAGGCAGGAACCATATACAGCAGAGCCTTAGGTCATGACAAGGAACTTGAATTTTATTCTAACTATGAGGGAAAGCCATTGAAATTTATTGAGGAATGAATCGCAAGTTGAATATTTTTCTCTCCACTTTATTTTTATTTTGTTTTAGTTTGCATACAAAATTCATGTGTATGATTCATGTATATTGCACTTCACATATTACTACACTCACCATTGTGTTTAAAACAATCAGTCATGTATATGGTGTTTTATAACATTAATCACCATTGATCTATGACTATTATTATCCCAGCTCTTCAGGCCTCCATTGGATCCCTCTCAATTCCTTTACCCACCAAACACTACTATCCCAGTGATTTCCTCCCCTTCCAACCTTCTGTCTCCTCACCTCCTCCCCTTCCCCTGTGCACGTTTTACTAGTTATCCTTCTATTTTTAAATAATAGTCTTATGCCCTATTTGTCCTTCCAAGACTGAGTTATTTCACTCAGCATAATGTTCTCTAGTGGTATACAGTAGTTTATAAAATAATCTCTCCTTCGTGCTGCAAAATAAGCAAAGAAATTCTGGAAACAAAAATGAAGTTGGAAGCTCAAAACCTACTA
Organism: Elephantulus edwardii; assembly: GCF_000299155.1. Classification (NCBI taxonomy): domain Eukaryota; kingdom Metazoa; phylum Chordata; class Mammalia; order Macroscelidea; family Macroscelididae; genus Elephantulus; species Elephantulus edwardii. The sequence continues at coordinate 6,929,258 of NW_006399851.1, read as the reverse complement.
CACAGCTGTAATAACAAAAACAACATGGTACTGTTACAATGACAGACAGATAAACCCATGGAACAGAATCAAGAATCTAGGAATTAGCCCATCTACCTACTAAAACACGCTTGGAAGCAGGAGTGGCATCCACTTCCAAAATGGCTTGCCTCTGGAAATTCTAGGAACAGTGCTCAGGCCTTTCATTCATAGGGTTGCCATGAGTTGTCTACGACTCAATGGCACCTAACAACAATAAAAACGACAACATAGAGAGAGCTACGTTGGCCTAGTGGACAGAAAGTTATGCTAGCAAGCCCAAGGGTGATTTTAATCTATGGCCCACAGGCCTGGTTCAAATTGGTTTTTTGTCAAACATTCTTCCGGGTAGTATAACACTGACCTGTATATTGCTTTACAGAGGTAACTCGTGGTTGCTGTTATGCTAAACACTGTGACACTGATGTACCAAATGTGATAATGGTTACTCATGATGGACAGTGTTTGGTGGAGCTTCCCAACTAAAACAAGGTTGGAAGCAGGAGTGGCATCCACTTCTGAAATGGCTTGCCTCTGGAAACTCTATGAACAGTGCTCAGGCCTTTTGATCATAGGGTCACTATGAGTCATCTACGACTCGACAGCACCTAACAATAACAACAACAACCTACAGTCAACAGGTATTTAACAAGGAAATAAAACCTACCAAATGGGGAAGCAACAACCTCTTAAAATAATGGTGGTAGTGAAACTGGACATCTACCTGAAGAAAGCTGAAGCCAGATCCATATCTCATACCCATACACAAAAATCAACTTACGGTGGATCAGAGATGTAGGGGTAAAGCTAAAAACTGTTAAGAATAAGAGATAAAATGGGATCATCAAACTTGGAAGGGCTAGCCTGAAGTATAAATAGGCTGGCCAGAAATGCACAATCAGGCGAGAGAGAAAAAATTATGAATGGGCCCTTCTAAAAATTAAGTCCCTGTTTCCATCAAAACCTTTTTCCAATAGGGTGAAAAGAATACCTACACTCTGGGGGGGAAATGTACAATGACATTCTAGACAAGGGTCTCATAGCAAAAGTTTATAAATATACAGGGCCTCCTGATAATCACACACAAAAAATTTCACAAAGGAAGACATCTGGAGGGCCAACAGATGTGTGGCGAAATGCTCAGAATCACTGGCTATGAGCTAAATGCGAATTAAAAATCACAGTAAGATAGTCTGTCACTCCAGTAGCAGTAGCAGTTTAACTGGACAGCAAGCAATAAATGTTGGAGAGAATGTGGAGATTGGAAATCTTACGCGCTGCTGGTGGGATCATAAAATGGTACAACCACTCTGTAAGACAATTTGATGATTCCTCAAAAAGCTGAATGTAAAAATCTCATATGACCTAATTATTGCAATTCTGGGAATATACACCAAAGAAAATAGGATGGAGACACAAACAGAGATTTGTAAATATATGTTCATAGCAGCATTATTATCAATCACAAGAAAATATAAAAAGTGCAAGTGTCTGTCAACAAATGAATGGATTGAGGAACTATGATATATTCATTCACACAATGGAAAACTATATAGCACTAAGGAACAATTTAAAGCAGTTAGTATGGTTGATGAGTATACTCTAGGAAAGCAAAGATTTAGCAGGGAAATAAATCAGGTTATTTTAATAGTCAAGACACCATATATAGAGCTTTGGATTATATAGATAAATTGAAGATGAGAATAATTTGAATTTTTTTTAATCCAATAAGGAATAGGAGAGGAAAAAACTTAAGGCTATTTTTTAACAGTGGTTTTAATGATAGTTTACAAAATATTTGTTTTCATTAATTTATTCATGTATTTCTTCCTCCTCTTTCCCCAGTTCACTTGGTAATGCTTGTTCTGTTCCAGATTAGTAATTGTCACAATGTCCAGTCATCCATTCCTTTTAGGTTGGCCTTCCCTTCACCTATTCTAGTGTATTCATTATCTCGCCATTATTTCCTGCTCTTCCTGGTAACTCATATCCATCCTGTTATTACAATAATGGTTGTATGCAGGATTTGTTATTTTGTGATTGAGATATTTCACTCATCATAATGTTTTCCAGATTTGTCCATGTTGTAGTGTTTTACAAATTCATTGTTTTTCAATATTGCTATCCCACTACAATTTATCCCACTATTAGCTATCTCATTGCTGGGAATATACCCCTAAGAAATTAGAGCCATGACAAAAGCAGATATACACACACTTCTATTTATTTCAACCTTATTTACAATAGAAAAGAAATGGAAGCAGCCCAAATGTCCATTAACGAGAGAATAGATAGAGAAGTTGTGGTATATCCACATATTGGAATATTATGCAACATTCAAAGGTATTTCTTAGATTCATAGTCTGAACAATTAGGTTAATGGAATGTTAATTATAGAGATAGGACTTCATTGAGGAAAATAAGGTTCAGACTAAGAAGTAATCGTTGTTGTTATGTGCCGTTGAGTTGCTTGCAACTCACAATGACCCTATGTACAACAGCCCTACACCCTAATCTGCCCTGCACCAATCACACTGTCTCAGACACACCCATCCCAATTACCCAGTCACTGAACCAATCCACCTAATAGAGGGTCTTCCCCTTCTACACCCTCCCTCCACCCTCCCAAGCCTGATGTCTCTCTCCAAGGACCTCTTCCTCCTTACAACATGTATGTCCAAAGTATGTCAGACGAAGCCTCAAAATCCTTGCCTCCAAGGAACAGCTTCGTTTAACCCTCTCCAGGATGAACCTGCTTGTTTTCTTAGCAGTTCATGGTATATTCAGTACTCTTCTCCAGCACCACAGCTCAAAGGCATCAATTCCCCTTCTATCCTCCATAGTCATTGTTCAACTCTCTGACGCATAACAAGTGATTGCAAAGACCATGGCCTGTATCAGGTACTCCTTAGTCTCCAGAGTGACACCTTTGATCCTTAGTACTTTGGAGAGGTCCCTAGCAGCAGACATTCCCATCACCAAGTAATTATTAGATCTGGCTATAATGAAGACATTGATGATCTTTGATAAATTTAGTTTCAGTTATCTTGATGACAAAAGCCAGATTAAAGTAGAAAAAAAAAAAAAGAAAAGAAAAATTTAATGGTAACATCTCAGAAGAGGCTTGTCACCCAAGCTCCCACTTCTCCCTTCAGCATACACACAAAAATGCAAGGATGTGCAAACCTACTAGTGTTGTCAAATCTGTTCTGAGTCCTGGAGTCCTAAGTCCCATATGTGAAGAATAGAATAGTGCTGTGCCATAGGCTTTAAATGACTGATTGTTTAGACGTTGATAACTAAGCCCTTATTTTGAGTTGCTGTTAGGTGAGCTCATACTTCCAATCTTAAGCCGGGTGTTTAATCCTTTATATGATTCAGAGACAAATCTCTTGAAAAGTATATCATTCTTACAAAGCTAGAGAGTCAATGAAAGAAAAAAAAGAAGACCTTCAATAAATGGATTGACCTGGTGCAGGACTAAGCAAAGTTTAGTTCTATTATGCATACAATCGGTATGAGTTGGAGTAGACGGGAAGCCACTGCACAATAACAACAACCTATACACATCACACACATACGCACACATGCACAAGAAATTTCACTAAGTTACGTGGAAGCACAGGAGCTCTGGTGGCCTAGAGGGTAAGATGTTGTACTGCCAACCCAAAGGAAAAAGGTTCAAAACCACCAGCTTCTCCACTGGAGAAATATGAACAATGGTCTTCTATGCAATTTATAGCCTCTGAAAACCTACTGAAGCAACAGCTATGAGTTGGTATATAACAACGGCATATAACAATAAAATGTAGAAGTATATTTCACTACACATGTTTTACTATATACATACAATCCTTTCAACAAACACTTCCATCACATACATAAATACATAAACCTTATTCTTAACATATAAACCACATGCACTGTCATGCACACATAAGCACACACAGACCATTCACACACATGAGCACTTAGAATGCATTAGGTGCTCCTTCACAGTGCTTCCAGAGCCTCTAGATAAATTTCTGCCTTAATTAACTGATTACTGCCAGTTGTCCATGAAATTTAGCTGTGAAATACTACTCTAACAATCACCATTCATATAAACTGCAGTATGACAGGCATTTGAGCTGAACATCTTCAGTTTCAGGACAGAGATTTTGATATCCTTATCACCTGGCTATCTGTGTTCCTCTACTATTCATAAAGTTTTCAGAGGCCTCCTATTTTAGAAGTGGAAGGCAAGTTCTGCTAAGAATGAGAAGAAGACCCTCAACCACTAGGATTGACACTGTGACTGCTGAAATGGACTTCAGTGTGTCAGGAAGTGTGAGGATGTCATAGAATAGAACAGAGTTCATATATGTTGTTTATAAGGTTGCCACGGGTTGTACTTGACTCAGTGACACCTAACAACAACAGCATGATCTGGTTAATGCCAGGGACCCATGGCATAGTGTCTTCATAATCTTAAAATGGTAACAGCACTTTTTTGTAAACTATGTTACATACTTCCACTTAATTAAAATGATTGACTTTGCAAGTCAAAGTGCTAACTGCAGGTCAGAGAGATCTGTGTGATTCAGATCTGAATTTCAACATATGGTAAGGAGAAATAGTGACGCTTTCACCCAAATTCAAAGAGGGTGAATTTACACTTACTCACTTTATTATGTGATTTCCCTCCTTATCCTTTTCCCTCCCTTCTTCCTTTTCCTTTCCCCCTTTGAACATGTATACACATCACATCTTCCTCAGTTACCCTTTTATTTTCACACTAAGAGTCTTATTCAATATTTGTCCTTTTGAGACTGAGCTATTTCACTTAGCATAATGCTCTCTAGACTCTCCATGTTATATAGTATTTTAAAAAATTTTTACTCCTTAATGCTGCACAGTATTCCATTGTGTGAATATACCACAAATTTTCAATCCATCTGTTTGTTGATGAGTATTTGGACTGTTTCTATTTTCTTATTATTGTAAATAACACTGCTATGAGCATAGGTATACATATCTCTGTTTGTATCTCAGTCTTTATTTCCTTGGGGTATATTTGTAGCTGTGGAATAGCTGGGCCATATAGCATTTCTATGTTCAGCTTTTTGAGGCAACAGCAAATTGCCCAAATTGCCTTCCAGAATGGTTGTACCATTTTACAATGCCACCAGCAGTACATGAGAGTTCCAATCTTCTCACATCCTTTCCAACATTTATTGCTCACTGTCCTGTTAATCTTCAGTACAATTACTGGTGTAAGATGATATCTCATTGTTAAAAGACCAGACTAAGTGGAAAAATACTGCCTGTTTATAGATAGGAAGGCTCAACATTGTGAAAATGACATTCCTACCAAAAGCAATCAACAAGTTCAATGGAATCTCAATGTTGACACCAAACACATACTTCAAAGAGATAGGAAAGGCAATTGGCAGGTTTATTTAAAAAACAAAGGGACTACCAAATAAGAAAAGCTCTTAAAAAAAAATAATTAAGTGGAAGGCATAGCACTCCCTGATCTCAAATCCTACTATACAGCCAGAATAACCAAAACAGCATAGTCTAATACCAGACTCAGAGAACAATGGAATAGAATCAAGAACCCAGAAATCAATTGTCAATTACTTACTGTCAATTGTTATTTGATGAGGAAACAAAACACATCAAATAGTGAAATGACAGACTCTTCAACAAAGGTGTTGGCAAAACCGGTCATCTACCTGCAGAAAATTGGAACAGGAACTACATCTCACACCATATACAAAAAATCAACTCAAGGTGGATCAGAGTCCTGGAGTTAAGACCCAAAATTACCAGGATCAAAAAAGACAAAATGAGACCAAACTTAGAAGCCCTAACTATGCCATATATAGGTTTGCAATATAGCCAGAAATGCACAACCAAAAGAAGATGAAATTGAGGAATGGGACTTTCTAAAAATTAAGTCCCTGTGTACATAAAAAACTTTTCCAAGTAGGGTGAAAAGAAAGCCTACATACTGAGGGGGAAAACTTCTGGTAATGACATTTCAGAAAAATGTCTCAATAATTATTTTTTTAAATTTTTTTGGTATAGAAGTGGCACAGGGCCTCCACAAGAAAATGACTGATAATCTAGTAACAAAATAGGGAAAATACATGAAAAGACTCTTTTCAAAGGAAGATATTCAGATGGCCAGCAAACACTTGAGGAAATGTTCAAAATCACTGGCAATCAGAAAGATACTAATCAAAGCACCTACTATTATTATGCATCTTTATTGTATATTTGACTAATTTTTGGCTGCAAAATTCAGTAGATGTTCCCAATTACTTCTTTGGGTTTAGTGCTTGGTATGTATATTTGAATAATTGTTCTATTAATAGGACTTCCTTTTATGTGTGTGGATAATCAGTATCCTCTCATTGTACTCCAGGATAGATGTTGAAATAGTCTATTTGACTATGAATGGAACATCATTTTTTCTCAACTTGTCTTTCTGGCATAATATATCAGATGATTATATGATACCAACTAGCCACAATGAGTCCATCTCAGCTCACTGATGGCTAGGATGCTGATCTCTATACATCCCATTTCATTTTTGACAACTTCCAATTTTACTAGATTCATACTTGGTACATTCCATGTTCCAATTATTAATGGATGTTTGAAGTGGTTTTACTGTCTTCCAGTCAAAAAAATCTCCACTTTAATTCTATATCTAACAATATATTTCTCTGTTATTTGTAGAGTTTTTGAAGGCTTATTATTTCAGAAGTGGATGGCCAGTGCTTCTTATATCTATCTGGAAGCTCTGCTTGTTCACCATGGTTGACCCTGCAGGTATTTGAAATACCACTGGCATAGCTTTCAGCATCAAAGCAATCTGGAAGCACCCCCTCCTCCTGTCCCCAGTACAGCAAACTGACTTATAAGTGCTATATTTATAAGAACAAGCTATAATCAAGCATGCACATACAGAAACTATATTAAAATAAGAAGCAACATGAAAGTCATCTTCTCCTACACAGCAAACATACAGGTTAAGTGCTGCCCATAAGAGCAAATCATAAAACAAGCAAGCAAACAAATATCATAAAACAAACATGGATGCTATGGGAAAGGTGTATCAAGGGTGTGTCAAGGAGTGGGTCAACTAGTCTAGGGCAAAGTTTCTGTTGACTTCAGAGGAGGCTGGGCTAGTCTGCTTGGCCAAAGTTATTATCTTTCCAAGTTCAGGGATGGGTGTCTTTCAGTCAGAGTAGGTGACCCTCCTAATTTGAGTGTTGTCTGTAGGTCAAGGTTAGCAGAGTTTGTATGCTCTGAAAATTTCCAGTCCTAGAAATAGGATGGAATGGGTTTGGCTGAGGTAGAGATGGATCTTGGTAAGGTAGGTACTAGCAGTAGGAGGTAGGTAGGAGTGTGGGAGAACACCGCTCACCACGTGGTAAGTAGTTGGGAGATGGGCATAGGGGGCAAGGGATGGACTGGATCTTTTCGATGGTATGGGTACCACTGCTGTTGCTGCTGCTACACTCCCTCCTAGGTTCTCAGGCCATGTTGATAACTGTTCAAGATGGTCTTACTATGGTGTTTATGGTTCTGGGTTCTCTTGTTTTTCTTATTTGCAGTTTCAGTTTAGAGTCTCCTTCAAATTGTTCATTTTAAATCAAGTATTCAGAAACCAACACTTACCTGTGAAGCAGTACAGAAAAAAAAAGAAGTCAGAGGAGTGCATTTTTAGTCACAGAAATTCCTTAGGTACCACAAGCAAGGTATAGAAGAGATGGCAGGAATGCAAGATCCAGCAAAGACATGTTTGGGGGGCTCATACAGACTATGTGATAGATAGCTCTTCTTCACAGTCTTCTTAAACACCAATGTACAAATAAATGCCCAAGGGTTCTTGTTAAAATTCAGGTTCTCATTAACTGAGAGGAAGAAGGAGTTTTATTTCCTGCAGTTCTAGTTGGACACTGGGGAATGCTGGTGCTGCCGGCCCTGGGACCACTCGGGTAAGCCAGTTGTAAAGGGATAGGTTCTTAGTAGTGACCTCTTAGCTTCCTGCCTAAACTAAATTGACAAGTTTCTTTAACCACAGAATCTATTTCAATAAGTCAGTGTTAGCTTTTACCTGTAGTATCACTTTACAGACACCATGCTGGGGGCCATTCAAGGGGCAGATATAATCGAGTTTGAATGAAGCACTGAGATTTACTCAAAGTAAGCATGTTTGGTAAGAGTAAGAAGGGGAAAGAAAAGGAGGGGTGCTGCAGTTGGTCCAGAAATAACCACTTTTGTAAAGTTCCTGGTAAAAACTAGCTCTAATCACATTTCATGCTTAATACTGTAAGCATTTTTCTTTTAACAAGTGAATTTGGCAATGTAGACAGCCTTGAGTGAGATTTCCAGAGTTCTTTGGTTTCAGCCAAGCTGAAGACTGCTCTGATGTTGTGGTTACATGCCCTTCTGCATGAAAATAGAATTTTGTGAAGGATGAATAGAGATAGTCTCAGGTGGAAACATGAAGCACCCATCAGTCAAAAGAGAGCAGTTAGTGGGAAGTGGTAATCCATCATGGCAGAATTGCTGAGCCAAAAGACAGGATTGGCTGAGGGAAAAAAAAATGAAGGAAAACAATGGCAATAATTACGTAACAAGATATTAATATCTTCCCCTGAACTATTGTGAGATTCAACGTTGCTAATATTTTAGAAAATGTCATTGTTGTTGTAGGTGGCATTGAGTCGAGTACAACCCATAGTGACCCTAAGAACAACAGATCTGAGCCTTGTCCTAGCCTGTGCCATCCTCATAATATCTGACACACTCAAGCCCATTGTTGCAGTCACTCAATTGAGGATGTTCCTCTTCTTTGCCATTCCTCCACCTTTTCAAGCATAGTTATCCTTCTCCAGGGAAAAACCTTTCCTAGCAACATGCCCAAAGTATGTGAGACAAAGCTCCACCATCCTTCCCTCCAAAGAGTACTCTGGCTGAATCTTCTCCAAGACATATCTGTTTGTTCTTTTGGAAGTCCGTGGAATATTCAACACTCTTCTTCAACACCACAGTTCAAAACCAATAACAATTCTATTCTTCTGTTATCCTTATTCCAGTTCTCAGTACTGCAGCAAATGATTGACAAGACCACGATCTGCTTCAGGTACATCTTAGTCCTCAAACTAACATATTCGCTCCTCAATAATTTGGAGAGGTCCCCGAGTGCAGACTTTCCTAGTGCAATATCTCTCCTAATCTCCTGAATTCTGATACTAAGTATAATGTCTGTAAATCCAAGGTCACTGACAGTTTCAATCTTCTCTCCACCTATCATGATATTACCTACTGGTTCAATTGTGAGACTGTATATTTTATTGATGCTGAGATACAATCCATAGAGAAGGCTTTGATAGTCAATGCTCAGCAGCATGCTTCAAGTCTTCCTCACTTTTAGCAAGCAAGGTTGTATCATCTGCAAACTGAAGGTTATTTATGAGTCTTCCTTAAATCCTAATACAACATTCTCTTCATAGAGTGCAGCTTCTCAAATAATTTGCTCAGCATACAGATTGAATAGGCATGGGCGAAAGATACAATCCTGATGTACATCTTTCTTAATTTTGAACCATGTATAGTTCCCTTACTCTGCTTGCTTTTTGGTCTAAATATAGGTTTCACATGAGCACAAATAAGTATTTTTGGGTTCCCATTCTTTTCAACTGTGGTTGCATAGTCAAAAAAGCACGAATAGACTTTTTTTCTGATTTTTTCTTTTTTTTCCTTCAGCGAGGATCCATCTGGCATCAGCAATGATTTCTCTGATGGCCTTCTCTAAACCCAGCTGACCTTCTGGCATTTCACTGTCAATGTATTATTCTAGAAGTTTTGGGATGACCAGTAGTTTGCTTGCATGTGATATTAATAATGTTGTTGTTAAGTTGTTGCTAAGTGCCATAGAGTTGTAGATGACACATAGAGACTCTATGAATGAAAGTCTTGAACACAAACTTTCATCTTTTCTCCAAGTTCATAGTTTCCGGAGGCAATCTATTTTTGGAAGTGGATGCCACTCCTGCTTCCAAATTTGTTTTATTTGGGAGATTCACAAAAATTAGGTTCAAGGCCCTTTTTATTTATTTTTTAAAATACAAATTTTTATTTTAATTGTCATTTTAACCAAAGTTTACAGAAAAGTTAAATTTTCAGTCATTCATTATTGCACATTTTACGCACTCTCCCTCCCTTGCCTTCCCCAAGTTGACATTTTTCCCCTTTGCATTGGTTTATTTAAAAAACTCTAATACAAATTCAAACAAATTCTTTCAAGTTCCCTCACTCCCCCACCCATCAAACTGTACAACCCAATGATTAATGCCCTCTTCCCCCTGTACATCCACATCCCTCTGCACATCCACATGCCTCTGCTTCCAGCCTCTCCCAACCATCCTGGATCCTTATACTCATTCTACAATAACGGTCTTATATAATATTTATCCTTGTGAGACTGAGTTCACTCAGCATAATCCTCTCCAGTGCCTCCCAAGTTAGGTAATAATTTTCAAATTTATTGCTCCTGCATGATGCATAATTATTCCATTGTATGAATTTACCATAATCTCTCAATCCATTCATTTGTGGTTG
>NW_006399851.1:6914591-6915453 GCF_000299155.1 Elephantulus edwardii | reverse complement strand
TCCATTCTGTCTTAATCTTGGAGCTCTACTAAAACCTGTCTTCCATGGGTGACCCTTTTGGCATTTGACACATTAGTGGCACAACTTCCGGTGTCAAAAAACCCGTAAGTTCCTTCAGTACAGCAAACTGACAGACAAGTTCTGTACTAATTAAAAAAATAAATAAATAAACAAGCAAGAATACTGAAACCCAAGCAACAGAGTGATTAGCAATGGGCAGATAATTTCCCTCATACAACAAACTGACAGATAATTCTCACTCACAGTATAGAAGCTTCCAGATCTAAACCACAGGTATCAGCTCTAGGGAAAGGCTTTCTTTCTCTGGAAGCTCTGGAGAAGGGCCCTGTCTCTGAGCTTCTGCTCTTGGACCACCTTTATGAGGCTTAGTGTCTCTGCTTTGACTTGGGCAGGGCCAATCTGAGACCAGTGGTGCTGTGATGGAGACCTGAGTGGGTTCTGGAATCTTTCAGCTGAGACACATGACTGGCACAACAGAATAATGTTTCAGGTGAGGGTGATATCTCAGCTGGATCTGGTATGCTTGTGCTCTGTTTTTAAGAATCACATAGATAAATTTGAAAATCATATATAATCTACAATGCAGTAAGTAAAAAGGCAGGAGGAAATGTGGTTGTATTCATAGATAAAAGACCATTTCCACATCCATCCTGAAATATAATGTTTTGAGCTACAGGATATTATCCATACACATACAAGGAAGTCCAGTGAATACCACTATCATGCAAATATATGCACCAATAACTAGATCCAAAGGGGAAGAAATAAAAGATGTCTTCCAACTTTGCAGTCTGAAATTGATCAAGACACATTAATAATAATATATATTAATAATTATTTA
>NW_006399851.1:6890686-6913270 GCF_000299155.1 Elephantulus edwardii | reverse complement strand
GTGGACTTGGTGACAGAAATAAGGCTGGACATAGAATGATAGAAATTTGTACCATCAGTGATTCATTCATTACAAATACCTTTTGTAAGAAACAAGAATGACAACTATTCACATGGATCTCATCTGATAGTCTACTCAGGAATCAGATTAATTAATCTGTGGAAATAATCATTACGTTCAATACAAGCTATGAAAATAAGTGATTTCAATCAGCTGTTGGGAGCTGATTGTGGAATAGATCATCAATTACTTTTATGCAAGTTCAAACTGAAGCTAAAAAAAATTTAATCAAATCCACAAGAATCAAAATTTGACCTTGAGTCTATTTCACCGAATTCAAGCATTGAATTGCAATTCTTTAATAGCCTATGAGCTGAATACTGAATGATCCAGGAAGCACCAAAAGAAGACAAAAAGAGTACACAGAGTCACTGTGCCAAAAAGATTTGGCTGACACAGAAAAATTTTATGAAACAACATTATACATAATCAAGAGACAATGGTGATGAAGGAAGAAATTCAAGTTGCTTTGAAGAAATTGGCAAAAACAAGGCCCTAGCAATTGATTTAATATTACTTGACATACTTCTACAAATAGATGCAGCCCTTGATGTGCTCATCAGACTGTGCCAAAAAATCTGGAGGACAACTACCTTGCCAAGTTACTTGAAGAGAGTCATATTTATTCCTATTCATAAAAAGGTGCTTCAACAGAATATGGGAATTATCAAACGATATTGCTAATATCACAAGCAAGCAAAATTCTGATGAAGATTATAAAAACAAAACAAAACAAAGCACCAAGCAACTGGAACAGTATCTTGACAGGGAATTATCAGAAATACAAACTGGGTTTGAGAAAGGCTCTGGGACTGAGGATATCATGACCAATGTCACATGGATCTTGGCTGAAAGCAAAGAGTACAAGAGGAATGGCTATTTGTGTTTCATTGACTATGCAAAGGCATTTGAATATGTGTACCACAACAAACTGTGGCAAACTGAGAAGAATGGGAATCTCAGAACACTTGCTTGTGCTTATGAGAAACCTACACTTGGACCAGGAAACATTCATTAGAACAGCTCAATGAAACACTGCATGAAAATCAAGCAAGGAGTACATCGGGGATGCTTCTTGTCCCCAAGCATTTTCAATCTGTATGTGAAACAAATCATTCAGGAGACTGGCCTTTATGAGAAGGAATGTGACATCAGAATTGGGAGAAGACTCATCAACAACCTGCATTACGCAGATGACACGACCTTGTTTGCTGAAACTGAGGAGGACCTAAAGCATTTGCTGCAAAAAGTCAAGGACTGTAGTCTTCATTATAGATTGAAGCTCACTGTCAAAGATTCTCACTACTGGGCCATTTGGCAGCACCATAATGTACAGAGAAGAGAATGAGGTTAACAATTACAGTTTGCTTGGTTCAACAATCAACACTTTTGGTACCAGCAGTCATAAAATCAAGACAAATTGAATTAGGAAAATCTGCTGTTAGAGACCTCTCCAGGATGCTGAAGAACAATAATGTCAGTCTAGTGATTAAAGTGTGCTTGATCCATGCCATGGTCTTTGCAATTACTTGCTATGCATCAGAGAGTGGAACAGCGCCTAAGGGTGACAGAAGAAAAATCAATGTCTTTGAGTTGCTGGACAAGAATACGTTCTGTGACCTGTGAAGAGAACAAACAGGTTCATCCTGGAGAGGGTGAAACAAAGCTGTTTTCTTGGAGGCAAGAATTTTGAAGCTCTGTTGCCAGGAAGGACCAGTCCTTGGAGTAAGATATCATGCTTGGAAGGATAGAGCAACAACATAGGAGAGGAAGATCCTTTATGAGAAGGATTAACACTGTGACTGGGTTTAATAGGGCAGTTCGGTTGGAGGCAATGTGATCCGCTCAGGACAGGGCAGGGTTCAGAGCTATTGTGGTTGCTATGAGTCACAGTCACCTCGATAGCACATAAAAACAAAAACAGCAATGACAGGAAGTGTAAAGTAGCATAAGTATCAAGTTTTAAACATCAAAAATCCAATGCAGGGTTGTCCTGAGTTACTACTAAATTGACAGTAATAGGTTTGGTTTTGGTTTGGTACATTGATGATTAGACTTATGATGAGAGCATCATCATTTATAAATGCGTTTAAGTGCTCCATCTGTTTTAAAAGAGAGCATGCTCTAAGGCATGACTAAAAATCTTGCTGCTAGAAAACCAGTTACCATCTAGTACACTGTGTTTCAAGGCAAGTCTGTGTGCCTGAGAGTAAAACTGTGTTCTACACGTTAATATTTCAGAAATAGACCACCAGGCAGGTCTGTCTTTCAAGGCATTTCTGGGCATCCTCAAATCTTCAACCTATTGGTTAAAGCTAAGCTAGAGACCAAGAGTAGCTTTGTTTTGTTTGACTCTTTGAGCTCAGATTTCTCCTTAGGTAGAAGGTAAATATAATAAAAAGAATGATGTAAAATATGAATGCAATTAAGATGTAAACTACATCTTTTACATAATCTTGGAGTGAGATTCTCAGAAAATCACTGAAGATAGGGAAAAGATGTAACCTTGTGTTTGGCATGTTTGGCTGCAGAACAGAGCATCTTCATTATTCATAGCTTCTGTATTTGCATATCCTTTTAGTTGTTAAACTTTATTTATAACTGCAAAACCACACTGGTGGCACTCCTCTGGTTGCTGAGAATATACAAAATCAACAAAAAAATTCACTCTCCCGGCACATACATTTCTAGTTAAAATCAAATAAAATGATACCTTACTTTCTTATTTCAGCTTCCATACTGTAAACACGTGTTCATTTTGCACATTACTTATTGTGCCAAATTGTTCTCTTTTCAAGCCAATCATTGGTGGTTTTCCTGATTATGGTGTGTCTATCATCAAAGTGTGCCTAGTATTCCTGAGAGCAAGAAGGTTATGACGTCACTTACAGACAAAATATACACTAGAAAACTTTATTATATTGCTGTTGGCCCTGAGAAGATCTATCAATAATTCGTATTAAATAAGGTTATCTTTTAAAAAACACAGAGAAAGAAAAGTTGTATGCTAGTTGACAAAAATGCTTATAATCAGAGGCTCACAGTAAAGCAAATCTGTATTTTCTCTGGGAACAAAGGTTCAGGATTCACTTACTCAGTGTTTTTAGCAACTGCCCATAACTGTCATGAGTAATGTAAATTAATTGTACCTAATTGTTTTTGTTGTTAGATGCCATGAGTCCACTACAGTGATTGTAACCCTATGAACAATAGATCTAAACCTAGTTCTGTCTTCCCTATCCTCACAATGTCTAATATGCTCAAGTCCATTGTTATAGTCACTATATCAATGCATCTTGTTGAAGGTCTTCTTCTCTTTCTCTGACCCTCCACCTTTCCCTGCATGAAGTCTTTTTTTCCAAGGACTGGTCCCTCTTGACAACATGCCCAAAGTATGTAAAATGAAGTTTCATCTTTCTTGCCTCTAAAGAGCATCCTGACTATAGTTGCTCCTAGATATATTTGTTTGTCCTTTTGCCCATACACAGGATATTCAATACTCTTTTCCAATACCACAATTCAAAAGCATTGATTTGTTTTCTGTGATATTTAGTCATTATCCAACTTTCAGATGCATAATAAGCAATTGAAACATAACAGCAATGAAGAAATAAAAAGACGTGTTGCATTGAGCACCTTACTTAAACAAATATGAGTATGCTGGTTGTTTAGGTATTATGGAGTTGATTATGGCTTATTATGATCCTATGAAAAACAGATCAAAAGCTTGATCTATTATCTTCCACTTTTTGCACAATCTCTACCATATTCAAAGCTACTGTTGTAGTCACTATGCCAATTCATCTTAATGAGAATCTTCTTTTTCTAAAGTCTTTTTTTGTCCTGGCATGAAGTCTCTTTCTAAGAATCAATGGCTCCTGATAACATGCTCAAAGTATGTGAGATGAAGGGAAATAGGTGGTGATATTCTTATAAAACAAAAAGTCAAGAGTCTTTTCACTGTTGGTATGAAATCAGATGCTCAGGAGTATATTCCAGGTTTTAGACTCTATTTTCATTCCTCTTCTTAGCACTTTGAATTTTTACTTTGTACTTGTCACTACATTATCACTATATGATTGTCATACTTCAGATATCACAGTGGCATTCAGGGACAAGAAAAGGATAAAATGAGTGCAAAAACTACTTGTTTCTGTCCCCTTTTTCAGCAATGTTTTCCAAAATGTTCTACTTCTCTCAGACATGTTGAAATGCTATGTGACATGACTGCTCTTAGCTTTTATGATGGCTAGAAAATTCACATTTAGCTTTGAAAATCTCACTAGTTAAAGGCAGGAATGTATAAAGGAGTTAGAGAGTGAGATTTTTTATGATATCCATGGTCTATTTCAGATGACCAAGGAATATCAACATTTACCTTGAATGAAAGCTCAACAGTGCTAGATGACTCATCTAAGCTTACTTAGTAGTGAGGGAAAAATATAAACTGTAACAAAGATAAATCATAAGCTATTCTAAAATATAGCTTTGATTTTAATTTATAATTCACAAATTGCATATTAGATTACATTAATTTCTACAAGGAAATTGAAAAATAGAAAATAGGTAAAATTATTGTTTAGGATTTTTACATGATTCCCTATTCTTCCAACATCTATTTTAAACTAAATAACTCACTTGTTTATAGGTCTAAAATTCTACTTACATTGCTTAATTACTCCTGACTTTCTAATATTAGTTAGTCTCATTTTTTATTTTACCATATATATATTATCTTCCTTTATTGCAATTTCAAATTTTCATACTTAAAAACAACTAAGATACCTCAGTTTAAGGGACATCTACATCAGTTTTCATGACAAAATTCACAAGGACAAAGTTCTACATCCTGCTGTGGTGAATGAGTAGTGAACTAGGATCTTAAAAGCTTGTGTGGCCACCTAAGATACTCTCCTATCCAAAAGGAGGGGGGGGAAAAAGAAAGTCAAAGATTCATGGAAATAATTAGTCCAAAGACTAATGGGAACATTAACATCAACTTCCTTGATCCTGATTTCAGAAAAATTAGATGGTGTCCAATTACTACTAGCAACAGCTCTGACATAGATAGAAATAGAAGACCCTAGATAGAGTGGAAAAAATAAAAAGTGAAACAAAACTCATATTGGTTAGCTAGATACTGATGAAACTCCCAAGGCTGTGGTCCTTAGTCTCTCTTCAAGTCTGGAACTGGACTTTAGCGTCATAACTCAACTTTCCACCAAACTATAGCTAGTTCTATAAGATTGGTAGCGACAGGAAAGTACATATTAAAACAATCAATTATATTAGAACTAAAGGAAATATATGATCAGGGATAAAGCTAGAAGGCAGGAAGAGATAGGAAAGAAGATGACAAGACATCAAAAACACAGAAAAGTGGGAAGAGTACTGTTACATTGTAGGGCTGATAGGAAATAAACCGTCTTTAAACCGTTTAATGGAAAGTTAATGTGCTCTGTCAATTTTCATTCAAATTACATTAAAAAGTTAAGCAGAAGAAAGTACAAATGTTTTATTTCCTTTCTTGTAGAAGTTTTACAATTTATCCTTAAAATGCAAGCCAACTTCTAAAAGAATAAAACACTTAGTAATAAATTTAATAAGGGATAGACAGTCTTACTAAATGACAACTCTGTAAAACACTATTTATAGAGTTTATAAAAGACTTAAATAAATATAAAGACATTCTATATTCATGGATTGGGAGATTCCATATAGTTAAGATGTCAATACAATACTAGTCAAAGCTATCTATAGAGTCAATGGAATTCCAATTAAAAACTCCAGCCTTCTTTATAGAATAGTGAAAATCAATGAATCATTATTATGTCAAAGGTCATAACCCAGTGTAGACTGGAGTGCCCTGACAGTGAGTACACCATTTCCACCTGCTCAATTCACTCGATCTTTGCTGTTCTTCCATCCTTCCCATTTCCTACAACAGTATGTCACTGGAACATCTGTCACTGTTATGGATTCATCTCTTGTTTTTGTTGTTTGCACTCAATAGTGAACATTATAAACTATACCAACTATAAGTTCTTCAAGAATAAAAACAATGACTTCCATTTCCTGTACAAATGTTCTCACATTCCCACATAACAACCAACACCAAAGAGGATGTTGACCAAATTATTCACCTGGAGATCAAACTGGATATCAGTCTACAGAGTCTGTGAAAAGTTTATTTATTCTTTCCAATTTTATGACAATGGTTATTTAAAATGTTCTCAAGCATTAAGCCTTACTCTTTCTATCAAAACCAAGCATTTATGATTGATGTTGTAACAAAGATAAAGAAAGCTTTTTTACAAATAACAAGAGCAATGTGTAATATAGGGAACTCTGGTGGCTTAATGGAAAAGAATTACACTATCAACCCATAGACACATGGTTTGAATCCATCTGCTCTGCTGAAGAAAGACATACAATCTCCTCCTTTTCAGATTAACTGGCAAATTTACTGCCTCTGAAAACTCACTGGAGGTTCAGCTATGAGTTGTTTCTAACTCAGTGGTACTCAACAATAGCAATGTAGTACATGCATAACTATGTCTGAATAACATTTCATCGGGTTTTGATCAGGAGAGCTTGATTTATTTCAACAGAGCATTGACTCAGACTGGAGAATAGGGCCCATTCCCTTTATCATATTTTTCTAAAATTTAAACAGTTGACTTTCTTAAGACACATTTTGTAAAAGCAACTACTGACATTCTACAAGTCTGTTTGACTTCTTTTCTGTACAGAAACTCTTCTGTGACATTTTGATTTGATAGTCCTCCAAATCAAGTTCTCCATCAATTCATGGGCTGTTCAGAGACTGGTGATCACATAAGCCTAGACTCATGTTTGCAAACCAGCTTTGAGACTTTTTGAGTGGCATCCACTTCCATAATAGCTTGCCTCTGGAAACCCTATGAACTGGAGAAAGGATGAAAGTCACACAAGTGTTGAGGACTTTCGTTCATAGGGTCACTATGAGTCACCTACGAATCTACTGCACTTACCAACAACTACAGCATCTTACTTTTTTTTGTTGTTGTTTTTAACTAGACAACAAAAACATGAGTTGTTGCAAAGAATCAGAATCTATTAACAAACTCTAAACCTGGATAGGTATGTGGCAAGACTCTATTGCACTGAGAGTTTATGAAGAATCCCAAACTCAATTTAAAAATGGAGACTTGTGTATTTAAAAACAAACAGGAAGTCACATTTTTGGCAAGTGTGAAACAATATGAGTCCCAAACAGTGGTCAAAATCTGCATTCATAAAAGCTGAGAGGGCTCTTGACTTGCCAAACATGTTCTGTGAGCTCTCTTTCAAAGAGGATAAAATGCTTTAAAGGACAGGAAAAAACAAAGACATCTTTGGACATTCAGTATATTTTTCTCCAAAATAAAGACTTTGATGAGTTATGTCTAAAAGAATGAAAAACACATGGATGAAGCTTTCTTTGAACAAGCATAATTTTAAATGTAGAGAGAAGACTATGGGTAAAGATTTGCATTCAAGGCCTGTTAAGAGATTCATTCAATCCCAAGTAGTTACAAAAGGGTTGAGTTAGTTCCAACACATCACAAGTTTTTTAAGTCAAGTTAGTATAATTTCCTAGATGTTTTCATTTTTCTAGTGTTTTTTTACAATCAAATACAGCCACCATTTGCTCTGTTGCTTGTCTTCCTGAAATTATAATTGGTTGTTCTCTACACCAGGTTAACGTTCAAATAACAAAGCCTAATTCAAGAAGTGCACCAGATAGAGTTCCCTGTTCTGCAGGCAGAAGCACTTCCTGTGCCTGGACAACACCTGTGAACGTCACCAGGTGCATCTGTGGGCACACTTTCTAAAGTGACCCTTTCAAGATGCTCTGATGCCTCTCCAAACACTCTGCCTAAATTGGTTTCATGTGTCAGTCATTCTCTTTGCATGGAAGGCTGGTTTTACTCTGGCAGTGGGTGACATTTTCCTGGCCCAGTGATCACATGCCTAGGAGGTTTCTCCTCTTGCATGAATACAAATTCTGGCCAAAGGAGCCTGGCTGACATGCTGGAGTCTCAAATCCTCCAGCTGCACAGAGCACAGAGACAGAGCGAGTGGCGCCATGCTGACATTCCCACCCATCATCAGCATTCTCTGTGCATTAGGGGGAGTCGAAGGTTTTCCTATTGTTTTCAGCAAGTGAGGGTAGATCTTGAGGGCTTAAATGCTGAGTCAGAGCTCAGCTCACTCAAGAAATGGGAAATTGTAAAGCTACAGCAATGAATGCTCACTTGATTCCACAGTGTACCTGGGAAGATTAAAAAATTATTGATGTCTGGGCTTCATACCTCAGAGTCTGATTTAATTGACTTGGGTTCCAGTCTGGAAATGTTGACATTTGGTAGCTGTCCAAATTATTTACTGTGCAGCTGAAGTTGAGAATCTCTCAAGGAGAATTATTATGTGGATTCATTATGTGGATCATAATGAAGTATAAAGAGTACACAAACCTGAATGCAAGTTAGTATCACCTGAGGTGATTTTTCAAATACTAGTGCACTGGGAAATTCAGCTGTGAGGGACCACTCAAGAGTACTGAAGAGCAACAACGTCAGGCTGGAGACTAAGGTGAGCTGGGCTATAGTCTTTGCAATTATGTGCTATGCATTGGAGAGTTGGACAGTGACTAGGGATGATAGAAAGAGAATTGATGCCTTTGAGCTGTGGTGCTGGAGAAGAGTGTTGAATATACCATGGACTGCTAGGAGAACAAACAGATTTGTCCTGGAGAGGGTGAAGCCAGAATGCTCCTTAGAGTCAAGGATTCTGACGCTTTGTCTGACATACTTTGGGCATGTTGCAAGGAGGGACTGATCTTTGGAGAGGGACATCATGTTTAGGAGAGTGGAGGGATGGCGCAGGAGAGGAAGACCCTCAATGAGATGGATTGATTCTGTGAGTGGAGTGGTGGGAATAAGTGTGTCGAAGACGGCGAGGTTGGCACAGCATAGAGCGGTGTTTAGGGCTCCTGTACTTAGGGTCACTATGAGTCACAAGTGACTTAATGGCAAATAACAACAACAACAACAAGTGCCCAGTGCTCTGCCTTCCCCAAATTTCTGATTTAGTTAAATATTTACTGTTTTTCACTCTGTGTTCAGTAGAAAGTGTGCATAAGAGGTAGAATACTAGTCAAACATATAGAAGACTCTCATTGAATTACCAGCCACTGCCCTTTCATATGGTGGTCTAGTGGTAAGAAACTGCACTGCAATCTCAATGGCACGGTTCAAATCCACCAACTGTACCATGAGAGGAGGATGGGCAATCTCCTCCTGTGGGATTAACTGCCTCTGAAAACCTCTGGAGGGTCAGCTATGAGTCAGTTCTGACTTGATGCACATGACAACAGCCCTTTCATATATAGTCACCATTTATCTATTGGAGGACCTTTGCATGTTGCTGGGATGTTGGGTAGGTTTCAGAAGAGCTTCTAGATTAAGGTAAAGTAGAAAAAGAGGTATAGAGATCTACTACTAAATATTAGCTCGAGAAACACCTAGGAGTCACATGGTCCAATCTACAACCACACATGGGGGAGATGAAGGAGCAGGCACTGGTTTTTTTCTGTTGTACATAAGGTTAAGGTGGGAGTCAAATGGATCACAGATATCAACAAGAAGTAATGTGCACAGTGTGATGTATATGTCAACTTAGTTTTTGCAGCCAGCCTATAAAACTAAAAACTTGCAGGAGATATCTCCAGGCTGCTCCAAATAATCTTCGCTTCAGGATATTCCCATGCTGGTGTAGTTTTGTGCTTTATGATCATAGCTGGTCTGTCTTTCCAATACAATACTGCAAAAATGAATGTCTAGGCTGGGTCATAAAAGGCATTACAGCTTCCTCCTTGGACCCTGAGTCACTTGCTTGGGCAAAGGTAGACATCATGCCTTCTCAGTAAGTCCTGGTGGAGAGGTCTTTGTAAGCAGAGAGTTAGTGAAGTTGCTACTAAATTCAGTTCCTGGCAACCTTAAGTAGTAAAGTCCTCAAAATCCTCAAAATAGAGATGTTAAGATCCATTGTTTTATCAATTCATCCACTAAAGTTTCCCTCACCTCCACCAAAATGAGGTTCTCTTCCAGATATTAATTCCCTCCTAAGGGAATTAATTCTAAGGGAATTGCCCAAAGCTAGTGAGTTAGACAAAGTTCTTTATGACCCATAATGTTTTAATTCCTTTTTTAGAGGTACATACCAGGCCTTTCTTTCTACTTTGTAAAATTCTACTGAACCCTGTCCACCATGAGTCTTAGAGGACTGGTACAAATGGGTGGAGAACTGTAACATGCTTTGCACTGTTAGTAGGTGGTATAACATCTAACATCAGAGCAACATGCAAGCCAGCACAATATGACAAAATGACAAATGGGTGTTGGTGTTTAAATGAACCCAGTTAGTAAAGACTGAAAATGAAAATTAGGTAATCTGGCTCCAAAATCTGGGCTCTTAAAAAATGATGCAATAGTTGTTATTTCATACTGTTAAATATAATTTATGGAAAAGTCACGGTTGACATACTAAAACAAAGTAAGCAGATTCCCACAAGCCTCTTATATAATATCTTTACATGGCTAATTATTACAAATTATTAGATTATCAGAATGTTATCCTTTCTCTAGTCATTCTACCACTTTTGCTTATTTCAGTGCACAGTTTTGAAGGACGTCTGAGAGCAGATATCCTCTAGCCTTGGGCTGATTGACACCAAAGCATGAATTACACCATCTATACTAAAGATGGTTCAACAATCAAATCTATTAGATATATGTTGTTTAAAGCCATTGTTTAGTAGTCTTTGAAAACTAAGCAACCATTTATATTCTCAAGAAATCCTTCCATGAGGTATAGGAAAAGTTGAGATGCAGGGAGACTTCTGCATTGTCTCTGCAATTATCATAGTGACATTAAGCAAAGCTGATGTCACACTCCCATAAATTCTGACCAAATTATTGTAGGATGGAACCCAACCATGGCTACAACTAAAGTTCCCTAGGAACTCAATGTGTAGCCACAGTTAAAACTACAGAGTTGCAAAACATCGTACAGTCTGTTTCCTCATTGGCTAGAAGGAGGCAATAATCCTATATCCTCTGTGGTTTTTGTGAAAATTAAGAGTAAACAATTTAGGTAAAGGCCTCAGCATGGTACCTGGGCACGTAGTTGGTTGATGATAGATGACATTGTAATGTTTAAATTTCCTAATGTGTTAAAAAAAGGTGTAATACTTAGATAAATATTTTTCTCCAGTGACTACAATAATGTTTTTGTGTTGAGAAATACTTCTCCATCTGGGGAACAAGTAAGTGGCAACTTTATTTTCTCTAATTCTATTATGATTTCACTTTTTACACTTATCATACCAATCTGGAATTTATATTCATATGCAACACAAGGTGGGGATAGAACTTTTCTTTTCCTTACAAAGGAGTGTTGTCCTCCCCTGCATCCCCTGCTTATATACCAAATTCGTTCTTTCTTTCCCTGCTTAGTGATGCTGCCTTAAGTATTTTTCAAGTTTTTAGATATAAATTAGCTTCTATTTTCAGAG
Organism: Elephantulus edwardii; assembly: GCF_000299155.1. Taxonomy (NCBI): domain Eukaryota; kingdom Metazoa; phylum Chordata; class Mammalia; order Macroscelidea; family Macroscelididae; genus Elephantulus; species Elephantulus edwardii. The sequence continues at coordinate 6,901,611 of NW_006399851.1, read as the reverse complement.
CAACCACGGTCATTGATGGACAGCCTCTTTAGTCTTCTAACTTCTTAAAATTCTTCCCAAGGTGCACTGGATCCAGGCCATGGCCTTCTCAATTGCTTTCTGGGCATCTGAGAACTGGATGACTAAGGATGACAGAAGGAGAATGTAAGCCTCTGAGTTGTGGTGCTAGAGAAGAGTACTACACATACAATAGACTGCCAAGAGAACAAACAGATCTGTCCTGGAAATGGAAAACCAGGTTGCTCCTTAGAGGCAAGGATTTTGAATCTCCATCTGATATACTTTGGACATATTGTCAGGAGGGCATCGTGCTTAAAAGGATGGAGGGATAGTGCAGGAGAGGAAGAACTTTGATGAGATGGATTGACATGGTGACTGTGGCAATGGGATCAGGTATGTCAGAGAAAGTGAGGCTGGCTCAAGAAATGGCAGGGTTCAGAGATATGTTCATAAGGGTTACTATGAGTCATAGTTAATAGTACATAATAACAAAAGCTACAAATGTTATTAAGACTTTGAAATACTATATATTTATATATAGATACAGATACAGATATGTAATCAGGAAATGTTTATGCCAGGGATGCATCCTACCTACATATCTTTGATCTGTGGAACAGATCATTCAGGACCCTGGACTGTATGAGGAGGAATGTGGCATCAGGATTAGAGAAAGACTAATCAACAACCTGCATTATACAAATAACACAAACTTGCTTTTTCCAATCTGAAGAGGATCTGAGGCATTTGCTATAGAAGGTTAAAGACTGCAGCTTTCAATATACATTGAAGATCAATATCAAGAAAACTAAGGATCTCACCAGTGTGCCCATTGGCAGCATCATGGTAGACTTTGAAGAGATAGAGATTTGTTAACCACCTTCAGTTTGCTTGGCTCCAAAATCAACACTCTTGGCACCAGTAGCTAGGAAATCAAAAGGTGAATTGCATTGGGAAAATCTGCTGTCAAGAACCTCTCCAGAGTACTGAAGAGTAATGATATCAATCTGGAGACACCTGATCCAGGCCATGATCTTCATAATTACTTGCTATGCATCAGAAAACTGGACAATGCCTAAGGATGATAGAAGGAGAATTAATGACTTTGAATTGTGGTACTGGAAAATAGTATTTAATATACCATGGACTGCTAGGAGAACAAGCAGGTTCATACTGGAGAGGGTGAAATTAGGTTGCTCCTTGGAATCAAGGATTTGAAGCTCTATCTGACATATTTTGGGCAAGTTGCAAGGAGGGACCAGTCCTTGGAGAGGTACATCATGCTTGATAGGGTGGAGGTACAGCGTAAGAAAAGAAGACCCTTGATGAGATGGATTGATTCAGTGACTGGGGTAATAGAGGTATGTGTGTCAGAGACAATGAGGCTATTGTACATAGGGTCTCTATGAGTTGAAAGCAACTCAAAGGCATATAACAACAACAACAACAACACATTCTTAACTAATATGTCGAGTCACCTGCAAAACATTACCCCTAAACTCAAGAGACACTGGCCACAGCATAAGAAATTGTCAGCAGCCTGAAGTGTTTGGAATCACGGAAGCCCATAAAGCTTGAGATATAAGCTATCAAATCAAGGGCTGGACAATGGAGATAGGTGTTGAAGGGAGTGGGAGGGTGAGGAAGGGGATGCTGGTGAATGGTGGATGGTGGAACAGGAAAATAAGTGGGTCAAGACACTTGTGTCAAGGGCAGGGACAACACTAAAGCAAATGGTTAATTCCACAATTGGGAAATATCCTTCATCTGCTTTTTTTTTTTTTTACATAAAATGCTTGTCTGCCAGATACTTCTCTCAATCTGAGCATTGAGATTAAAACAGACTAGAAAGAAGGATTGGCCATCCACTTCCGAAATATTAGGCCTCTGAAAACCCTACGTACAAAACTATAACGAATATACCTTTGTGAAATAGAAAGCTATTCTTCTGCCTAAAATCTTTCAGTATTACTTCATCAACTGAGATAATTTTTTTACTAAGATAAATACCAACAGTAAGATGAAAGATGTTAATATATACCTTATGCAAGGAATAAATATTTTTAATATGAAGACTGTTTTTAAAGTGAAGAACAATATAAGAAGCATCTACTTCCTAAACACCAGGCTTCTGGAAATTCTATGAACTTTGATAAATGATGACAGTTATAGAAGGGCTTTAGGCCTTTTGTTCATAGGATCACTATGATTCATGCTCAACTCGACAGCAATCAATAACAAGTATTAATAAACATTTGAGGGGGGAAAGTTCTGCAATATACAAGTTACTGAAAAAGAAAATAACATATCCCTCTCTTAGTGCCGTCCAGTCAGAACCGGGTCATAGCAGACCCTCCACTGTGTTTCTGAAGCTGCAAATCACATAGGAGAGTTCCATCTGCTCCATCAGAGATGTTCAAGGTTTTGAACCACTAGAGAGGCACCTCCTTTGAGTTGCCAGTGCAACTTCCTTCAGACTAGGTTGCCAGAGCTCCTTATATTCCTGATGACCTGGGAGAGAAGCCTGATAGTCAGATCTTGTAAGATCACAGCCTAGGAAAGTGTATGGGGCAGCTCTATGAGGGATTGTTATGTGTTAAACATCTAATCAATGATCCCTCAAACCAGCAGTTAACAGAATATTTTTAATGAAGACTCATAACCCTGATACAGTTCTGAAAGGGCCTTTTCTTATGTGTCAGGTGCAAGTAATAAATTGTTAGCACATTTATGGGAGGCCACTTGATAAGTGATAACATATACTAAACATATTTTTAAAAAATCACTCCCTTTGAACCAGTAATTCCATTTCTGTATTTTGTCTGAAGGTGAACAAAGTAGACAAATATTTACATACTTACATGCCTACTGTAATTCTGCTTAGAGGAAAGTGTTGGTGAAGAAGATGAAAAGGAAATAAGTTAAATATCTAACAGAGACATTATAAAATAAGTCACTATGTCCACAAAGAAATAAAGCCACAAGGACTTTAAGATATTTTAAAAAGTTGACAGATTAAAAATATTTAATAGGGTAGCACACTGTTTTAAATACAAAAGATTTTATCTACATGAGATTGATTGAAGAAACTAATATTCTATTTTTAAAAAGAGTATAGAAAACAAACAAAAAATTGGTAATCACGAGGTTGTAAAATTTGATGGGGTGGGGTGAGGGAAATTGAAATAATTTGTTCTTTAAAACAATGTATTGAAATTTTGTAAATAAACTAGTAGAAAATTAAAAAAAAATAATTGTAGAAAAATAAAAATAAAATCAATAACTAATTGAGATTGTGGGACCCAAATACTGAGTTATTTTATTGAGATTTCTGAATTTAATTAGCATTATCATATTCTGTATACTTCATTTGTTCAACTTAACTCTATTTAGGAATAAAAGAGGAAAGCATAAAAAAAAGAGGAAAGCATATAATACAAGGTACACATATAAATTTGGGCTAACTTCGGAGATATGATTCAGTTAAGAGGGTTTTTTTTTTAAATTTTTCAAATGTCATGGCTGAGAAACCATTGTTGTAGGAATCTGTGTAGTTGTTAGTTGTCAGAAGCCATCCATATATCCTTTTCCCCAATTGTGGTCTCAGAGTTGCAGTGCACGGAGGCCAGCATCTCTGTCTTCACTCACACTCACTAATTTCTGTCAAGTCAGAACTGACTCACAGCTGACTATCCAGCAGATTTCCAGATGCTATAAACTGCACAAAAGGAGAATATCCATCTTCGTTTCTTGGAGCCACCAATTAATGCAAACCACCTGCATTTTTGTTGGTAACATAATTCTTTACCTACTAGAACACCAGGGCTCCTTAGTCTAAATTGGTGGCTTTCATTTTAAGTCTTTCAATTGTCCATTATTTAGATTAGAAATAGGATCATGCACTTTTTAGTTGTAAAGGAAGAAAAAGACCTATATCCTTTTTGCTCTTTCAAGACAGGAGAAATTAGCACAAATGGCACTACCTCCATCCTTGCCAACTGCAAAAGCATCTTGTTCAGTACTGAATAGGTGAAACCACTTCATGCCTGACCCTCTGAATGAGTTTACTGAGGCAGCTAATCATATAGGAGGAGATTGCCCATCTTTCTCCCATGGAGCAGCTGGTGATTTTGAATGACTTTCCTTTGAGTTAGCAACACCATCAAGTCAAACAAGACTCATATCAACCCGATGAACAACAAATCTGAACCTGCACCATTCTCACCATCTGTGATATGTTCAAGCCCATTGTGGTAGATACTACATCAATCCATGTCATTCAGAGTCTTCCTTTCTTTTGATGACCCTCTATCTTCCCCAACATGATCTCTCTTGTAATAACTAGTTCCTCCTAAATATATACCCAAAGTAAATAAAACAAAGTTTCACTGTCCTTGCCTTCAAGAAGCCCTCTGGTTGCACTTCCTTCAAGACAGTTTTTATTTACTATTTTTACAGCACATAAGCTATTCAGTCTTCTTCACCACTACTACAATTCAAAACCATTGATTATTTGTTGTTATTTACCATCAGGTCGGAACCGAGCCATAGCTGACCCTACAGCAGTTCTTCAGAGGCTTTTAATCACATGGGAGGAGATTGCCCATCCCTCTCCTGCATTTAGTCTTCCTTATTCTTTATTCAACTTCCAAATGCATAGGGAGCTATGGAAAATATTGAAGTGTGGATAGGTGCAATTTAGTCTTTAAACTGGTATTCTTGCTCTTTAGAACTTGGATAAACACTTGACAGTAGATTACACCAATGTTATAAATGTTTTGATTTCTTGACTACTTTTCCTGTGGGTGTAAATCATGGATCTAAGTAAAACGAAATCATTGACAACTTTTATTTTTTTCTCCATCTGTTACAATACAGCATTGCCTATTGATCCAGTGGTGACGAGTTTTCTTCTAATGTTGAAATGCAACCCATTTTAAAGGTTGTATGTAATCTTTGATCTTATGTAGCAAGTGTTTCAAGGCCTCTTCACTTTCTGAAAGCCTGGTTGTATCATCTGCACAACACAGGTTGTATATGAATCTCCCTTCAATCTTGATGCCACATTCTTCATCAGATAGACAAGCTTCTAAATTATTTGCTTAGCATAGAGATTGAATAGAGAACACATCCCTGACACACATCTTTTCTGATTTCAAATCATGCAGTGTTACCTTGTTGAGACAGCTGCTTCTTAGTCTATGTGGACAGATTTAGTAAGTCAATAAAATTTAGTTATTTTAGCAAATCTACTGGAAAAACTGGAGGAAATGGATCTAAACACATGAATTCTTCCATGTTGTTGTTAGGTGCTTTCATGTCAAGTACGACTCAGAGAGACCCTGTGGACAACCAATCTGAAAACTATCCAATCCCGTGCGATCCTCACAAGCTCTGATACACTCAAGGCCCTTGTCACTGTCATTGTGTCAACTCATCTGGCTGAGGGTTTTCCTCTCTTTCACCTCTCCTTCACCTTCCTAAGCATGATGTCCCTTTCTAAGGAATATCTCGCCTAGCAACATTCCCAAAGTATGTGAGATGAAGCTTCATCATCTTTGCCTCCAAGGAGCACTCTGGCTGCACCTTTAACAAGACTTACCTGCTTGTTCTTTTGGCAGTGAAACATTCAGTGCTCTTTTCCAGCACCACAGATCAAAGGCATCAATTCTTCTTCTGTTATCCTTAGTCATCATCTATCTCTTAGTAGCAGAGCAAGTAACTGAAAAGACCATGGACCGAATCAGGAGCATCTTAGTCTTCCAACTGACATCATTACTCCTCAATAGTTTGGAGAAGTCCCCGACTACAGACCTTTCCCAGTGCAATATGTCTTCTGATCTCCTGACTGCTCTTCCCAAGTATATTAATTGTGGATCCACGTAAGATGAAATTATTGACAGTCTCAGTGCTTTCACTGTCCATCATGATATTGGCTGCTGGTCCAGTGGTAAGGATTTTTGTTTTCTTGACATTGAGATGCAATCTCAATTGAAGGCTGAAGTGTTTAACCTTCTGCAGCAAGTGCTTCAAGTCCTCCATACTTTCAGCAAGCAAGATTGCTTCATGTGCATACTGAAGGTTATTGATGACTCTTTCTCCAATCCTGATGCCACATTTTCCTCCATAGGATCTAGAGAATATAACGAATATGAATAGACAACAGATACCTATTAAGATGTGTGAAGAGAAAGGCAACTTGCAATAGATGACAGTACAACATCACTGAGCAAAGAAACACACAGAGAGGTGCACAAGCAGTAGGAGTGAGCACATTACAATGTCAAGATTAATGTCATAAAAGAAAATATGTAACAATATTTTAATGACAATTTAATTTTATCTGTAAACTTTCATTCAAATGATATAATCTCTAGCACTCACCAGACCACAGGGTTTATAATTATTGAGGGAGATATGTATTTTTTGGCAGAGTTAGGGAGGCTTCTGGGGTGTGGATGTTAATTCATTATGCCTTTGAGTTGACAGAACAATTCCTTACCACTAGGGCATAGAGCTCCCTTATCAAAAGTTAGAATGAAGTGTATACACAGTTAAGGAGGTCAAGAGGGTATACGGGCCAAATGGGAAAGAAGGCATGCTTCAGAACCCACAATAAGACACAGTAAAGTTTTCAGTTCGGTTGCACCTGGGGTGACTCTGATTTGGAACGGTCTAGGTAGCATCTCACAACAACAACTTCTTTATACAATTAAACCTATGGGAGCCGGAACTGGACAAAATGATCTGATTTTCTATGTCTTTCAAGTTTTAGCTTTGACAAAACTCAGTCTTGTCATAATACATAAATGTGTGTGTGTGCACATAAGATTTTCATTTACATTTTATTTCTTAGATTCTATCTTCCACTCTAGTTTCTCTTTTGTTCAGTTTTGGACTTAAAAATGAGTTAAATATTAGAACCCTTGTGTTTATTATTTAAAGCCTCATCATTTCCCCCTAAATTTCCATCTGTTTTTCATCCTAGTTCTTCTAGCCTTTCTTGATTTTTGTCTTTGTTTGGATTTCATTTTAATTTTCAAGAATGCTTGAGTTTTCTGAATATCCTTGTGTTGGAATTGCACTCATATTTTAAGAATGGAACATTGTCACTAATGATCCTGAATATGAAAAGAACAATTAAAACCATTTTTTAAAAACTTCATCGATTAACTATCTTTTCTATAACTGATACCATTTGGTTTTATCATTTACTGATTTATTTTCTGTCAGCTTTCATTAAATGCCTAGGAAATCTTGACTATCCAATTAAACTTTTAAAAGAAGACTACATTATTGTTTCAAATCCACTGCTTCTCCAAAGGAGAAAGTTAATCTCCTCCTGTGTGATTAGTTATTGTGTACCATTTAGCTGGAACCAACTCATAGCTGTGATTTATTGCCTCTCAAAACCCACTGAAGGATCAGCTATGAATCCTTTTGGACTTGAAGGTGAAAGTAACAACACATAAATATTAAACTTAATATTAGGAGCAATTGGTATTCTGTGCCATTCCTTAGATCTCAAACAGTTTACACGTAACTTTCAATTAAATCAAAACAACCTGCCTTCCAGAAGAGTGTCTATTTGTGCTTTATTGATTATGCAAAGGCATTTGAGTGTGTGGATCATGACAAGTTGGGCCTTATATTGAGGAGAATGGGAATCTCAGAGCACTTGATTGTGCTCATGAGGAACCAAGACCTGGAGCAGGATGCTATTGTGTGAATGGAGCAAAGAGCGCTGTATGGTTTGGAATTGTGAAAGGAGTGTGCCACGGAAGTATTCTATCTCCATACTTGTCCAATCTATATGCTGAGCAAATTACCTGGGAAGCTGGACAGTATGAAGAGGAATGTAGCATCAAAATTGGAGGAAGACTCATCAATACCCTGAATTATGCATATGACACAACCTTACTTGCTGAAAGTGAGGAGAACTTGAAGCACTTGTTGCAGAAGATTATGGAATGCAGCCTTCAGAATGGATTGTGTCTCAATATCAAGAAAACAAAGATTCTTACCACTGAACCAATAGGCCGTATCATGATGGATGGAGAGGAGATTGAAACTGTCAACAGCTTCATTTTGTTTGGATCCACAATTAACACCCTATGGATGAGCAGTTAGGAAATAAGAAGATGCATTGCCCTGGGAAAATCTGCAGTTAGGGACCTTTCCAAATTATTGAGGGGTAATAATGTCAGTTTGAGGACTGAGGTGCATCAGATTCAGTCTCTGGTCTTTCTGATTATTAGATATGCATCTGAGACCTAGACAACGAATAAGGAAGAAAAAGAATTAATGCCTTTGAGCTGTGGTGTTGGAGAAGAGCACTGAACATCTCATGGATAGCCAAGAAAACTAATAGATATGTCTTGGAGAAGGTGCAGCCAGAGTACTCTTCGGAGTCAAGAATGATGAGGCTTTGCCTCACTTACCTTGGACATACTCCTAGGAGGGAAGGATGGAGAGTCAGCAAAGGAGAGGAAGACACTCACCCAGGTGGATTAACAAGGTGACTGCTGCAATGGGCTCTAGTGTGTCAGGAAGTGTGAGGATGGCACAGGACAGGATTAAGTGCAGATCCTTTGTCTATAGAGTCACTATGAGTAATATTTGACTCGATGGCACCTAACAACAACAACAACAATATTCTAGTGCAACTGTCAGAGTATCTCCTCACAGATATCATCTCACCCCAGTCAGAATTGCAAAATTTAACAGAACAGCAAGCAACAAATTCTGGCAAGGTTGTGGAGAAATTGGAACCCTTATTCACTGTTGGTGGGAGTGTAAAATGGTGTAACCTCTGTGGAAGGCGGTATGGCACTTTCTCAAAAAGTTACAAATAGAGATACTATTTGACCCAGCAATTTCACTACTGGGAATATATCTCAAAGAGACCATAACTGACATCCAAGCAGATATATGCACACCCATGTTTATCGCGGCTCAGTTCACAATAGCAAGGAGTTGGAAACAACCCAGGTGCCCATCAACAAACGAATGGATAGAGAAGTTGTGGTATATTCACACAATGGAATACTACGCTGCATTGAAAAACAAGGAACTCATTCAATATTATTCAAAATGGGTGAGCCTGGAGGACATTATGCTGAGTGAAATCTCTCAGTCACAAAAGGACAACTACTGCATGGTGCCACTGTTGTAAAGCAGGACTGACCTTGGGGTTGGGAGGAGACTGAGAAGGATGGGTTCAATAATGTATACTGCATTGAAACAGATGAGGGAGAAAATTGTTTTAAAGAAATACGTAATTAGGTATTTTTGTTGTGACAGGAGTCCAGAGTGAAGGCTGTGTAGTGGAGTGGACCTGGGGGGAGGGATTGTAAAACAATGAAAGAATTTTTCTTTTACTTTTTCAAGAGGGTAGTGTACTAGAGGAGAGGTTTGGGAGGAGAGAAAAGTGCAACAATGAATGAACGGGGGAAAAAAATTCAGGTGGGATAGATTCAAAGTTGTATTTTCATTCCTGTACCCGAATTTAATTTTCTTCAACTTCTATCTGAACTTGTATATGGACCAACGATAATCTTATAAGCCTCTGCTCTACTATTTTCACAGATGTGGTCAATCTCTGTAATCCATAAAGTGAGCTCCATAAGTATAGCCATCATTTATGACTTTTAAAAAGACACTTGCAATGAATAAATCATTGATTGTACAAAATCCAATCATTTAATTTCCAGCCTCACTTGTGTCACCTCATCCGTATTTATCAGACTTTCTTCTTTGTTTCTAACTTTTTTTAATCAAGTTACCAATTATTATTCTTAAACATGCATCTTAATTGCATCTTTAATCTAAGACTTCAAAAGTTAGTGTAAGTCCTCAATTTCTTCATTTTGGGTGCATATATTTGAATATTTGTGTGTGTATATGGACTCAGTATTGTACTTCAGGATATATCATGAAATCTTCATTTCTACTATGAGTGTAATACAATTCTTCCTCAAATTGTCATTCCTGTCATAATAAATCATATGCTTATCTGATTCATATAATCTGTTTTATCATTTTAGAGACTACAATATGGCTGATCCAAACCATGATCTTTTCAATTGCATCTTATGCATCTGAAAGTTGAACATTGCATAATGATAAGAGAAGAAGAATTGATGTCTTTGAATTGTGATGTTGGTTAAGAATATTGAATACTCCATGGACTTTCAAAAGAACAAACAATATTATCTCAATTGAAGTATAACCAAAGTTCTCCTATAGAGGCAAGGTAGGTGAAACTTTATCTTACTTTGGCCTATTTTCAGGAAAAACTAGTCCTTAGAGAGAGATACCATGCTGGGAAAAGTCAATCAAAAAGAGGAAGATTCTCAACAAGGTTAATTGGCACAGTGACTACTACAAAGACTTGAACATGACAGAGATTGTGAGGATGGTGCAGGAAAGGACAGGGTTCATACTTGTTCACAAGGCATCTGTGAGTTGTAATCAACTCAGTGGCACCTAAAAACAATAATGACAAGAAGGATCACAGACACAGGGTTTCCACTAGTTCATATAAGATCAACAAGCCAGTTACTTTTATATTTTTGATTGATATTTTTTTCTTCCCTCTCAGTCCAAAACATTTTCTGATCCTGATCAGAGCATTCAGTAGTCATAACTAGGTACCATGCAGTTCTTCTAACCCCTAGGTAGTAGAGGTTAATGATTATGTGGTCCATTAGACCTTTGGACTAATTATTCCCTGAATTGATAGTTTTCTTCACTCTTCTCTTCTCTGAATGAAGAAAGAATATTTGCCTCTTAAATGGCCACTTTCAAGATTTTTATACATCAGGTGATACTCACCAAGTTGCATGTGGGCTATATTATGCAAATTGAGCTGGTTCCATGTTCTTAAGCCCAGTACATAATTTCTTTTTAGTGTTGGATTATGG
>NW_006399851.1:6855497-6889416 GCF_000299155.1 Elephantulus edwardii | reverse complement strand
TGACCTGGATCAGGTGCACCTTAGTCTCTAGACCTGTATTGTTGTATTTTAATATTCTGGAGAAGTCCTTGACAGAAGATTTTCCCAAAGAAATTATTCTTTAAATTTCCTGACTGCTGGTGCCAAGAGTGTTGATTGTGGAACTGAGAAAGTTATAATGGGAAAATTTGTCATGAAGAACCTCTTTAATATGCTAAAGAGCAAAAATTTCAGTTTAAAGATTAACATGTGCACAATTCAAGCCATGATATTATAAATTGCTTCATATGCATGTGAATGTTGGATAATAAATAAAGAAGAATATACCATTTGTAATGTTGACAAAGGAAATTGAATACACTATGGGCTGTCGAAAGGGCAAACAAATATGTCTTGGAGAAAGAGCACTCAGTGTGCACCTTAGAGGAAAGGACAATGAAACTTCTTCTCATATACTTTAGGTATGTTGTCAGAAGTCTTTGTAAAAAGACATCATGTTGGGAAAAGTAGAGGGTCAGTTAAAGAGAAAACACTAAAGATATTAATTAATTAATTGACATAGTGACTGTAGAAATGATCTTGCACATGGCAGAGACTGTGAGGATGGTGCAGAGAGGGCCTATTCATAGAGGTGCTATGGTTTGTGGTCAAGTCAAGGGCATCTAACAAAACAAACACATATATACTCTTGGATGCATTCCCAATCACTTTTCCATTCACCATTTTGCATGTATACCTGTTTATCTACTCATATAAATTTGTTGTTGTTGTTACTGCAGGGTTGTATATGTAACAATACTCTTTTTTTTTTAGGGAAGTTTGTTTACTTTTAATTACAAAGTATTCCAAATCTATAGAAAATGAAATTTAAAAAACAATCTCTACATACCTATAACAATAGCATGACAGAGGCATTTGACAAGAACTTGGGATGGTTTCTGGAGGACAATCAAAAGGAAAGCACCAATATATGGGTCCTTCACAGAACATAACCCTACCCTAGGACAGTATATGCTTACAAAAGCCTAACAACGACTATGAGAAGATTCACACAATGTTAAGAAAGCAACAGGCTGCCTTAATCATCATAAAAAACCAAAATAACGCTTCTCCTGAAAAACCAGACCCAATGAATATCCCAGATAAACAGACTCAGAAGGAACATGTTGATGTAAAGTTATTTGAACAGCTACAAAATAAGGTGAAAATGATGGAAAAAAACAATTGGAGCCATTAATAAAATGAATACTCCAGAGATAGAAAACTAGAAGAAATGTATTGATGAGGAGCAATTTGATACAGAAGAAAATGTAAAAGATGGAAGAATTGAAATTATAGATAAAAGGACATAAGAACAAAAAAAAAAATCATCACAAGACAGAGAGGGTACGACAGACAGAGTACTGGAAATAACATGACTATGAAAATGCATGGCAGAAGTGTCCAACATGCTGTTGGGACAAAACTGTAGATGAAACAGAAGAGATGAAACAAATTGAGTAAGCTGGAAGACAAGAACCTCAATGGAAATATGTTAGAAAAATCAGAGATGAGACATAAAGAAAATGAAGAAAACTTAGATTCATGTGGGATGGCATCAAAAGGCACAACATACGTATGACTGGAATTATAGAACATGAAAGGGACAGGGTAGTACTCATATTTGTTCTGTTTTCACACTTGTGCACCTCTCTGTGATTTCTTTCACTATCTGACGTATTGTGCTGGTCTTCCCTTTATGGTACATTGCCAATCCTTTCACCTCATTAAATGTCTACTGTATTGGGAGTATGTGTGTCAGAGACAATAAGATTGACACAGGATAGAGCAGGGTTTAGGCCTATTGTACACAGGGTCGCTATGAGTTGCAAGCAACTCAACAGCACATGACAACAACAACAAACTCTAATTTGTGAATTCTCTTCCTCCTCTCTCTCATCCTGTGTAAGGGCAGAGAATTCTTTTTATGTGTAAGCCTCTTATCCCCTCCCTTTTTGTACTATTGGTCTTTTATAATATTTCTCAATTGTGACTGACTGAATTTGTTCAACATAATGACCTCCAGAGTAATCTACATTAAGAGAGCTTTCATTATTCTTCATTAATGTTGTTTCAAATGGCATATTGTGTAGGTACCCATTCATCTGTTGATCAACACTTAAGTTGCTTCTATAGTTTTGCTTTTGTGAATAATAACAACTTCATGGGAAGACTATAAGAGTCACTGATCCAGGTGCATACCTTATTTGTAGACTAGTTATTCTGAAACACAAGTTTTCAGCCGAGTTAATGGCAAAATACGTTGCTGACATGTTATTTCTGATTCATAGCAACCCTCCAAGGTACACAGAGAAAAGAGTATTTTAAAGTCACTAAAGTTTAAAAAATGCAATTTCTATTGCTGACATTCTCCTTATTATTGTATTAGAAAAGTCACGTCAGTTATTCCCAACATCTTAAAAATACTGCAATTTTCATCCCTTTGATGTTGTTGTTGTTATGTGCCATCGAGTTGTTTGTGACTCATAGTGACCCTTTGTACAAGAGCCCTAAATGCCATTCTATCCTGTGACAACCTCACTGTCTCAAACACATTCATTTCTACCACTCCAGTCATAGAATCGATCCATCTCATCGAGGGTCTTCCTCTCCTGTGCCGTCCCTCCACTCTCCCAAACATGATGTCCCTCTCCAAGGACCAGTCCCTCCTTGCAACATGCCCAAAGTATGTCTGATGAAGCTTCAGAATCCTTGACTCCAGGGAACATTCTGGCTTCACCCTCTCCAGGACAAACCTGTTTGTTCTCCTAGCAGTCCATGGTATATACAACACTCTTCTCCAGCACCACAATTCAAAAACATCAATTCTCATTCTATCATCCCTATTGACTATCCAACTCTCTGATGCATAGCACGTAATTGCAAAGACTATAGCCTGGATATAAGGTAACAATGGGCATTCTTCCCTTTGTCTAATATGTTGTCTTTTAATACTGCTGTATTTAATACTTTACACAAACAAGTAAATGTATCATGGTAATTCTGTGGTCCTGCGTGGTACGAGTGGTTGAAATGTAGTCTTTGACTTCATGGGCAAAGACCTAGTAATCCACTTCCATAAAGATCACAACCGATAAAAACCTATGGAGTTACTATGAGTTAGCATGAGGAAGCAAATCCTCAGCAACTAATAATAAACTACCATGAAAAGTTACTTCTGGGTTATGTTTCTGCATACTCTTATGATTTCTTGAGAGACAAAGAAAGCAACAAAAGGAACTGTGATTCTAAGCAGATTTCTGCAGGATGAAACAGAAGTAGTAAGAACACTGGTAAACATTTCTTCTAAGGGAAAGACAATGAACAATAAGGGCTTGATTGCTGTTAGGTGCATTGAGTTTGAGTAGGACTCATAGTGACCCCATGAACAATGAATCCTACCCTTCCATTATCTTTTGTGGTCCTCATCATCTCTGATAAACTTTGGCCTATCATTACAGTCACTGTCAACCATCTCATTGAAGTTCTTCCTCACTTTTGCTGACCTTCCACCTTTTCCAGAATGATGTCCTTTTCCAAGAACTAGACTCTCCTAACAATATGCCCAAAGCATATGCGACAAAGCCTTGCCATTCTCACCATTAAAGAACACACTGATTGTAATTTCTCAAAAACATATTTGTTCTTTTCGCAGTCTATGAGATATTGAGTACTTTTCCCCTCCTAATACCACAATTCAAAGGCATCAATTCTTGTTCTGTCATCCTTAGTCATTGTCCAATCCAACGCATAGCAAGTAATTGAAAAGATTATGTCTTTAAATTGACATCACTTTTTAGCAATTTCAAAAAATCCTTGACAGCAGATTTTCAAAATGTCTTCTAATTTCTTGACTGCTGATAACCAAGAGTATTGATTATGGATCCAAAAAAGATGAAATCATCGACAACTTCAACTTTTTCTCCATTTATCATATTGGCACCTATTGTCCTATTAGTGAGTGCTTGATTAAACATTAAAATTCACCAATTATATTAATCAATGGTATTTGAAGTTATAAAACAGAATGTCATGAATGATTGTATTAAAAACCAATATGATTTGTAAACTTTTCATCAAATACAAGACAGTAATAAAATAAATTTCTTCCAAGAGAACTGTTCAAAATCCTCTCCTTTGATAAAAATCTTTCCTTAACATCATAGTTTAGAATGTTCTCACTTTTTGGTCTACCTCAAATCACCTACAAAGAGTTTTGGGGACATACCTTATGTTTAAAAAATGATTGACCACCTGTCTATTATCTGTCTCTTCAATAGCCATTTTCACTTCCTGTAAGTGAAGAAAATGTCTTTAGTGTCTTGGTATTCAAATACCTGTTTTTCACAGTAAAAAACCTACAATTTATTAGACTTTTATTTTAGGCAACAAATAAGCCTACACACATTTTCACATGATTGTTTTTGTTATGCACCATCAAGTCAGCTCTACCTCACAGCAACCCTAAGTACAACTGAATGAAATCTTGCCTGATCTTATACTATCCTCACAATGTCAGCTGTGTTTAAATTGAAAGTATTTTGAGTAAATTATATGTTATATATGAAGAATGGTCAATCTTCTTCCACACAATTACCTGAAAACACGCTGGAGGTTTTGTTGTTGTTGTTATCAAGTGCTGTCAAGTTGAGCATGATTCATAGAGACCCTATAAACAAACCCTCTGAACCCTGTTTTATAACTATCGCCGTTTTCCTAGGTTCGTAAGTTTTCAGAAGCATGTTGTTTAGACAATGGATGCCACTCCAGCTTCCAAGCTTGTTTTAATCGGGAAGCTCCCCCAAACACTGTCCACCATGGGTAACCACTGTCACATTGGGCACATCAGTGTCACAGTGTTTAGCATCACAGCAACCACAAGTTACCTCTGTACAGCAATGCACAGACCAGTGCTATACCACTCAGAAGAATGTTTGACAAAAACCAATTTGAACCAGGCCTGAGGTCCACATAACAACAGCCTAACAGTCTATCAAGATTAAGAAAGAAATATTTGTCCAAGGATAAATCTCAGAGGGCAGAAACAGATAAGAAAGAAGGATGAATGGCAATGGAAATTGCAGGGAGGAAAAGGGAAGAATACTGTTACAACATGGGGCCTACAACTGATTCCACAAAACATAATATGTGTGGACTGTTGAAAGTAAAACCACTTTTCCCTGTAAACTTGACCTCAGATTACAGTAAAAGGATAATTGTGTTGAAAGCTAACCCATGTCATTTTCCACCCACATAATCATAACCTCTAGAGTGTTCTTGAAGATGAGCACTGACCCTCTATTGAAAACTTCCAGTGATAGAAAAAGACCTATTGTTTCAGTTTGAAAATGTCTTTCTACCTTTGGTGAGTTGTCCCTAAAACAATCTACTTTTTTAAAAATAAATTGTGGTTATTTCATTTTACCTCTTTTTAAATACAGACAACAGGGTATAATCTGTTCATATGCTTTTTTATCAAACAGGCATTTTTTTAAATGTTGAAGAAAAACCGAGAAGTTTTATAATTATCGTTCATAGTGTGAGAATTAGCTGAGTCCAAGATAATTTAGACACAAGGGCTTGTTGCTTCTAGAAAGAAGGAACAATGCCCTCTCTTGGCAAGGAGTCTCATCAAGCTCCTTGGAGCCTCAGGTAGAATGTAAATTCAGAAAACTGTGCCGCCAATTTGCTTCAGCTAGAGAAAAATCTGTCTTGAGATGCTTATCAGACATCCTTTTATTGTCTCCTGAACAATGGAGAGCTGCTCCAGGAGCAGTCATTTGCATGCCATTCTGAGCTCAATAAAGGTTGCTAAGTATCATCATAATAATAATAAAAAAATGTAGAATGCACAAAGCAGGAAGATGACAAGGAGGGGCCCTGGGGTCAGGATGAAACAGTGGAGACAGTCATGATGATGTTATCTTGTTCACACCCTTCTCACTCTTGTATTTAAGGCTTTTGAAAAAGACTTATTTTAGACGTGCTGTAGTGAGGATAATGATCCACTCTCTGAAAGAGTCTTTGATTGTTGCTATTGTTGTGTGCAACAATTCGTTTACAGGAATACTTATTCTAATCATAATGGATTTATGATAACTCATTAGGAAAATTGAGAGGGGAAGAATAGACTTTCTGCAGAAAACAACAGAATATTTAGAAGTGTTATTAGAAGAGTGTATTAAAAGATTTAGGAAAGTAAATTAGCATATAGTTTTAGATGTGTAGATATTTTGATACATGTAATTTTATTATTATTATTATTTTTGTGCCATTGAGTCACCTGAGACTCATATCAAACCTTTGTACAATAGCTCTGAACTCTGCCCTTTCCTGAGCCAATCTCACAGTCTCTGAAACACCTACCATCTTTATTCCAGTTACTGTATCAATCCATCTTATCCAGTGCTGTCCCTCCACCCTTTTAAGCAGGATGTTCTCCCCAGAAACTGGTCCCTCCTAACTTAATGCCCAAAGTATGTGAAAGGGAGCTTCAAAACCCTGTCCTCAAGGAGCATTCTTGTTTCACATTCTCCAGGGCAAATCTGTTTGTTCTTTTGGCAGTCATGGTATGTTCAATATTATTCTCCACTATCACAACTTGAAGACTTTGACTCTTCTTCTGTCTTCCTTAATCATGGTCTCTGAGGCATAGGAAGTAAAGGCGAAGACCATGGCCTGAATCAGGCATATTTCTTTAGGACTTTGGAGAGGTCCTTGACAGCAGATTTACCCAGTGCAATTTGTCTTTTGATTTTCTGACTGTTGATGCCAAGAGTTGATTTTGGAGCTGAACAAGCTGTAATTGTTTTTTTGTTGTTGTTTTTGTTTTGTTTGTTGGATTTTGTTTTTTACAAGCTGTGAAGTCCAGGCTGGGTTTAGAAGGGGTCGTGGTACTAGGGATATTGCAGCTGATGTTAGATGGATCTTAGCTGAAAGCAGGGAATACCATAAGAATGTCTGTGTTTCATTGATTATGCAAAGGCATTTGACTTTGTGGATCATAACAAACTGTGGCTGACTCTGAGAAGAATGGGAATCCCAGAACATTTAATCGTCCTAATGCGGATGACACAACCCTGCTTGCTGAAACTGAAGAGGATCTCATGCACTTGCTGCAGAATGTCAAGGACTGCAGCCTACAATATGGATTGAGGCTCAATGTCAAGAAGACAAAGATTCTCACCACTGGACCAATTGGTAGCATCAGGATGGATGGTGAAGAGATTGAGATTGTTCCCAGCTTCAGTTTGCTTGGCTCTACAGTCAACACTCTTGGCATCAGCAGCCAGGAAATCAAAAAATGTATTGCAATGGGAAAGTCTGCTGTTAGGGACCTCTCTAAAGTACTCAAGAGCAACGGTGTCTCTCTGGAGACTAAGCTGCGCCTGATACAGGCCATGGTCTTTGCAATCACTTGTTATGCATCAGAGAGTTGGGCAATGACTAGGGAGGATAGAAGGAGAATCGATGCCTTTGAGCTGTGGTGCTGGAGAAGAGTATTGAATGTACCATGAACTGCCAAGAAAACAAACAGATTCATCCTAGAGAGGGTTAAACTGGGCTACTCCTTGGAAGCAAGGATTTTGGGGCTTCGTCTGACATACTTTGGACATGTTGTAAGAAGAGACAGGTCCTTGGAGAGGTACATCATGCTTGGTAGGGTGGAGGGATAGCGCAGGAAGGGAAGACCCTCTATGAGGTGGATTGATTCAGTGACTGGGGTAATCAGGATGGGTCTGTCAGAGGTAATGCGATTGGCACAGGACATAGCAGGGTTTAGGGCTGTTGTACATGGGGTCACTATGAGTCGCAAGCGACTCGACGGCACGTAACAACAACAACGATTGTTAACAACTTCAATCTCTTCTCCATCTATCAGGAAATTGCCAACTGGCCCAGTGGTGAGAATCTTTGTCTTCTTGATGTTGAGCTTCCATCTATATTGAAGACTACAGTCCTTGATCTTCTGCAACAAATGCTTCAGGTGCTGCTCAGTTTCAGCAAGCAAAATGGTGTCATCAGTACAACGTAAATTGTTGATGAGTCTTCCTCCAATCCTGATGCCACATTCCTCCTCATGAAGTCCAGCCTCCCAAATGATCTGCATATAGATTAAAAAGGTATGGAGACTGGATGCATCCTTGGCATACATTTTATCTGATTTTGAAACATACAGTGTTCCCTTGCTGTGTTCAGACGACTGCTTCCTGGTTCAAGTACAGGTTTTGCATGAGCACAATTGGGTGTTCTGGGATTCCTGTTCCCCTTAGGTTATCTGTAGTTTTTTTGTGATTCACACAATCAAATACCTTTGCATAGTTAACGAAACACAGATAGACATTTCTCTGGCACCCATTTAAGTCTGGCTTATAATTTTTTTATTGTAACTAATTATCCAAACTCTGCTATGAAGTCAATTCCTATTTACAGCTACCTTTCCTTGAAGAAGTGCTATAAATCTTTACAGGAAAATTACTTTTTTCTCCTGTGGAGCAGGGATTTGAATTACTGACTTTTCAGTTATCTGTTGTTGTTGTTGTTGCTGTGTACCATCAAGACAGAATCAAGTAGGACCAACCCATAGCTTACCTTCCAGTAGGTTTTCAGAGGCTGTAAGTCACATTGAAGGAGATGACTCTTCTTTCTCACAGAGCAGTTGGTGGATTTGAACCATGTGCTTTTGGATTGGAAGCACAATTTCTTAACCATTAGACCACTAGAATGCCTTTAACAAATATAATTTTACCAGAAACAGGGGATTTTGCTGAAACACTACACAAAACTTTCATCTTTTTGGTGTCACTCCCTCTGACAATATCACCTAGTGTGGTCTGCATCACCCATCTCCCCTCCCCTAGTAATGCCACTGGGGACCATCAAGAGCCTTATTCTTTCTTGTTCTAATTATTAAGAATCATCAATTACTTTCAATGATCACACCATTAGAAAGAAAGTTAATGTGTGATTTTTAATTTAGTGATTAGAATTTCTTTTCAATTGACCAAATTGCAATATTGTTGACTCTTCATTGACTATGCAAAGGCATAGTGGATCACAATAAATTTTGGCTAACCTTGAGGAAAATGGGAATCTCAGAACACTTGATTGTGCTTATATCAAGAAACAGTCCTCAGAACAAAGCAAGGAAACACTGCATGGTTTAAAATCAGGAAAGGAGTGCATCTGGGATGCATCCTGTCCCCATACTTTTATCAGTCTGTATACAGAGCACAGATCATTTGGGAAGCAGGGCTTTTATGAGGAAGAGTATAACATCAACTTTGGAGGAGGGCTCTTTAACAAACTACAATATGCAGATGACACAATCTTGTTTGCTGAAACAGAAGACCTGAAGCACTTGCTGCAAAAGGTCAAGGACTGTAGTCTTCAGTATGGATTGAAGCTCAACATTAAGAAGACAACATTCTCACCACTGGGCCAATTAGCAGTACCATAGTAAATGGAGAAGAGATTGAAGCTTTTAGCAATTATAGCTTGCTCAGATCCACAATCAACTGCTTTATACCAGCAGTCAGGAAATCAAAAGACGAATTGCATTGGGAAAATCTGCTGTCATGGACCTCTCTAGACTACTAAAGAGCAACAATGTCAGACTAGATACAAAGGTGCACCTAATCCGGGCCATGGTCTTCTTAATTATTTGCTATGCTTCAGTTGGACAATAACTAAGGATGACAGAAGAAGAATAGATGCCTTCAAGTTGTGTGCTGAAGAAAAGTCTTGAATATACCATAACCTGCCAAGAAAACAAATCAGTCTGTCTCTGAAAAGGTGAAACCAAATTTCTCCTTGGAGGCTAGGATTTTGAAGCTCTGCCTCACTTACTTTGGGCATGTGGCCAGGAGAGACCAATCCTTGGAGAAGGACATAATGTTTGAAAGGGTAGATGGACAGTGCAGGAGTGGAAGACCCCAGATAAGATGAATTGATACAGTAACTGGGGCAATGAGGGTTGGTGTGTCAGAATTAGTGAGACTGGCTTAGGACATGGAAGGGTTCAGAGCTGGCTGCTGTACATAGGGTTGCTATACATCACAGGTGACTCAACAGCACATAACAACAATACCATACTATGACAGGTTTGGAAGCAGGAGTGGCATCCACTTCCTAAACAACAAGCTTCTGGAAACTCTATGAACTTTATATATAATTGTAGAGGAGCTTCAGGCCTTTTGTTCATAGGGTCACTATGAAACAACTTGACTCAAAGGCAATCAACAACAACAACAATTTCATAAGAGGAAAGTACACAGTTCTTTTCAAGATGCTGTTTTTAAACACATCAGGTACTGTTGCCTGAAACTCAAAGGACAAGTATGATGGTCCCAGGGCTGTGTGGCTGTGTGGTTCGTATTTCCATAACAATAAGTCAGTGTTAATATAGACCTGGATCCTCACTGTGAAATGTGGGAGACAATAATGCAACCAGTCCTGGGCTGAGGGGAGGGCTCTGCAGCTAGACTTCCTGTGCTGAGGATCCTCCTCTCTTTATTTTTCCTGGAAGAATCAAGGGCTAAAGACAATCATAAGTGACAGTAGTAGACAACAGCTTCTAAAGGGAGATGTAACAGATATGCTAATTCCTTACTAAAATAGCATTACAGTTCTTGGCTTTCAGCTTGAGAATCCAACTGTCATATAATTTCTCTCATAAGTTTTCTCCTTCGCCTCGTAATTCTTCCCTAGTAAATTATTTGTTGCTTCCTCCTCTGTCCTCTATGTTAGAGTTGAGACAACTTAGAACCAAAAGACTGAGATACCATAAAACAACAACTGAAAGACAAAGTCCAGGTCACTAAAGCTATCTGTGATTTGGCACCTTAACGGGAGATGTATTTTCTGGAGGTAATGATGAAGGTGTTTATTTTTGTTCCTTGGTGATTTATTACATCCCATGGAAGGCCAAGAGAACAAACAGATATGTCTTGGAGAAGGTCCAGCCAGAGTGCTCTTTGGATATAAGAATGGTGAGGCTTCATCTCACATGCTTTGGACATGTTACTAGGAGGTATTTTTCCTTGGAGAAGGGTAGAGGGTTGGCAAAGGAGAGGAAGACACTCAACCAGTTGAATTGACACTATGACTGCTGCAATGGGCTCTCATGTGTCAGGAAGTGTGAGGATGGCACAGGATAGAACAGGGTTCAGATCTTTTGTTCATAGGGTCTCTATGAGTCATACTCAACTGGACAGCACCTAACAACAACAAAGTGATTGATTGAGAAATTATGTTACATTCACACAATGGAATATTACAGAGCACACAGGAGCTATGATTTTGTAAATTACTACTTAACTTTGGAAGCACTGGAGAGCTGCTAAGTGAATTAGTTCAGTCCCATAAGGATAAATACTGTATATGACTATTATTGTAGAACATGTATTAGGATCCATGGCAGGGAGGGAAGCAGAGAGGTGAAGATGGAGGGGACTTAATTATAGGGTCACACAACGTGATGGGTGGTAATGAGAAAGATCTAGTGTGAAAAAAAATGTATACAAACTTTGCAAATAAATCAGTATAATATTAAAATTGTATTTTTTTAACAAAGGGTAGTATCTTCAATGATGGTAAGTCACAGAATCCGGCAAGCTTTCTCCTTTGAAAGGTATGAATTTCTGTGCTTTAGTGGATTATTCAAAATGGTTTTTCTAGTCATTTGCTTAGTTATTTTCACCACATGTGTTGAAACTATGAAAATATGGCATATACAACACAAGTATGGGGTAGGCCATTTTTGCCAACTTAACTGGCTTAAATTGAGCAAACTCACAGGTGGAAAACAGAAATCTCTCTACCATGGAGAAGGAAAAACAATGAGTCCTGTGGGCCTGCGAATTCTTGGACAACTCAGAGATAAAGCAATGAGGCAGCAGTTCAGATGTGAACAGCAATGGCAGTTGGCATGACAGCAGTGGTAACAGTGGTGATAAGGGTGGTGGCAACAACAAAGGTGGTGAAGAATCAGAGAGAAATGTGAGACAGCTCTGAGCTACACCTGCTGGTTTTGCAAGCTAGGACTGAGCTTCTTTAGGCCAAGTCTCACTGGCTGAACTTGAGTGGTACACAACTTTTAGAAGTTGGAGACCTCTGTAATATCTGCTTGAACAAGGCAGGGGCCAAGGCCATGAAATTGAGGGTTAGAGAGAATTTTGCCTGTGACTATACGCTAAATGACCTGTCATAGAAGCTATTACTTCTCTCGGAAACCCCTGTAATTACAAATTTGTCTGTGAGTCCTGTATGAACACTGCAATGAATTAGTGAATTCAATAAGAGAGTAGTGAGAGCCACGGGAAGGGCAGTTCATTTCAGAATTGATAGGAAATGTGAAGCATTGGGTTTGGAGACACATCTGACCTCACTGACATTGTCTTTGCAATGTTATTGCTGTGAGTGGGGATTCTCCCTGCCTTGTGATCTTAGTGTAGATGAGACTAGCATCCCTATGCCTGTTACCCTGGTTCTATTTTCTGTTTTCCAGGCATTGCCACTTTCGTTGATCATTTGTCACAAAACTCAACAAATCAACTCATTGTCAATGAGTTGAAATCAATCCAAAGCTGACCAGCTAATATATTTTTAGAGGCTGTAATTGCACATATGGAGACTGTCAATCATTCTCCTGTGGAGAACTTAGTGAATTCAAACTGACCACCTATGGATTTGCAGGCTGGGCTGACCAACTAGGCCACTGTTGTTGTTAGATGACATTGAGTTGTGTATGACTCATAGCAATCCAATGAACAACCAAGTTGAACCCTGTTCTATTTTGTGCCATCCTCAAAGTCTGTGACACACTTCAGCCCATTGCGGCAGTCACTGTGCCAATCCATCTGGTAGGGGATCTTTCTCTCTTTCACCATCCCTCCACCTTCCAAGCATGATGTCCTCTCCAGGGAATGGCTTTTCCTAGCAACACACCCAAAGTATGTGAAAAAAAGGTTTATCAATTTTCATCCAAGAAGGACTCTGGTTTCACATTCTCTGAGATATATCTATTTGTCCTTTAGGCCATTTATGGAATGTTCAGTACTCTTTTCCAACACCACAGCCCAAACATATCAATTCTTCTTCTGACATCCTTATTCATTGTCCAGCTCTCAGATGCATAGCAAGTGATTGAAAAGACCATGACCTGAATCAAACACACCTTTGTCCTCAAACTAACATCATTGCTCCTCAATAATTTGGAGATATTACTGACTACAGACTTTTCCAGTGCAATATGCCCCTGAGCTCCTGACTGCTGGTACTAACTGTATTGATTGTGAACCCACGTAAGATGAAGTTGTTGACAGTTTCAATCTTTTCTTCCTTTTATTATGAAGTTGCCTATAGTTCCAATCATAATAGCCATTTTTTTCTTGATTTTGAAATGCAATCCATTTGGAAGGCTGAGTCTTTAATCTTCTCCAGCAAGCGCTTCAAGTCCTCCTCACTTTCAGCAAGCAAGGTTATGTCATTTGCATAACACAGGTTATTGCTGAGTCTTCTCCCAAACTTCTTCATGATCCTAGTTGAATAATTTGTTAAAAATACAGATTGAGTAGGTACGGAGATAGGATACTACCCTGATGCACTCCTTTCTTAAACAATGTAGTGTTCCCTTGCTCTGTTCACACAATAGCCTCTTGGTCTATGCATAGGTTTCACATGAGCACAACTAAATGTTCTGGAATTCCCATTCTTCTCAATGTTACCCATTATTTGTTATGACCCACACAGTAAAATGCCTTTGCATAGTCAAGAAAGCACAAATAGACATTCTTCTGTTATCATTTGCTTTCAGTCGGGATCCATCTGACGTCAACAATGACATCTCTGGTGCTACAGCCTCATCTAAAGCCAACTTCACTGATGGAAGTTCTCTTGTCTATGTACTGTTCTGGCCATTTTAAAAAGATCTTCAGCAATATTTTCCTTGCATATGATATTAATGATGTTGTTTGTTGATTTCCACATTCTTTTGGATCATCTTTCCTGGTAATGGGGATAAATATGGATCTTTTACAGTCAGTCAATCAGACACTAGGCACTAGGCCTCTAGATTTCCAACATAAAAATAACCTTACCTCAAATTCTAACCAGAAAATAAAAATACCAGAGGAATAAATTTTATTTTGACTAATGGTAACCTATGAGGAGAATTGTGGGATCAGGATTGGTGGAAGATCTATTAACAATCTGCGTTATGCAGATGACACAACCGTGCTTGCTGAAACTGAGGAGGACCTCAAGCATTTGCTGTGAAGGGTCAAGGACTGCAGCCTTCAGTATGGACTGAGGCTCAATGTCAAGAAGACAAAGATTCTCACCACTGGACCAATTGGCAGCGTCAGGATGGATGGCGAAGAGATTGAGATTGTTCACAGCTTCAGTTTGCTCGGCTCCACAGTCAACACTCTTGGCACCAGCAGTCAGGAAATCAAAAAGGGTATCGCGATGGGAAAGTCTGCTGTTAGGGACCTCTCTAAAGTACTCAGGAGCAACGGTGTCTCTCTGGAGACTAAGGTGCGCCTGATACAGGCCATGGTCTTTGCAATCACTTGTTATGCATCAGAGAGTTGGACAATGACTAGAGAGGACAGAAGGAGAGTTGATGCCTTTGAGCTGTGGTGCTGGAGAAGCGTAGTGAATGTACCATGGACTGCCAGGAAAACAAACAGATTCATCTTGGAGAGGATTAAACCAAGCTACTCCTTGGAGGCAAGGATTCTGGGGCTTCGTCTGACATACTTTGGACATGTTGCCAGGAGGGACGGGTCCTTGGAGAGGGACATAATGCTTGGGAGGGTGGAGGGACAGCACAGGAGGGTAAGACCCTCTATGAGATGGATTGATTCGGTGACTGGGGTAATCGGGATGGGTGTGTCAGAGGCAGTGCGGTTGGCGCAGGACAGAGCAGGGTTTAGGACTGTTGTGTATAGGGTCGCTATGAGTTGCAAACGACTTGACGACACATAACAACAACAACAACAATGGTAACCTGTTCATTGGTTTCCAAGATGGAAATAGTTTTTTAAATATATTTTTGCCTTTTAATTAATTTATATTTTTACTTGATGTGTGCCATTGAATCAGATCCAACTGGCACAGGAGGAGATTGCCCCTCCTCCAGCAAAGCATCTGGTGGATTCAAACCACTCACTTACGGGATTGCAGTACAGCTTCTTGCCACTAGACCTCCAGAGCTCCCTAAGACTGAAATTTTTTATGAGAGGAGACTATAGAGTGGTTGATGGGTTTGAATTAATAATATTTGTTAGCAACTCAAGCCATTAATGCACTAAAGCTACTTCAAATTCTCACCATAGTGCCACTATCAGGTGATACAAACAGTGGGAAAAAGACCTCTTGGGACACTATCTGTGAGGAGGGTGCTTTTTACTTGTCATCACCCACTTTAGGTTAGAGATGAGTGACTCAAGAATGCTGTGCAGCAGGGACCCCACCAGACTATATAAAATCATCCGTACTGGCTTCTTGGGATTGAAAAGAGGATCCTGGAGATTCCCAGCATCTGAGTATAGTGGGATAGACAGACACATAAATGCACAATTACAATTTCAAAGTGGAATATTCAAAGTGAACACCCATGAACTGAAGGAACTATGGCTAAAATAAGTTTGTTTACAGGAATTTTGTGCATCAAGCTTCTCATTATGTGGTGGACAAACCACAGTAGCTTAGTAGACCAAGTTTCTAGACTAACTGCATCTTCAACTTCCTTTGTTTGCTTGTCTTTTTAAATTGTTGTGTGTAGAATAATTTATATATATATCATGTTTTGTACATATACTGTGTATTTTATACAATCATTCACACATACCATGTCGTGTTCATGTTCCTTGTGTTTTATACAATCATTCATAAATATTTTATCTAATTAATTGACACTGATCTATGCCTAATATCATCCCATCTTTTTAAATAATACAATGGTAACTTTTTGTTTATTTCAAAAAAAGATATATATTACCTCCAAAATGATTATTCCTTTCAAAAATCTAAACATCATCAGCTCTTAGGCAGCAGTTTTCCTGAGTATACTTTGTTGTTGTTATGTGCTGTCAAGTTGCCTGTTTTCCATAGTGACCCGATGTACAACAGATTTGAAATCTGCCCTGTCTTGAGCCAGTCTCACTGACTTGACATACCTACCTCCATTGCCCCAGTTACTTTATCAATCCATCTTATCTAGAGTTTTTCTCTATTGTGCTGTCCCTTCACCTTTCCAAACATGATGTCCTTCTCCAAGGATCAGTCCCTCATGTCCATGTGCCCAAAGAATCTACTCTACAAATTGAAAAGAAAAGCGCAACTCTAGAGAATGAATAGTTAGAGTATTAGTTAAATGATAGCAACACAATTGCTATTGTCTTAGGAAATATCATCAATGAATCACAGATTACATCTTTTTAAGAATACTTTGTCCTGGAAGAAAATTTGACTCTTGGGACTAACGCAATGGTTGACATGGAGTACAGAAACAATTTATGTATTGGAATACTTGGTGAGCCAAGTCAGACACTTAAAATGACTGGTTTAGAAAGAGAACTAAGGACAGGAAATGTAATGGCTTGTGTGTGTGTGCTGCACAGGTGTGGAGAACCATGCCAAGGCAAAGCTGGTTTCTGGATATAAGCCCTCAGAATTCCTGATTTACATTCCACATTTACCTGCTACACTAAAGGTTGGAAGTTGAAGGCCTGGCTGAGGAACTTCACAGAGCAAAGTGCCCACTGGATACCCTGTGGAATATGGTTTTGCTCTAATGCATGTAGAATCACAATGAGTCAGATTCTACTCCACTCCAACCAGTAACTCTTCAGGTGGATTCCAGAAGACAAAGCTTGCAGAAATCTGAGTGTCCAGGCCACCATTCCCTGACTCATCCCAACTGTGCAGCCTCTGTAGTTGAGGAACCCTTAAAAAAGGCCGGACAACTCAGGGCGCCTTGAAGTCTAGTAGCCCTAATTAGCCTCGGAGCCTGACCACACACCCACTCCCACTTGGTCTTCAGGCCCTTGGTCCTCTCACTGCCCACAAGCTCATGAGGCCTCCAGACCACAGCTACTGTTGCCATTACCCTCTGCCCTGGAAAGAGGACTCTCTCGAGCCAGATGACATGTGACAAGCCAAACCATTCGTAAAGGGAGGGGGTGATGCAAAATCCTTTCAGATGTTGCCATGCACATCCTCCACTCCATTACATAAATCACAGTTAATTCTCCTGCACACCACTGTCTCGGCTTTCAGATTGACTGTCTAGCAGTTCTAATTCCTGGGCTTTCTGTTTGGGTCTATTCAGGAATTTTCACATAATCACCAATTCCCTGGAGGGGTGGCTATTTAAAGGGGTTTTGACATCTTCCCTTTGTTTTTAAAATCCTAAAGCATCTCTCTTTGTTTTTTGTGGCAGTCAAATACATAGGAATTGAAAGGAAAACTTATTTCTCAGATAATCGGCTTGTCAGAGGGCCAAGAAAATGAAAAAATCGCCAGGAGAAAACAAAAGAGCTGGAACTAGATACCGCCCCAAAGCTGTCTTCTATTTCTGTCACTGCCTAGACCTTAAGTAGGAGAAGGAGGAAGGGAGAAGAAGATGGAAGAGAACAATGAGAATGGAAAGAAATCTTCCGGGATTTTTGTGAATTTCTTCAGAAATGACCTTCGTAGTCCTCCCTGGACACTGCACAGACATTTTAGGGTCCCTCAGGAACAAAGAGCTGAGGTTCTTGTTGGGTCCTCATTTTGCATTGACCAACCAGAGCAGGTGGCCATCAAGTCAGTTCCCATTCATGGTTACTGCTTGTGTCACAGACTCACGATGGTGCTCCATAGGGGTTTCATTGGCTTCTTTGCTAGCAATATAGTCTGAAGGGTGTTACAAAGATAATCGAAAAGCCACAGACCTTTCTTGTGGTTTAAAGCCACGAGCAATTCTGTGTGACAAAGAGGAACAATCTCCTCCCATATGATTTTCAGCCTTGGAGACCCACTACAGGATGAGCTAGAAGAGGGTTCTGACAAGGCAGCCATGAATTCATTCTATTGGTAACTTTGCTGGACATAGACAGCCAGGCTTTTTATTTGAGCTGATCCAAGGTAGATTTGAATTATCAACCTTTCAGTTAGCAGCCAAGTGCATTAATAGTTTGTACCAACTAAGGGCTCCTTCCATTGATTAGGAACCCCCTAATTCTTAAGGACCTAGTTGGGACATTGGTAGCCCTCCTGAAGGATAAGACACTGATTATAAAATGGCACTAATGCTATATTTTGCATGTAAATTCACTAAAGAATGCTATGTTTGGTGTTCTAGAGTTGAAAGAGTTGTGCTACCAGACCAGAGGCAAGTGATTCAAATTCATCAGCTGCTCCAAGGTAGAACAATGGTCAATCTCCTCCCAAGTGATTTAAAATTGTTAATAATTTCAGCTTACTCATTGCCAAAATCAATACCCTTGGCATCAGCAGTCAGAAAATTAAAGCCAAATTGTGTTGGGTAACTCTGCTGTCAGGGACCTCTCCAAAGTGCTGAAGAGCAACAATGTTATTCTGGAGACTAAGGGGCACCTGACCCAGGCCATGATCTTTGCAATTACTTGCTATTCATCAGAGAGCTGTACAATGACTAAGGATGATAGAGAAAGAATCTGTGCCTTTGAGTTGTGGTGCTGGAGGAGATTATTGAACCATGGACTTCCAAGAGAACAAATAAGTCTGTTCTGGAGAGTTGCTCCCTGAGACAAAGATTTTGAAGCTCCATCTCATATACTTTGGATATATTTCCAGGAGGGACCAGTTCTTGGAGAAAGACATTGTGCTGGTAAAGGTGAGGGAATAACACAGGAAAGACCCTTGAGGAGATGGATTGACACAGTAATTGGGGTAATGAGAGTAGGGGTGTTGGAGACAGTGTGATTGCCTTAAGATAGGGCAGGGTTCAGAGATGTTGTCTATAGAGTTACAATGAGTTTCAAATGATTGTTGGCAATAATAACAACAATTGGAAACTGGGACTAGATGGAGTGAGGGTTTTTACTTCCTTTACTGACTCTTGGTCTAAAAAATGTGGGAGACCCCTTAGTAGCGGAGCCTAAGTTGGGCTTGTTTCTTTTCTATTTTCTTTTCTTTCTCTTTTGCCTCAATTCTCCTGTTTGATGGAACTTTGAACAGATTCAAAGGGTAGGAAATCATATATGCAACAAATCTTTTAGTTTTGCTCCTTTCCCTGTAGTAAACTTCCGAGTATGTCCTTTTCACCATGCTTCAACTAGCAAAGAACAAAGCGGTTAACTCACATTCTCAATTGGTTGGGACTACTCTAGAGACATATGAAAGGGAGGACTCAGACTTGGAGTATTTAAACATATTTTTATGGCCTTGTTATAAAAATAAGGTGTGTCTATATTTCAAATTTTGAGCAAATACTCAAAAAATAGAGAAAAGCCCCAAGGCAAAAACACAAATGACTAATCATTTCACCACTCTCTCTAGCTGTTTTGGAATATTTCTTCTGAGCTTTCATTTTAGATAAATGTAGGTATAAATATAGATTTTTGTTACAAAATTAGAATCATTCTATGCATGTTGTTCTGTAAGATGCTTTGCCCTAGCAATATATCAAGAATATTTCCTCCAGCCAGTCCTGCTATTTTCCTAAAATGTCATTTTTGTACCTATGTGATATAAATATCTGTGGTATAAATACATCATAGTTTATTTGAACAAGTTATTTGGATCCAAAATGTTGCTATTATAAAATAATGTTAGGACATTGTGTAGCTAAATCTTTGCTTTCAACCAGATTCCTCCTTATGATTAATTTCAAGGCATAGGATCATGGCATCAAGGGTAATGGATATTCACAAAGCTTTTGGTCTGTATCGTGAAATGCCCTTCAGAGATGGAGTCAAACCTTTTTGCTCCTTAAAGGGAAATAAAAGATGTTGAGTGGCAGAAAGCCCAGTTTCCGGCCACTCCTAAAATGTCTATTCTAAGGCCAGCCTGTATGGGAATAGATCATTCTGCTTTGTTAAAGGGACTTCAAATAGACTTGCCATAGACTTTGAACTGTAGGGACTGTCTACTTTTCCTTCATATTCATTATTGGGAATCTAAAATGCAGTATCTCCTGATTTTTATGGTGGTTAAAGTCTGTGTTGTTAGTATAAACATCACACTTGAATGAGAATGAAAAAAAGAAAAAGGATCTGTTTCAATCAATTCTCTATTTCAATGATCAAACAAACTTGCCCCATCAATTTTACCCAAAATGCCTCTGAGGTGTTGAGTGGAAAACTACTGTGTAAACTGATCTTCACCCGAATCACATGCTGACCATGTGACAAAAGTAGATAAGTAATCCAGGACATGTGGCTTTGATTCCTCATCATTAAAATGAAGGGCTAGTTCTAGATGACCTTTGTAGCACCTTACACTACATTACATGGTCCTGTAATGTATTTCATACTAGCCATTAGTCTACCCACTACTGTTGTTGTGTGTCATCAAGTCAAACCTGAGTCATAACTGACAGGCTTTCAGAGGCTTTAAATCCTTTAAGGAGATATTACCCATCTTTATCCCATGGAGCAGTTAGTGGATTCAAACCATGTACCTTTGGATTGACAGCGCAACCCCTTACCACTAGGCCTCTAGAGCTCTTCACACTGGTTCGTGTAAGCTGCAATCTATGGGATTTCTCTCTATAAAATCCAAAATCTAGATACCATGAGGTTAAGCACAGAAAAGGGGTCAATATGGCATTCTAGAAAAAGAGAATAGATCTTTACAGATGTCACTTTCAATTGACAATACTTGTAAATTATAAAGATATGTGGATGCTCAGTTTAAAGACAACTGCATAACCTATAGGACTCTGTGGATGCATTCAGATATTAGCTAAAAATTTGAGGTTTATGTCTAGCCAATGGTCCCTTGAAAAAAGACCTCTCTGTCTACTTCTGAAAAGTCAGTCACTAAAAACTCTATGAAGACGGCTTTTTTTACCACACATAGGATTTCCATGAGTCAGAGCTGACTTGAGTCAATTGTGTTTTGGCATTATCCATATACTGTTTCTGGCAGTTGTTTGGCAATACAGCACCCAAACCACTTAAAAACAAACAAACAAACAAACAACAAACCACAAAAACGTCAACAAGATTTTGCTTGTATGTGATGTTCAAGATATTGTGTGATGATTTCCACACTCCGTGGATCACCTTTTTGGGGGTGGGTAAAATAAGGATCTTTTTCAGTGGGTTGACCAGATGTCTTCCAAATTTTTAGAAACACACTACTGACTACATCCAGTGTTGCATGTTTCCTGAAACCCCTCAATAAATGTTTCCTTAATCCCTAGATCCTATTTCTTTCAAGAAAGATGAATACTCTTTCTCTCTCATGTGGTTTAAAGCCTCCCAAATCCCAGTGAATGGTCAGCTGTATGTCGGTTCAGTACAGCTTGGACTTTTTTTCTCAGATTTCATTTTACTTGGATCAACATTCATGGCAGCACAAGTCAAGATTTCAAAAGATGTGCTGCATTGTGGATGGAAATCCTTGTATTAAAGAACAAGGATGTCTGTTTAAAGACTAATTTGCACCAGGTCAAAGCCATGTTGTTGTTCTCGTTGTGTACCACTGAGTTGGAACCAACCCACAGCTGACCCTCTGGTGGGTTGTCCAAGGTAGTTAATCATATGGGAGAAGATTGCCCAACCTTCTCCCATACAGAAGTTAGTGGATTTTAATTACGTGCCTTCAGGATTGCAGTGTAGCTTATTACCACTGTTATAAACCATAGTATTTTCAAATGCTTCATAAACATGTGAAAGTCAGTGAATGAATAAAAATGATCAAAGAAGAACTGATGCCTTTGAATTGTGATGTTGGCAGAGTATTGATTATATCATGGACAAAAACCCCAAATCTGTCTTGGAGAAAGTTTAACTAAGGTATTTTTAGGGGCAAAAGTGATAAAACTGATTCTCACATACTTTTAGTATGTAATAAAAGAGTGCCAGCTCTTAGAAAATACTTCATGATGGGACAAGTTGAGGGCCAGAGAAAGTATCTATTTGTGTTTTATAGACTATACAAAGGCATTTAGTTGCATGGATCACAATAAATTGTGGCTACCCTTAAGAATGGGAATCCCAGAACACCTGATTTTGCTCATGTGAAAATTATACCTAAACAATGAAGACACTGTCAGAACAGAGCAAGGGAACACTGCATGGTTTGAATAAAGAAAGAAGTGTGCCAGAGATGTATCCTTTCTCCATACCTTTTCAATCTATATGTGAAACATCATTTTGGAGTCTGGGCTTTATGAAGAATCTGGCGTCAGGATTAGAGGAAGACTCATTAACAACATGCGTTATGCAGATGACACAACATCACTTGCTGAAACTGAGGAGGACTTGAAGTGTGTGCTGCAGACAGTTTAAGTTACAGCCTTCGATATGGATTGTAGCTCAACCTTAAGAAAGCAAAGATCCTCACGACAGGGCCAATATGCAGTATCATGATAGATAAAGAATTGAGGTTGTTAATGATTTCAACATGCTTGGATCCACAGTCAACCCTTTTGGCACCAGCAGTCAGGAAACCAAAAGGCAAGTTGCACTGGGAAAAATCTGCTGTCAAGGACCTCTCCAGAGTACTAAAGAGCAATGATGTTGATCTAGAGACTAAG
The DNA here is from genome assembly GCF_000299155.1 of Elephantulus edwardii. Classification (NCBI taxonomy): domain Eukaryota; kingdom Metazoa; phylum Chordata; class Mammalia; order Macroscelidea; family Macroscelididae; genus Elephantulus; species Elephantulus edwardii. Next base: position 6,866,660 of record NW_006399851.1, on the reverse strand, counting down.
GTGTGCTTGATCCAGACCATAGTCTTCTCAAGTGCTTGCTATGCATCTGAGAGCTGGACAATGAATAAAGATGACAGAGGAAGAATTGATGCCTTTGAGGTGTGGTGTTGGAGGAGAGTATTAAACACCATGGACTTCCAAGAGAACAAAAAAAGTCTGTACTGGAGAGGATGAAACTGGGTTGCTCCTTGGAGGTAAGGATTTTGAAGTCCATCTCACATACTTTGGGCATTTTGTCAGGAGGACCAGTCCTTTGAGAAGGACATCATGCTTGGGAGGGTGGAGGTAGCTCAGGAGAGGAAGACACTAGATGAGATGGATTGACACAGTGACTGTGGCAAAGGGGTCTGGTGCGTGAAAGATGGTGATGTTGGTTCAGGATAGAGCAATATTCAAAGCCAATGTTTATAGAGTCTTTATGGGTTATAGTTGACTCGTAATACACAACAACAATAGAAAAAGAGAGGACAATCCTCAGTGAGATAGATTGGACTAGTGACTACAACAGGCTTGCAAAGGACAGAGATCATGAGGACAAGTGCAGGACAGAGCAAGTTTTTGATCTGTTTTTCATGGGATACTTGGGAGTTGTATTGGACATGACAGCACCTACCAGAAACAATATATTGTATGCTCTAGCACTGGACATTATAAATGCTATTGCATATAAGCACGATATTTTAGGCTGTTCCTTTGAAAATTCACTGAGTTTTCAGTCATAACTGAGGTGAGTAGCAGAACACCATTCACTGCAGTGAGTTGTCCCTTACTTACCCTGAAAGGGACATTGCATTCTTTGAGTTTTCTGTTAGAAAGCACCCCAGAAATGGTGCAACCACCTTGCCAGATTGAAGAAGTGATTTGAAGGAAGTGAAGAACCAAAGTCAGCTTTTCTTCTTTGTAATTTCTGTCAGTTTATTATCCTAACCTAATAAATGGTTTCTCAAGAGTAAGTGCGGACAAAGATGCAATTTGTTCAGAGATGAGTCTCTTATGTGTTGATCACAATTAAGCAGGCCAAGGTCTGTTCTGAACTTGAGTTCACTAAGTCAGGAAAAAGAAAGAAAAACCCACAACAAACTTGTTTCTTTTCTAATCTTGAGAAGAATCCCTGAAACTGTTATTTGCTGAGGGTTTGCTGCTTGTCACAGCTCTGATTTCACAGTGTTTAAAGCAGTTGGCTGCTAACCCAAAGGTTAGCTTGAATCCATTAGCCACTCCATAAAAAAAGTAGGTTTGGAAAAATCTATAGACAGTTCTACTCTGTTCTCTAGGGTTCTATGAGTCAGAATCAACCTGATTTCAGTGGTTTTACCAGAGACTGGATTAAATCTTTTATATGCATTAGTTTATTTATGCCTTAAAACCATGTATGTGAAGTACTTAGTACTTTGAAGATGAAGGAACTGGGCAGAAAGAGGTGAAGTTATTCCCCCAAAATCATTTCCCAACTCTATACTTGGACTTCAAAGCCAGTCATATTGCATTTACTAAGGTAAAAAGTTATGTGAAAATTGTTGTGAGTTCCAAAAGAGAAGGTGCAGGTGTCTGTGATAAAATAAAATATATTCCAACTCTTCAAGCTCTTGAATTTCTAATACTTAATGCTCTTATTTCTCTGTGTATCTAGCCCCCTCAACTGGAATTTAAATTGCCATTTCCACATTATTGTATAATTTTATTATATGCTTAGCCTTAAAAGCAGCATGTGGTCCTATAGACCAAAATTTTCAAAATCTGACCTCCACACACAGCAATAAATTTTATATTTTGATTCAGTACACACACCCCCAATACTTGTATTTGTGTATGACGTAAAATGAAACATAGCTTATTCTATTTTTAGTTCTAATGTCATACCATACACCGCCAAAAAAAGCAAACAGATTTGTCTTGGAGCGAGTGAAACCAGGTTGTTCCTTTCGACATGTTACCAGGAAGGATCAGTCCTTAGAGGAGAACATCATGCTTAGAAGAGTAGAGGATCAGCACAGGCGAGGAAGACACTACATAAGATAGATTGACACAGTGACTGTGGCAATGGGGTCACGTGTGTGAGAAATGGTGTGGTTGCCTGGGATTGGATAATGTTCAAAGCTATTATTCATAGAGTCACTATAAGTCCCTCAGGATTGGATAAGGTTCAAAGCCATTGCTCATAAGGTCGCTAAAAGTCAGTCGACTTGATAGCATACAACATTGTCTTCATAGTGCTACTAATGTTTCAGCAACCTGATGTTATGACTCAGTAATGGATTACTCCTTGCTATGTGGACCAATAGGCAGCATCATGATAGACAATGAAGAAATTGAGATTGTTAACAGCTTTAGTTTGCTTTGCTCCACAATTAACAATCTTGGCACCAACAACTAGAAAAGAAATTAAAAGATGAATTGCATCGGGATTGTCCATTGTCAGAGACTTCTCCAAATTACTGAAGAGCAACAATGTCAGTGTAGAGGCTAAGGTGCATCTGATACAGTCCATGGTCTTTGCAATCACTTGCTATGCATCAGAGAGCTGGACTATGACTAGCAATGATAGAAGGACAATTTATGCCTTTGAGCTGTGGTGCTGGAGAAGAGTGTTGAATATACCATGGACTGCTAGAAGAACAAACAAGTTCATCCTGGAGAGGGTAAAGCCAGGATGCTCCTTGGAGTCAAGGATTCTAAAGCTTCATCTGACATACTTTGAACATACTGCAAGGCGAGATCAGTCCTTGGAGAGGGACACCATGCTTGGGAGGACAGAGGGACAGTACAGAAGAGGAAGACCCTTGACAAAATGGATTGTTTCAGTTACTGGGGTAAATGGAGTTAGGTGTGTTTGAGACAATAAAATTGGCAAGGGATAACAACCCTTTTAGGGCTGTTGTACAAGGGTCACTATGAGTCTCAGACAACTCAACAGCTCATAACAACAACAACAACAATATATCGTTCTGGTGAGGGAAAGAACAACCTTCTTAATATCTTTAAATGTAGATTTTTTCATATGTATTTGTATATTTTAATTAATAAACACATAAGTAAATATTTAAGCATATCAACACTGTACTAAGCATGTTTATAAACAAATAAATGCACTTGCCTATTCCCTACCAATTGTAGAATATCAAAGACTACAGCTTTCAATATAGATTGCATTTCAACATCAAGATGACAAAAATCCTCACTCCTGGACTGACAAATAACATCGTGATAGGTGGAGAAAAAGTTGCAATTGTCAATAATTTCATCTTACTTGGATCCACAATCAATACCCTTGATAGCTTCAGTTAGGGTATCAGGAGGCATATTACTTTGGTCAAGTCTACTGTTAGGGATCTCTTCTGAGGAGCAATGATGTTATTTTGGAGACTAAGATGTGCCTGATCCAAACTATGGTCTTTTAAATCACTTGCTATGTAACTGAAAGCTGGACAATGAATAAGAGTCACAGAAGAATGATGCCTTTGAGTTGTAGCGTTAGAGAAAAGTATTGAATATCCCATAGCCTATCAAAAGAATAAAAAGATACTTCTTGGAAAAAAAAGCAGTGAATAAGGGTTCCAGTTTCTCCACAACCTCGCCAGCATTTGTTGTTTACTGTTCTGTTAAATTTTGTTACTCTTACTTGGGTGACATGCTGTCTCAGCATAAAATGGTGCAACCAGTATGGAAGGCAGTATGGTGCTTTCTCAAAAGATTATAAATAGAAATATCACTTCACCAAGAAATTCCTATACTGGGAATATACCCTAAAGAGATCATAACTGACATCCAAGCAGATATATGCACACTCATGTTTATTGCGGCTTTGTTCACAACAGCAAAGAGTTGGAAACAAGCTAAGTGCCCATCAACAAATGAATGGATAGAGAAGCTGTGGTATATTCACACAATGGAGTACTAAGCTGCTTTGAAAAACAAGGAACTCATGCAATATTATTCAAAATGGTGACCCTGGAGGATATTATGCTGAATGAAATATCTTAGTTATAAAAGGACAAATACTACATAGTGCCACTGTTGTAAAATAGGACTGACATTGGGGTTGGGGGCAGACTGAGAAAGATGGGATAAATTATGTATACTACATTGAAACAGATGAGGGAGAGAACTATTTAAAAGGCATATAAGATTAGGTATTATTGTCATGACAGAAGCCCAGAACGAAGGCTGCATAGTGAAGTGGACTGGGGGGGAAGGATTGTATACCAATGGAAGAATTTTTCTTTTACTTTTCAAAGAGAAGAGCGAACTGGGGTGGGGGGGGGAAGGATGAGCAGGGAGAAAAGTGCAGCAACGAATGAATGCAAACCCTACTAAGTCTTTGTAAATTTTCATGAAAATTAACAATAATAATTTAAAAAGTTAAATAAAAAATGCATCCAGAAATCAGACAAAAGTTGCTCTGTAACTTAAAGAACTAGATTTTATAATTCATCCCAGTCTCCAAATTATTTATTTCATTGGTGATACTGAACTCCTCAATCTGAAGATAATTACAAGGAGAAAGAGAATAACTTCGACATATTGTTGTTGGTGTGTGTCATCAAGCCATCTGTGACCCATAACGACGATATGTACAGCAGCTCTGAACCTTGTCCTGACCTGAGCCAGTTTCACTAACTCTGACACACCAACCCCCATTGCTCCAGTTACGGTATGATCTCATTTGAGGTCTTCCTCTCCTGCACTGTCCCTCCACCCTTCTGAGCATGATGGAGGACTGGTCCCTCCTGACCACATGCCCAAAGAATGTGAGACGGAGTTTCAAAATCCTAGCCTCCAAGGAGAAGAAACCTCTCCAAAACAGACCTACTTGTTTTCTTGGCAGTTCATGTTATGTTCAAGACTCTTCTCCAGCACCACAATAATATATATAAATATATTCAACTAAACTCATTGCCAACAACATTCTTCTAGGTGGTATAGCACAGGTCTGTGCATTGCTGTAGAGAGGTAACTCATGGTTGCTGTAATGCTAAACACTGTGACTCTAATGTGCCAAATGTGATAATGGTTACCCATGGTGGACAGTGTTTACTGGAGCTTCCCATTAAAACAAGCTTGGAAGCAGGAGTGGCATCCACTTCAGAAATGGCTTGCCTCCGAAACTCTATGAACAGTGCTCAGGCCTTCCGTTCATAGGGTTGCTGAGTCTTCTACCACTTGACAACACCTAACAACAACAACATTGCCGACAAGTATAAACCGAGTGAAAGCTGAATAATGGCTGACCTTCCATTGTGTTTCCGAGGCTATAAATTGTTCAGGAAATTGCCGATCTCTCTGCTGCAAAGCCTCTGGCGGATTTGAACCATCAGAGTTAAAAGAGTTATAGACTTTGGGTTAGCAGAGGAACTTTGTACAGACTAACCCACCAGAGTTCCCTGCATGTATCAACATGTGTAGGTTCATAGTATGTTGTTATGTCTGCTCGAGTCAGAACCAACTTATAGCTGGCTTTCAAGCAAGATTTCAGAGGCTTTAAACTGCAAGGGAAGAGAGTGCCTATCTTTTTCCCATGGAGTAGCTGGTGGATTCAAACCACATACCTTTGGGTTGACAGTGGAACTATATATATCATAATGTCTCACATCCACAATCCTTCATGGGGAGGGTACAAGAGGAGTCAGCTTTTTCTTCTGCTGTGTATGAGATTACCACAAGACAGGACCCAACTTGTGGCAAATAGCAAAAACAATTCCATCAAACACATACACACACACACAAATCACACAGAAAACTCTCCTGTGATTGACCAAGCATCCCCAGTTTTTTACTTATACAATAGCCACTTTTGAAACAGGTTTTGTCAACCATTCTTACAGCAGGTTTGGGGGCATGAAGGCATATCTTAATTATTTGAGGGAAGTGACTCTTATCAATACAACCCTTGTAAAATGGATTAAACAGAAAATATCCCATTGTGTGGCATCTACAGTAAATCCCACCTCTGTCTGTCTTTGCGCAGCAAGAACTTATCTGTCTCCCTTCCCTGAAGGAGCCTTAGAAAGGCCAAAGGAATTTGCTATTATCAATGTGCTGCCTTAATCAGATATGAATTCATTTGTTTTTCTCAGAAAGACTTATCAGCATGAACAGAGCTGGCTGCTGATGTGTGAATTGTACTCCAAAACTACTTTCTGCATTCCCGGGGCCTCAAGAATTTTTTTTTTTAATCTTTCAGTTTGTTTCCCTTGTTTGTTTGTGTTGTTTTAACCTCTTCCCTATTGAGGTGCATTTCTGGGTCAGGATCTCTGTAAAGACACCAGGGATTAATGGCGTTGAGGGAAATGCCCAGCTCGGGCTGTCCAGTGGTCTGTTGGTCGGGTAGGGTTTCAGCTCCACTGGTGAAACGGGGCAGTTGGAAGTGAGATAAATGGCCTGGGGCAGTTCATGGGGCTAAGCATCAAGGGCCTTAACCCAGGCAGCCATTGTTTATGTTCTCTGTCAGGGCAGGATGGAAACTACCCAACATGAAAGGCCGGTCATGAACTGACAGTGCTAAATACTAACTGAACTCACCCGGAGAAAGAGATGGGAGTCCTCTGACCTAGTCCCCTTACCTGCCTCACCTCCTGCCTGAGAGGACTTGTACATCTTATGACGGGTTTCCAGAACTCTGAATGGTAAGGATTCTTCCAAGTCCTGGCAAAGGCCCGAATCATGTAACCAAGTCTGTTTAGCCTTCCTTACAAAAATTTTCAAGGAAATAACTCCTTAGTTTCATTAATATGGGATTATAGCTTAATAGTATCCGATCATGTAAATATCACATGATTAGCAGTTGTGGGGTTGGCCCTGACTCATAGCAATCCCATACACAACAGAACAAAACACTGCCTGGTGCTCTGCCATCGTCACAATGACTGCTCAGGTCCACTGTTGTCGTCACTGTGGATGTTGTGTACCTTCCAATGTGCTCTCATCTTCCAACACAATCTTCGTTGTGATCCATAGATTTCCACTGGCTAGTTTTCAGAAGGCAATCACCAGGGCTTTCTTGCTAAACCCATCTTAGTCTGATGTCTCAAGAATGGTGATGCAACAAGGAAACACAAGTCAAAGCCAAGACCAGCAAAGTGAAAGTGAGATGTCAGGAGCCCAGGTGATCAAGGTAAAAAGACTGACAGCAATTGTAGTTACTCCTATAGGTCAGAGCAAGAAAGAAAAGCAAGAACCCAAGATGGCTTGTATTATGTTAATGGACAGATGGGTCTCAGAGGTCCTAGCAAAGGAAATATTTGAAAATGAAGAGGAAAAAAACCCAGGTAAAACCGACAGCATGGTTGTTTTGATAGCAATGTTATAAATATGATTTCTAAATAAGATAGGTCATGAACAGGGGTTGCTTGATATGAGGTCTGGGGTTGCAATTTGGAGCAAAAGGCCATTTTAGAATGGCCAGCCTGAATCAGTTCCTAGAGCAGGACATTATGCTTGCCAAAGAAGAGGATCTGAGGAGAAAGGGAGATCCCCAACAAGAGGGACCAGCTCAGTGGCTGCAATAAAAAGCAATGATCATGAGGATATTGCAGGACGAGGCGGTGGTTCATTGTGTTTGTACAGCGGGTTCACTACCTCTGGCAAAATGCAAAAGCAGCTTTACCCCCTTTAGTTCGTATGTGAGTGTATTTCTAACTTTTCATCTGTCTGAGCTACCAAAGTCATTAATGTCAAATCTTGTCATGCTTAGATATTATTCCCCACCCCCCAAGAATGGCTACTATCCAAACAAATCACACTCAACCCGTGGGATGAAGAACTCAACAGAAAGATTATCAAGCACACTTAGTAAACTCAATAGCTCCCTGTTTAAACTCCAGGTTGAAAATTCTGAAGAGAATTACCATCTGAAAGTTCACTTTTAAAGCAAATGAACTTTTTAAGTGAGAGCCAAACACTTCTCTGCCAATTCCTCAAACAAACAAACAAGCATATTGCGATTATGTCTATTCTGACTCATAGTGACTGGCTAGGACAGAGCAGAACTACCCCAGTGGGTTTCCAAGGTTGTAAATCTTTGAGGAAACAGACTACCACATTTTCCCCCCACAGAGAAAGATGCATGTTTTAGCCACTCTGCAACCAGGTCTCCTTTTATGCCAATATGCTAGACTTCCAATTGTCTCTTTACTTGGAAGTTAAAAGACTGTGCTCACAGACCTAGGAGGGGGAAGCATGCATCCTCATAATCCATGTTTAGAACTCTGTGATCCTTCTCTATGTTGTCAAAATTTAAATTGGTTATTTATTGGTTTTTGCTGCTGCCTCAACAAGTGGAGAAGGGATAAAATGATGGGGGGGGGGTAATGTTGCAGATGGCCCTCCTTTTCATTTTGACAGCTATTGCACTACAAAGAAAACTGTTCTTTTCTGTCTTGTGTTTTGACTGAATAATGTTAATGTCTCACATTTTATGTAATAAGGAGTATGGTGGTTTTTCTCTATAATTTTTAAGCAAACTGAAAAGAAATTGGTTTTTTTCCAAATGATTTACAATAAGGTCTGAGCCTTTGGAAAATCCGCAGGCATTGACAGTGCTGAAGGAAAAGTCCACCTCGGGTTGTCTGGTGGACATTTGGTTGAATAGAATTTCAACTCTGATCAGAAAGCATGGGACAGTTGGAAGTGAGTGAGATGAATGGCTTATTCAAGCATCTGAGTGTCTGGGACACTGACACAGGGAGTTAGTGTTTTCTTTCTTTCTTTAAGGTTAGTAGTGAATATCCAATAAGAAAGGTTAAGTCCAGTGTTCTAAACCAACATAGATGGAGCCAACCACTATGTGTGTGTGTATGTATATGTATATATATATGATAGAGTTAGAAGGTTAAAGATACATATATGTTTTTTGCTAGATAGGCATATATCTTTAACTTTTTAGCTCTACCATCTTACCTGGAGTCTCCATGTGACTGATAACTAAACTATAAATGTTCACTATTGCCAAAACGATAACATCTAAATATCTCCCACTGGCATTCTAAAAATAAAGCAAAACCACATTGCAGTTGACTCAATACATTAAAAACTAGAATTGCTCTATAAAATGTTCATTTCTTATAAAGTCTATAATCAAGTCTTTCTTTTGAAGTTCCTTCACATGGTTTCCAACTGCCAACCTAGAGGTTAGTAGGCAAGTCCAACCAATTACAGCATACTGGACCCTTTGGACATCCTAAAAACGCAACTCCACTGGTGTTGAGTCGGTTCTGATTTGGACAATGTGTGTGCACACAGTAGAGTGGCACCTTAGGGTTTCCAAGGCTGTGACATTTTGCAGATCACCAGACCTTTCCTTGAAGGCTCTGCTCACTGGATGGTTTTCTTACAGTCAGTCCTTGGAGATGGACATCATGTTTGGGAGCGTGGAGGGACAGCGTAAGAGATTCAGTGACTGGAGTAATGGGGGTAGGTGTGTGTCAGAGATGATACGATTGGCAAGGGATAGAGCAGCGTTTAGGGATGTTATACTTAGGGTCGCTATGAGTTGCAGGCAACTTGATGGCACATAACAACAGCAACAGTCAAGTGCAAGGGAGCTCTGGTGGCTTGTTGGTAAGGAATTGTGCTGCCAACTCCCGGGCACATTGATTCAAACTCACCAGCTGCTCTGTGGGAGAATGATGGGCAATCTCTTTCTGTGCAATTTACCACCTCTAAAAAATTGCTGGAGGGTCAGCTATGATTTGGTGCTGACTCTATGGTATACAACAACAATAACAACAGTCAAGTGCTGCTGTTTGCTCCACTTAGGAGTCTTTTAACGTCTTTATTGTTGTTAGTTGTCCTCCAGTCAATACTGAATCATGGCATCTCTGTGTAAAACAATCACTCTTTCCTCGCTGATGACTCACCATCCTCACAATTTCTGCCATCCTACAGTCCTTTGTGACAGGCATTGTGTCAATATATCTCCTTGAGGGGCTCCCTCTTTTTCGCTGATCTTCTGTTTTACTGAACATGTTGTCCTTCTCTTGGGATTGGTCCCTCCTGATAACATGCCAAATTTGATAAATTATGTATACTACATTGAAGCAGATGAGGGAGAGAACCGTTTAATAGCTATATATGATTGGGTATTATGGTTATGACAAGAGTCCAGAATGAAGGTTGAATAGTGGAGTGTACTGGGGGTGGGGGAGAGTGGGGGAGGGATTGTATACCAATGAAGGAATTTTTCTTTTACTTTTCAAAGAGAAAAGCGAACTAGAGGGGAAGGGTGGGCAGGGAGAAAAATGCAACAATGAATGAATGGAAATCCAAAATCTCTGTAAATGTTCATAAAATTAATAAAATTATATTTAAAAAAAAGTATAACATTCCCTGTAAGGAGCATTGAAATGCTTCTAGTGGAAGTTAAATTTTAATTATATAGTAAACAACAGCAAGATCTGAGCTCAAGGTCAGAAGCTGCATGAGATTCAGACTCACTAGGCGTTCCCCAGGGTAAAGATGGACAATCTCCTCCTGTGTGATTTACAGCCTCTGAAAATAGTGTACTGGAGGGTCAGCTATGAGTCAGTTGCAAGTTCTTCCAAGACAGATTTGTTTAGTCTTTTGGAAGCCCATGGGATATTCAGTAGATTTTGTGACACCATAATCCAGATTCATCAATCCATCTTCAGTCTTCTTTATTCATTGTCTAACCTGAATCTATCTATAGGAAGTGACTGAAAATCCTATGGCTTGGGTAAGCTGTAACTTAGTCCTTAAAGTGTTATCCTTGTTCATTAGCACTTTAAAGAGATTCTTAGCAACAGACTTGCCCAAAGCAATCATTTGATGTTTTAATTATTGCTTCCAAAAGTGTTAATTGTGCATCAGAGTACAAGGAAATTCTGGGGAATTCCAATCTTTTGTTTCTCATCATGTTTATTAGTCCAGTAATGAATAGTTTTTCTTCAAATTAAGATGTAATGCATATAGAGTATAGGCCTAACCATTGTAACTCTATTTTTATGTCTATTTCACTTTGTTTTCTATCTTCTACTAAACTGATCTCATTCCTATCGAGTTGCTATAATCAAGGATGCTTTTGGCAGAACGTTAAATGATCCCAGAAGTATTAAAAAAAAGATGGAAGGAATATACTGAGTCACTGTATCGAAAGGAATTGGAAGACACAGAAGAATTTCATGAAACAACATATGAGCAAGAGCCTAT
>NW_006399851.1:6852228-6854422 GCF_000299155.1 Elephantulus edwardii | reverse complement strand
TGGCACAGGACAGAGTGGAGTTTAGGGCTGTTGTACATAGGGTCGCTATGAGTCGCAGGCGACTCGACGGCACATAACAACAACAACAACAACATTCCTATAACACACTGTATCTTCACTCTAATAAACTCCCTGTTAGAAACGTCCTCATATATTTTTCTGGTTATTTGAAATCTACTCATTTTTTAATGTTTTTGTTATGTTGTTATGTGCCAGTGACTTGCAACTGACTCAAAGTTGACCTTCCAGTACATTTTCAGAGGCTGTAAATCACATTGGAGGAGATTGTCCATCTTTCCCTTTGGGGAACACCTCATGCAACTTCTAACCTTTAACTCAGAGCTTGCCATTGTTTACTATACAATTAAAATTTAACATCCACTAGACATGTTTCAACTGCTGGAATTCATTACAACTTATTGTCTGTATTACTGATTTGAAATTTTCTGTTTTTTGTTTTCACTCAATTATATATTGTCTTCTCATTTAAATTGTTAAGATCTGTAGGAACACATACCAAGTTTATAACATAATTTTTAATTTAATCTTCCATTTATGTATTTATTAATTTTCCTTTAAAATCTCATAAAAATATTTTATGAAGAAACATTATACTCGTTGTTATGTGTCATTAGGTCAACTGTGGCTCATAGTGACCCTATGTATAATAGCTCTGAACTCTATCCTATTCTGAGCTCATCTCACTGTCTCTGATCCACCTACACCTTATCTTAGTTACTATGTCAATCCATCTTATCTTGGGTCTTCATCTCTTGGGATGTCCCTCCACCCTTTTAAATATGATGTTCTTTTCCAAGGACTGGTACTTCCTGGCAGTATGCCCCAAATATTTCAGACAGAGCTTCAAAATCCCTGCCTCCAAGGAGCAACTTGACTTCACCCTTTCCAGGACAGACAGGATTGTTATTTTGGCAGTCTGTGGTATGTTTAATATTCTTCTCTAGGACCACAACTCAAAGGCATCAGTTCTTTTTCTAACATACTTATTCATTGTCTAACTTTCTGATTCATAGCAAGTAATTGTGGAGATCATTGCCTGGATCAGGAACACTTTAATTTCTGGACTCACATCTTTGCTCTTTAGCATGCTGGAGAGGTCCCTGACAACATATTTTTCCCAGCACAATTAGTCTTTTTTCCTGACTGCTGGTGCCAAGAGTGTTGATTGTGGAACCAGGTAAACTAAAATGGTTAACAATCCCAATCGCTTCTCCAATTGTCACAGTTCTGTCAATTAGCCTAATTATGAGAATCTTTGTTTTCTTGATGTTGAGATTCAATCCATATTGAAGATTATGGGCCTTGACCTTCTGCAGCAAATGCTTCAGGTCTACCTCAGTTTCAGAAAGCAAGGCTGTGTCATCTGTATAGCAAAGGTTATTGATAAGTCTTCCTCCAATCCCGATGCCACATTCCTCCTCATAGTGTCCAGCCTCCCGAATAATCTGTTCCCCGTATAGATTCAAAAGGTATGGAGAAAGGATGCATCCCTTACACACTCTTCTTGACTCTGAACCATGCGTTATTTCTTTGCTATGTTCTGATGATTGGTCTATAGACCTATATTTGTTTTCCCATGAGCACAATCAGGTGTTCTGAGACTCCCATTGTTCTTAGGGTAGGACTAGGAATAAGATACAGATCTTAAATTAAGGAGCATGAAAAGCAAGAAAATTCTTCACATACCAGTTTTGGGAATAAAACCACTGATTGATTGATTGATTGATTGATACAATTGAACAAAGTTATATTTCTCCAACAATAAAAATTTGGAGGTATCTTGTATCAGGACTGTAAATGCAAGATTAAATTCTTTAAATATACTACATGTACAGTATGATAAAATGTTGCATTTCTATCAACCTATGCCAAAATAATTGGCGTTTGACTGTGTGGACCATAACAACTGTGGCTGACTCTGAGAAGAATGGGAATCCCAGAACACCTGATCATGCTAATGCAAAACCTATACTTGGACCAGGAGGCAGTCATCAGAACAGAGCAAGAGAACACTGCATGGTTCAGAATTACGAAGATTGCACAACAGGAATGTGTCCTATCTCCATATCTTTTCTTTTTTTAAAAAAAAAAAATTTAAATTTAGGTTGTTTATTTTTCATTTCAATGAACATCTACAGAGATTTTGGGATTCCATTCATTCATTGTTGCACCC
>NW_006399851.1:6834406-6851848 GCF_000299155.1 Elephantulus edwardii | reverse complement strand
ATGGATTGAAGCTCAAATCAAGAAAACAAAGATTTTCACAACTGGGATGATTGACAACATCATGATAGAAGGTGAAGTGATTGAGATTATAAACAACTTTAGTTTGCTTGGCTCCACAATCAACACTTTTTGCACCAGCATCCAGGAAATCAAAAGACTAAATTCATTGTGAAAGTCTGCTCTTAGGGACCTCTCCAGAGTACAGAGGAGCAATGACCTCAGTCTGGAGACTAAGGTGCATCTGAGCCAAGCCATGGTCTTTGCAATTACTTGCTATGTGTCAGGAGGCTGGACAATGACTAGGGATGATAGAAAGAGAATTGATACCTTTGAGCTGTGGTGTTGGAGAAAGATATTGAATATACTATGGACTGCCAGGAGAACAAACAGGAGAACTTAAAGTTGTTATATTAGCAGAAAAATATTAATGTGATTTGAATGATAATCAACACATTTGGAAACAGCACTTAGGAGATAAAAAGATATGTTACATTTGGAAAGCCTGCAGTCTCCAAATTACTGGGGAGCAATGATGTCAGTTTGAAGACTAGGGAGGGTGAGACCAGGCTGTTCCCTGGAGACAAGAATTCTGAAGCTTTGACATACTTCTGGCATGCTGAAAGGAGGAACCAGTCCTTGGAGAGGGATGTCATGCTTGGAAAAGTGAAGGGTCAGTGCAAGAGAGGAAGAACCCCCCAATGAGATGGATTGGTTCAGTGACTGGGATAATGAGGATAAGTGTGTCAGAGACAATAAGGTTGGCACAGGATAGAGAAGGTTCTAGGGCGAGCAACTCCATGCCACATCATAACAACAACGAAGCTATTTGCCTAGAGAGACTGTTAATCATTAAACCCCTTTTAAAAACTAACTCAACAACTCACTGTACAACTAGTTGTGTTGCAACCAACTCAGAGCTGATCTTCCAGCAGATTTTCTGCTGCAAATCAAACAGGAGGAAATTGCTCATTATTCTCTCCCAGTGGAACAGCTGGTGGATTTGAACCAAACACCTTTTAGTTATCATACTAATTCCCTCTCCACTAGGCTACCAGAGCCCCCTACCTTCATAGGTCCAAAGCTACAACAGCAACCAAATGATTAGATAGGAACCTTAGGTGACAGTGCATTTTTATTAGTAAAAGAATTAACAGCTCAAAATAGGATGGTGAGAATGGTTGCATAGTTCAAGAAAGTTGTATTACAGTCAGTGTGCTAAATTATACATTCAGAAATGGTTGAGTTCATGTATATGTTTTCCTCTGTGTGTTCTGAACAGTATCTCCAAAATAAAGTCTAAATAGGCATAATTAGGAGCTGTAAATCCTATCATTCCCCACCTAGGAAAACCCGAGAACACTCAGAAGTGATGCTTATTGTCCATTAACTCATAGATTATTTCATTGTTCCATCATAGCTGAAAAAGAATAAAATATATACAGAGGTCTTTTTAGGTCAGAAAGAAGCTGGCTATTTTGTTAATTTTTCCAGTGTTTCAGTTTCTTCTCTAGAAATGAGTGACTTCAGGAACGCTCTATGAGTTGGTTGTGCAAATGACGATAAATGAAACATGACCTCTGTGTTTCCTGAAGCCTTCTCTGCTGATAAAAGGGTGGTACATGCAGAGGAAATAGCTTAGAGGTACCATCATTCCCCTGAGTTCTCTTTCCCCTCTTACCTTCAGGCGGGAATTAGATCAGCCCAGAAAACCAATGTGAGCAATTTCTGTGAAGTTTGGCAGTAACTCTGATTACATTTTTCCAAAATTTCCTCATTTTCTACTAATAAAACTCAGCTCTTCAATTACTCTCAGTCCTCCCTCCTTCCAAAACATGAACAGATAATTTTTTAAAACGAAAACTTTCCAGTTGTTCTTCCAGTTGATGCTGACCTAATGCTATTTCAATTCCCTGCTGTTACCCAGAAGACATCTTCTTTCCTGAGCAGACCTAGTCCTAGTGCTCCCTTGAACAACAAATTGTGGCTAACTTCAAGAAGAATGAGAATTCCAGAACACTTGAATGTGCTCATGCAAACCTATACCTAGACCAAGAAGCTGTTGCCCAAGCATAGTAAGGAAATACTTTTGTTCTTGTTGTTGAATACCGTCAAGTCAGAACTGACCCATAGCTGACCCTGCAGCTGGTTTTCAGAGGCAGTTAATCCTACAGGAGGAGACTGCCCATCCTTCTCCTGTGAAGCAGCTGATGGATTCAAACCTCGTGCCTTGGGGATTGCAGAGCAGCTTCTTATCAGGAGGCCACCAGAAAGGGAACACTAAATGGTTTAAAATTAATAAAGGAGAGTGTCAGGAATGTAAATTGTCTCCATAACTTTTCAATCTATGTGATAAACAAGTTATTCAAAAGGGTAGACTTAACGAGAAGAATATGACATCAAAGTTGCAGGAAGACTCATCAACAGCCTGCATTATGACATGACTTTGCTCACCAAAACTGAGGAGGACCTGAGACACTTGCTACAGAAGATCAAGGACTGTAGTCTTCAATATAGATTTCATCTCAACATCAAGAAACAAAAATTTCTTATCACTGGGCTAGTAGGCTGCATCATGAAAGATGGAGAAAGATTAAAGTTGTTAACAATTACATTTTGCTTGTATCCACAATCAACACTCTTGGCACCAGCAGTCAGGAAGTCAAAGGAAGAGATGCATTGGGAAACTTTAGTGTCAAGGACCTCTCCAAAGTGCTAAAGAGCAACAATATCAGTCTAAAGACTAAAATGTTTCTGATTCCAGCCATGATATTTTCAATTGTTTGCTTTGCATTTGAGAGCTAAACAATGAATAGGATGAAGAAAAAGAATCAATGCCTTCAAGTTTAGTGCTGGAGAGAGTATTGAACAACCATGGATCATCAAGAGAAAAAACAAGTCTGTCCTAGAGAGGGTGAAACCAAGATGCTCCTTGGAGGCAAGGATTTTGACGCTTCATCTCACATACTTTGGGACAGTATGGTGCTAGGAAGGAATAGTCCTTGAAGAACGACATCATGTTTGGAAGAATCAAGGGACAGAGCAAGAGAAGAAGACCCTGGATGAGATGGATTGACCCAGTACCTGTGACAATGCGGTCAGTTATGTCAGAGATTGTGAAATATGCCCAGGACAGGGCACAGCCATTGTTCATGGGGTTAATATGAATCACATTTGACTCAACGGCATATAACAAGAAGAACATTTTGCACTGGGATATTTCACAGCAACTCTGGATTTTGTTTATCCAAAGATCTACTGTCTTGATCACTTCCCAAATTTCATTTTATTAACCTATGACAGTAAGATATCAGTGAAATTATATCTATAAATTTATATTCTTTTCAATTTGCCATCCTTGCCATTATTATTGTTATTGGTGTTGAGTATCCTCAAGTTGGAACCAACTTATACCTGACCCTATTGAGTTTTCAGAGGCTGTAAATTACACGAGAGAAGATTTGCTCTTTAAGATTCTTTTTCAGATTACAAAGAAAAACTTGACAAATGATAGATGTAGAACTTAAGGGAAGCTCCATAAGAAGCAGCAGGCTGCCTTCCCTCTACCTTGTTACTTCAAATGTAGGATAAGAATCAACAGCACCATTAGTACAGGCTCAATTTCCAATTCTCAGGGACAGTCTAGTACAGCATATATGTCGGCCCAAGAGCCCTAAGATTGAATTAACTTACCAGGCATGTTGACCTCCCTACTGTGCCATTTTCTCAACAATATGAAGAGTAACAATGTCAATATGGAGACTACAGTGCACCTGATACAGGCCATGGTCCTTGCAATTACTTGCTATGCATCAGAGAGCTGGACAATGACTAGGGATGATAGAAGGAGAATTGATTCCTTTGAGCTGTGGTGCTGGAGAAGAGTGTTGAATATACCATAGACTGCTAGGAGAACAAACAGGTCCATCCTAGAGAGGGTGAAGTAATTTTACTCCTTGGAGGCAAGGATACTGAAGTTTCATCTGACATACTTTGGACATGTTGCAAGGTAGAATCAATCCTTGGAGAGGGACATCATGCTTGGGAGGGTGGAGGGACAGTGCGAGAGAAGAAGACCCTTGATGAGAAGGATTGATTCAGTGGCTGGAGTAATGGGGATGGGGGTATCAGAGACAATAAGGTTGGCACAGGATAGAGCAGGGTTTAAGTCTGTTATACATAGGGTTGCTATGAGTCACAGGTGACTTGACAGCACATTACAACAAATGTTGTACATTGTAATAGTACACATCTCTTATAATAATTGAGATTGACATTAATAATATACCTCTAATAAATGTGTTGTTTGCCACTTCTATATCAATCTGTCTTATTGTGATGGGCTGTGTATTACCATGATACTGGAAGCTATGCTTCTGGTGTTTCAAAATACCAACAGAGTCACCCACTTTGGACAGGTTACAAGAGAGCTTCATGAGTAAGAAAGACAAAAAAGAAAAAGGCGTGGTGGTAACCTTCAAAATTTAGCCATGGATGAAAACCCCATGGATCAAAACACAACATTTCTAGTAGAATGCTAGAAGTAGAGTACTTCTCCTAGGTTGGAAGACTTTCAGAATAAGCATCAATGGCCTGGAGCATACCACTTGTTGTAAAGGTGGTGGAAATCAAAACAAGTGTTCTGCTGCACACGGATCACCATGAAGAGAACCCCTAGAGCAGGAAACAATACAACATTCTTATTCTAGTAACCACTTCAGAACATACAATTGATAATTAAAAGGACACAACTAAGTTAAAAGAAGAAGTAGTGGAGCAATAATTTAGAAATCAGCTGCCAATCAAAAGGTTGGTGTTTCAAGCGTACCAGCCATTCTGTACATTTAAAAGGCCCGACCATCCTCTTCAATAGAGATTACAGCCTGGAAACCCTGCGGGACAGTTCCACTCTGTCTTATAGAGTTGTTCTGAGTCACAATCAGCTCAATGGCAATAACATTTAGGAAAGAAATGTTCCCAGTCTAGGCAGTCCCCTAGGTGCAAGCAAGATTTCCTTCTGTGTATGAATGTGTGGGTCAATCAGAATAGGTACGTGAGCATCTAATGTTCGTATAAGACAAGACTCACAGCGTTTTCCATGACTTAAAAGTTGTGTGTACAGCAGGTGAAGGTGATCACGTTGAAGAATTTACTGTGAGTAGGGCTTCTGGCGGCATTGTGTCACAAACTGCACTGCTACCCAAAAGGTCAATGGTTTGAATCATGTTGCGGGAGTAAGACCAGCAGTCTTCCCACAAACATTTTTTTCATAAGGGAAACCTGTTGGAGACTCACAAGGAGCTCGAATACAACTCAGCTGTGGTGGGTTTGGTTTTAGGAATTAGTTCAATCATTCCAAAGAGAGGGCCAATTTACACAGCATTAAACATGGCTTTAAAGATGAACAGGCTCAGCTCAGAGATGGCAGCCTACCAGACCACCTTGAGTCTGAGTTATGCTTTACAGTAATCTAATCTCATCTAATAATCTAATCTTATGCATCAGGTTCCTGAAAAGACTCACTATACTTATTCCAAGTCTCTGAATCACAATTTTCCATATTCATTTTCATTGTCATTACCATGACAAATGATCCAAATTGTAAAAATTCCCATCTGTTCTTGCCAGCCAAGACAGAACTGGTTTGAAGTCCTGCATTAAAAGGCAAGTAGGAGTTGTTGGTAAATCAGACATCCATTATCTGGGGACTGCCTATATTGCACCTTGGATTTTCTCTGGCCTATTTACTGTAAAGTAACGTAAAGTAACGGCAGCCCCAAAGAGTCAATGAGCCAATAAAAAAAAGACCTAGAAAACCGGGGAGTCTAATGCTATGTACCACACAAAACCAAAGTTCTTTCTTTCAAACCTATTGAGCCATTGTTTGCAAAGTCCCACTTTCCATGTAAGAAAATACACACAAATTTGGGGGCTTCCAATGGGAATAATTCCTGGAAGCCATTATGCTGGTTGTATGTGATAAAACCCAAACCCATTGCTGTAGAATTGGTTTGACTCACATCAACCAGCCCTAAGCTTTCTAAGGCAATAAACCTTTATATGAGACTTAATATCTTTCTCTTCTGAAGTAACCACTGGATTTGAACCACTCACCTTTTGGTGAGTAGCCTGATACATTACACACTGTGTCACCAGAGTGCTTTATTAGAAATGCTAGCCACTGCAAATACTGAAGTTGTTCTACCATCAAACTACCCAGAAATCCAAAAGAAATGCCTAATAATTTTAATACATCAAGAGACAGAAAACTGGCTGAATATTTTCACATTTCTGCTGTGCTGAACAGTAGTTACAATATAAGAAAGGAAAGAAACTGTCAACAAGAGAAATCAGCATGTTTTATCACTTGGACAGCAGGATTCTGCTCATTTAGGAAAACAAAAACAAAAGAGCACAAACAGAAACAAAAGAGCACAAACAAAAACAGAAAATCCAACTATGTCCAATGGAAAAGAAACATTGACTAAGGAGGTATTTGACTAAGCAGGAAATGTATTCAATCAGTAAAATTCCAAGAAGTAATCCTTACTTATTTTTTAGACCTCATGATACTAAGTCCATCATTTTCCTGACATCTGAGGAGAAAAAAATAGTGTAACTCAATATTTCCCACACAATTCTCTCCTTTTAAAGAATTTCTTTTTAACATCTATTGTCCAAAGTATTAAAGTCAGTAGGAAATATTTTTGAAGATGTAAGATCAGAAATTATAGTTGTTTTTAAATTGCACCAACTCCTCTCATAGATTTATTCGATTATCACTCTATGGTATCAGTAACCACCAATGAAAGGCTTAGGAAATATTTCTTATAGTAAAATATAAACTAGGAAAACAAATGCCCTAGATGTTAGAAATGAAAAAAATCCTTGTCATGAAAAGCATTAACTTAGGATTCATTCTCTTACTGTCATTGTTATCAAGTCAGAACTTTCCATTGAGTTTCCAATGCTACAAGTTGCATGGAAGGATATTGACCATCTTTCTCTCTCAGAATGCTCGATGAATTCAAACTACCAGAAAGGAACTTTCTGACTCCACCAGCAGATGCTAAAATACACTCTTGGAAAGAGGGAAGGGGAGGAGGAGATAAAAAAATCAACACAATTGACAACTATGTTGTTGTTGTTGTTATGTGTCATCGAGTTGTTTGCAACTCGTAGACAACCTATGTACAACTCTAAACCCTGCTCTATCCTGAGCCAACTTTATTGTCTCTGACACACCTACCCCCCCCCCATTACCCCAGTCACTGAATCAATCCATCTCATCGAAGGTCTTCCCCTCTTGCACTGTCCCTCAACCCTTTTAAGCACGATGTCCCTCTCCAAGGACTGGTCCCTCCTTGCAACATGCCCAAAGTATGTCAGATGGAGTTCAGAATCCTTGCCTCCAAAAAGCAGCCTGGTTTCACCCTCTTCAGGATAAATCTGTTTGTTCTCTTAGCAGTCTGTGGTATATTAAATATCTTTCAGAAATTTTAACATGTTAGCAAAAACTACTGATAAAGATTTCATTTCTAGTTAAATTGTAGCATAAGTAGTTGGCTTTGTGAACTTTGTTAAGAATAGAGACATACAGATGCTTTAAAGAGATTTAGATAGGAATGAATGGTAATTGGCACTCAGAATTCCAGATATGGTGCATCTTCTACAAGCGATGCTCTCATATTCACTGAGTGCACAAATATGCAGCGATGGCTCCCAAGACCAGGACTATCATAGGCAGAGACCATTTAGATTTGTAAACCTCACTTAGACAGTAGATCACAATGTAATGGCCGAATTGTTTTCTGAGAATTAGAAACAGTAAGACTCCAGTGGGTTCACTTTGTTAATGTTGTCCTTGCTCTTACAAGATCAACAATTGTAAAGACATTGAGACTCCCAAGTGCTGCAAACAAGGAAAATCAAAACACTTGACCAACCTCAGTCCTGCAGAAACCTGAATTTACAGTCACAGGGGAACTAGTCCCATAATACTCCATGCTAGCTGACTTAGGTAAAGACTATTTTGTGGCTATAGAGGTGCCACATTAGCTCTGATAATATCCATGTAGGAGCTCTGGTGGCCTAGTGGCAAGAAGCTGCACTACAATCCCTAAGGCAAGAAGTTCAAATCCACCAGCTGCTATGTGGGAGAAGGATGGGCAATCTCCTCCTGTGTGATTAACTGTCTCTGAAACACCCCCCTACCCTGGAAGGTCAGCCTTGGGTCAGTTCTGACTCAATAGTACTCAGCAACAACAACAATATCCATATGCCAACTAGCACACATCGTTCTAGCCAAAACTGCTGTAAAGAAACTTTACAATGAATACTACTGAAATTTTTACCCAATGCCCAAACCTCTAGAGCATACATAAGCTATTGAATGGAGATCTTTGATGAAAATGTAGACACTTCCTTGTTATGTTGGGCTTTTTGTTGTCATTTTGTTTTGTTGTGTTTTGTTTCCCCAACACAAAGGGAAGGACAGTGACCTAATTAAGCAGGTAAAAGGAGCCAGCAAGGCAGTGGTCAGGTCGGAGGGGAACACTGACAACCAGGAAGATGGCATCACTCAGACTTGCAATTTCACTGCCAAATCTGGGCACGCCTGCAGGAAGCTGGGAAAGGAAGAGAACACGGAGGTTGGGTGGGTGTGCAATGACAGTTAGAGGACGGGCTTCTGGAGAGGCCCAGGTGTCATGTCCACGCAGCCTGGTGAGCAGCATGAGGAGAGTAGGCCTCAGTGAAGGAAAATCACAATTAGATACATCAATGGCAGTCAGGCTGCAGCGAGGGCATTGACATTCAGTGATGGAATTCTCACTATCTGTGCAAAAGAGCTCTGGTGGCGTAGTCAGTAGGGAGTAGCACTGATAATCCAAAGGCTGCTTCTGCCTGGCAGTTCGAATCCACCAGGTGCTCAGTGGGAGTTGTTGTTAGGTGCCGTTGAGTCAAGTGACTCCTAGTGACCCTATGAATAGCAAACTCTAGCCTGTTCCATCCTCCTCATTTCTGACATTATTGAACCCATTTCTGCAGTCACTGTGCCAATCCATCTCTTTGAGGGTTTTCCTCTATTTTGCTGACCTTCCACATTTCCAAGCACGATATTTCCTTCCAAGAAATATTACGTCCTAACAATATGCCCACAGTGTGTGAGATGAAGCTTCACCACCTTTGCCTCTGAGGAGCACTTGGGCTGAACTTTGTGCACACATATCCCTTTGTTCTTTTCTAAGTCTACAGAATATTTACTTCTTTTCTCCAGCATCACAATTCAAAGGCATTGATTCTTCTTCTGTCAACCTTATTCATTATCCAGCTCATAGATGCATAATAAGTGAGTGAAAAGACCTAAACAATCTCCTCCTAGGTAATTTACAGCCTTAGATAACCCAGGCTCAGTCATGAGTTGATTCTGACTCTATGGTGATTAGTGCGTGAGCAATTCAAGAGACCCAGTTTCAAGACCCTTATGCAGAGCTATCAGTGGACAATTGGGTTTTGCTCCACTGCTGAATAAGTGTCAGTGGGACTTCTAGACTAAGCCCCCCTCCCCCCAAAAGAAAGGGCTAGTGGTCAACTGCTAAAAAATCAGTCAGGGAAACTGGATCAGAATAGTCTAATTCGTAACAAAACATGAGGCTGCTGTAGGATTGGACAGTATTTTATCTTCTTGTGTATGGAGTAGCCATAAGCTGGGGACTCAACTCAACAGCTGTTCACAACAGCAATAAAGAGAATAACCTTGGGCAACTCGACCTTTCTCCCAGGGCAAGGAGCTGTACTGTGCGTGATGCCATGAGACTGTAGAGCTGGGGACATTGGTTCTCCTCCAGCAGCTCTGTGTAAACAGACAGTGGACACATTCCAGATGTGGTGAAGGCTGGTTATGCTTTACACATTGATCCCTTTGTGTCTACCTCACTGGAGGGGGGGAAAGTGCTCATGAAGACCCCCTCAGAGAGAGGGAGGAGGGCCTGGGCATTTCAACACTCATGCTACATGTTCTGCATGGACACTTCATTGTCTGCTTCTTGTAAGCAATCCAAGCAGCCCCTTTTGAAGTTCGCTTGGGACTACGGCTAATGTAAGAGAGAGAGAAAATTCCCTGAGCATTGGATCTAAAATGATGAGTGTCCTAGAGAAGAATGGAGACCATGTTGTCAACTTCATCTATTTCATTATTTTTGATCCTAAGTATATCAGGGGAATTAATGATGGAAGAAATGCCAAGGAACTTTGGGTAAGGGTCACTGAAAGAGAAAGAATCAGAGATTAGCTGGCCTGAAAAGAAGAAAACAATGACATCAGCTTTGCACTTTGGAAAATATGAGTTAGTGAGCAATTTATAGGTCCTCTTCCAGGCCATGCCTGAAAATGGCAACTGAATATGTGAAGACAGAAATCGCCAATTAAGGGCCTAAAGCGCTGTCTCCTATCTAGGACCAGAGTGCTCAAGCTTCCAATGGTGAATGTTTGCAACTAGTTTTGCAAATCAATAACTTTTCAAGCAATGTTGTAGAGAAGTGGGGTCTCACAGCTTCTTTTCTGAACAACAAAGCACATCCAGATTTTATCATGAATATTTACTACACTATTTTCAAAAAGTCATCAATGGATATAGATGTGGGAGAATAGTCTTCATTGGAAAAATCAAAACTCAGCTTTTAGTTCTGGAAGTATAGACACCATCTAGGAAGATAATATGATGTGAAGAAAAGAATCTCAGAATTAAAATTACAAAACCTGAGTTTGGGTCTCAACTCAACTCATAGTCTTTGAGTTAGAGCTGACTCAGAGCTGATCCTCCATTGGATTTTCCCATTTATGTATCATTAATAGAGATTACCCGTCTTTCTCTCAAGGAGCCACTGGTGGATCCAAACTACTGGAGAGGCGTGACTTTGAGTTAGCAGCACAACTTCCTGCTGACTAGACTACCAAATCTCCACAGGTTTGAACCTAGGCCCTGCCATTGAGTCGTTGATGTTCGATGCTGTCGAATGAGCTACAACTCATTGTAACTGTGGGGATAATAGCTAAGAACCCTGCCCTGTCCTGTGCCATCTTCACCGTCTCTGATATGCTTCAGCATTTTTACAATCACTGTCAAGCCATCTCATTTTATAAAGTCAACTTTTGTTTTATATTGATTTGCTTACAAAGTTCATATAATCTGTGCCTCACACTATTCATTGCTCACATTATGTTTCATATAATCATTCCCATTTATTACATTTTATAAAATTAATCAACATTGAACTATGCTCACCATCACCCTCTTTCCAAATCCCTACCAAATCTTTCCCATTTCCTTTACCCATCCCTCCCTCCACACACCAAATTGTGCAACCCTGTGATTTCCTCCTTCCCATTCTCACCCCTCTGTTCCTCCCCTCTCCTCCTTAGATCATCATACGTGTTTTACTAGTTATCTTTCTATTTCTATATTAATAGTCTTATACAGAATTTGTCCTTATGAGACCGAGTTAGTTCACTTAACATAATGCTCTTCAGTCCCTTCCAAGTCATGTCATAATTTTCAAAATTATGTTCCTGAGTCCTACATAGTATTCCACCAAGTGAATGTACTGCAATTTCTCAATTCATTCTACTGTGGTTGCTTATTTGGGCTGTTTCCATGCTCTTGCGATGGTGAATAATGCTGCTATGAACATTGGTCTATTAATCTCCATTTGTGTCTCAGTTCTAATTTTCTCAGGGTATATTCCAAGTAGTGAAATAGCTGCATATGGAAATCCTATGTTCAGCTATTTGAGGAATTGCCAAAGTGCCTTCCAAAGTGGTTGTACCATTCTACAATCCCACCAACAGTGTATAAGAGTTTCTGTCTCACCACATCCAATATTTATTGCTTGCTGTCCTATTAAATTTTGCCACTGCTCTTGGGGTAAGATGGTATCTCATTATGGTTTTGGTTTGCATCTCTCTTATTGCCAGTGATTTTAAGCATTTCTTCATGTGTCTGTTGGCCATCTGAATGTCTTCCTCTGTGAAGTCTTTCCATGTCCATTTTGTAATTGGGTTATCAGTCTTTTTCTTGTGGAGGCCCTGCAGGATTCTGTAAACTTCTCTCATGAGGCCCTTGTCTGAGGTCGCCCCTCCCCCCCAGTCAGTAGGTTTTGTTCTCACTCTGTTGGGAAAAGTTTTTAAATATGCACAGGGATTTAATCTTTATGAGGTCCTAGTCATCAATTTTATCCTTTCCTAGTTGTTTATTTCTAGCTATATTTGCCATTCTTTTTACACCATGGGCTAGGCCTGTAAGTTTGGTCCTACTTTGTCTCTTATGGTCTTTATGGTTTTGAGCTTCGCCCCTAGGTCTCTGATCCTTCTTGAGTTGATTTTTGTGGGTGGTGAGAGGTGTGCATCCCGCTTCAGCTTTCTGCAGGTAGCAGTCCAGTTTTGCCAGCATCGTTTGTTGAAGAGGTTGTAGTTTCTCATCTGATAGATTTTGTTTCCTTGCCAAATATCAGTTTACCATAGACAGATTAATTGATTTCTGGGCCCTTGATACTGTTCCATGGATGTATGTGCCTGTTATTATGCCAGTTTCTTGCTGTTTTGGTTATTACAGCTGTAGTAGGTTTTGAGATCAGGGAGTGCTATGTATACCACTTCATTCTTGTTTTCCAGAAGTACTTTGCTTATTCAAGGTCTCTTTCCTCTGCAAATAAACTTGCCAATTACCTTTTCTATCTCTTTGAAAAATGAATTTATTATCTGTGTTGATCAATCCATCTCATTGAGAGTCTTCTCTTTCTCAGACACTCTACCTTTCCCAGAACAATGTCTTTTTCCAAGGACTGGCCCCTTCTGATAGCATGACCAAAGTGGATGAGACAATGTATCACCAGCCTTGAGTCTAAGGACCATCCTGTGTGCATATCCTCCAATATAGATTTGTTTGTTCTTTAACAAGTCCATATTCTTTGCCATCACCAGTGGTCTGTTGTTCATAGGGTTGCTGTGAGTCTTACTTGACTGGATGACATCTAACAACAACAACAACTGACAACATGCTTAAGATGGTAAACACAGAAGTGTTTAGCATAGAAGTGATTTTTCTTCAAGAGGAGTCAAGAGGGAGAAATAGGTATATACACCAATGAAATGGAAAGGAAGGCAGATGAGAGTCACACATTACTCTGAATACAGAGAATAACACACAGTTACTGGAATGAAAGAGTTCACATTGTGTACCCACTCCTCAATTATCAACATGTTTATATTCTAAGATCTAGGTTGCTATGCAAGCATTCACATTATTCTAAAATACAGAATGAGTATCACACTCAATAACTGGCAAATGGCATTATTTCATAACTCCACCACCACTGAGAATCATGACCCAGCCAAATGGATATGCAACCTTTACCAGCACACCCAGCATTACTTTTTCCTCATAGCTCTGAGTTTGTTACTACCAGACATATGTCATTAATGCACAAAAATAGTAAAATAGTAGATTTTTACTGCTGTGATAAATAGGAAATATGAGACAATAAAATAGCTCACACATGAAGAGTAATGTTTTTTCAAGGTTACAGAACTGCAAACAAATAAATTCAATAAAATATTGTTGATGTTACTCTAAGGAACATCATTCCAGAACTGTAACTCAAATTCCAGATTTGTATATTCAATTGTCTCCTTGAGAATATGCAGCTCAAATTTAATATATCCAAAAAAGAACTCCATATCCTTACTCCCTGGCAAAATTTCTTCCTCCTTATGGATTCCAAATGGCAAGAAAGAACTACTCAAACCTCCCAGTTGTTTAATCTAAAACCTTGAAGCAGTTCGTACCTCCTTTCTCTTTCTCTTCGAGTATACATGTGGAGTTTGTGGGGTCCCTTCTTTTTGGCACATCTAATCTTTCAAGATATCTGTTAGCTCCATTTACAGGATAGATCATGAATGGAAGTGATCCTCGCCACCTCCACTACCACACTGCTCCAATTCTCTCCAAGATCACTTCAATAGCAGTCTATCTGGTCTGTTTGGAGCTGAGCTGGCCCAACCATAACATTCTCTAAACACAAAGTCATCTTCTTGAAAAACAGAAACCAGATCAAGTCACTGTTATCCTCAAAAGTCATCTAGAACTCCTCATCACTTCCTGAGTAAAATCTAGATTCCTTGTCAGTTCCCTACATCTCTGGTCTTATTTACTATGATTATCTCTGTTGATCCAATCTTTCTAACACATTGACCTCTTTGCCATTCCTGTAAAGTACAAAGCACATACTTGTCACTGGACTTTGAAGTTGTTGGGCTCTCTATCTGACATGCTGTTCTCTGAGACAACCACATGGCTTGCTCCCTTACTCCATCAAGGTCTTTACTCAAATGTTGCCTTAACAATGAGACTTGGTCCAAATAATCTACATAAAATAACATCCTTTTGCAGTAGTTCCAAAGGGCTTAACTTGCTTCATTTTATCCCTGAGGCTTCATCCCAAAATGATAAATTGAAAGGATGCAGTTCTAATCTCCACAAAAGAAAGGTGAGCAATCTCTTCCTGTGTGATTACACTGCCTCTGAGAATTTGGTCTGTTGTTCATAGGGTTGCTATAAATTGTACTCAACTTGATGACATCTAACAATAACAACAAGCTGCCAGAGCACCCTGTGAGTGACTATGAGTGAGTGGGAATGATTGAGATGTGTGTGTGTGTGTATACAAATATATAGTGTTCCCTGACATTTTTTTTTCTTGATTTTATTTACAGTATTATTTTTTCATTACAGTTACACACACACACACACACACACACACATACACACATATGGACCTCTGGTAGGGATTTTTACTGTCACCTCAAGCAGGGGATTTGACTCACTTAGAAGTTCTGTGAGAGAAATATGAGCAGTTTCTTCCCATGCTGTTTACTGCCTCTGTAAGCCTGTTGGAGGGTCAGCTATGGGTAGGTTACAACTCCACAACAATGAGTTACGGGTTATTACTTACAAAAGTCAGTATAAATTTTTCTACTCCATTTATTTACTATCACTATTGTGTCACTGTCATGTGCTTTTACAGTTCCACATATAATTTAGACTCTACTGTTGTTGTTGTTGTTGTTAAGTGTCGTCGAGTTGTAGGTGACTCATAGCAAAAGACCAGGACATTTGTATAACTTTCATCCTTTCTCAGGTCCATAGCATTTCCAGAGGCAAACTATTTTGGAAGTGGATGCCACTCCTGCTTCCAAGCTTATTTTAATTGGGGAGCTACACCAAACACTGTCCACCATGGATAAACATTATCACACTTGACACATCAGTGTCACAGTGTTCAGCATCACAGCAACCACGAGTTACCTCTGTAAGCAAGTGGACAGACCAGGGCTATATGACCTAGAAAAATGTTAGACCAAAACCAATCTCTGCTAGACTTAAAATTATTGTTTTATTCAGTTAAAATCTGTTTCTGTTTCCATATGTCTTCTCTCTATGGCATTCCTTATTTCCTGCAATGTTTTCAAGTTTCCACATAGAATTTGTCTTTGGCCCAAAGGATTTCATGCAACATTCTTTAATTTTTCCCTTAATGCCATCTGTTGTTGACTAATTCACTCATTCTGTCTTTTACTGAAAACATATTTGCATCACCTTAATTTTTGAAGAGTATTGTTACTAAATAAATGTTCTATATTAGCTCCTGTTGTTATTGTTTTTTCAATCTTTGAAAACTAGTATTCCATGACCCCTGAACCTCCACTGCCAATGTTGGGATTAACCCTAAATCTTAATATTTCTCATTCCCTTGATGTTAATGGGATTTCTTATTCCTTGTCTGCTTTTTAAATTTTTAAAATTTTTAAACAATTAGATTATAATTTGCCTGGTTAAAATTTTCTTTGTATGTATCCTGTTCAGAATTTGCTAAATTCAAGATTATTATCCAATTAATCTTTTGGAAGATTCTTGAGCATTTTTCTTTTTAAACATAGACATTTTTCTCTCTCCTTCCTCTCATTCTATTGTTATTGCTATGTGCCATTGAGTCACTTGTGATTCATAGCAATCCTATGCTCTGGACCTTGTTCTATCCTAAACTAATCTCTCTATCTCTAACACATCTGTCCCCTTTTCTCCAGACACTGTGTCAACCCATCTAATCCAGAATCTTCCTCTCCTGTGCCATCCTTCTACCCTTAGAACATGATGTCCTTTTTCAAGGACCAGTCCCTCCAGGGAACATGCCCAAAGCATGTGAGATTGAGCTTCAAAATCCTTGCCTCTAGAAGGCAACTTGCTTTCACCTTCTCCAGGACAGACCTGTTTGTTTTCTTCAATGTCCATGTTATGCTCAATACACTTCTCCAGCACCACAACTCAAAGGTATCAATTCCTCTTCTCTAATCCTTAGTCACTGTCCAGTTCTCTGATGCATAGCAAACAGTCGTGAAGACCATGGCCTGGATCAGACACACCTTAGTCTCCAGACTTATAACCTTGCTCTTCAGCATTCTGGAGAGATCCTTGACAGTAGATGTTTCCCAGTGTAATTTGTCTTTTGATTTCCTGACTGCTAGTGCCAAGAATGTTGGTTGTGGAACCAAGCAAGTTGCAATTGTTAACAATCTCAATCTCTTCTCCATCTATTGTGATGCTGCCAACTGGTCCAGTAATGAGAATTTTTGTTTTCTTGATATTGAGCTTCAATCCATATTGGAAATTGCAGTTTTTTTTTTACATTCTGTAACAAATGCTTCAGGTTCTCCTCAATCTCTGCAAGCAAGGTCATGTCGTCTGCATAATGCAGGTTGTTGATGAATCTTCTTCTAATTCTGCTGTCACGTATTTCCTCACAAAGTCCAACCTCCTGAATGATCTGCTCCGCATACACATTGAAAACGTATGGAGACATACATATGCATCCTTGACACACTCCTTTCTTGATCTTGAATCATACAATGTTTCTTTGTTCTGATGACTACTTTCTGGTCCAAATACAGGTTTTCTCGTGTTTGTTTTGTGTGTGTGGTTTTTTTTTTTTAAAAAAAAACACACAATAAATGACATTTTTATTTTATGCGTTTTTACTTACAAAGTTTTTATACATTGTTTTTCACACAAGATCTTTCCCATTTCCTTTACCCTCCCCTCCCTCCACCCATCAAATTGTGTGACACTGTGATTAACCACCCCCACCCCGACCCCTGCTCAACCTCACTCCTCTGCTTCCACCTTCCGCCCATTAACCCCTTGGATCCTTATACATATTCTACAATAATTGCCTTATACAGTATTTGTCTTTATGGAACTGAGCTAGTTCACTTAACATAATGCTTTCCAGTCCCTCCCAAGTTAGGTAGTTGTTGTTGTTGCTATGTGCCGTCGAGTCATTTCGACACATAGTGACCCTATGCACAACAGCCCTAAACCCTGCTCTATCCTGC
>NW_006399851.1:6814705-6832453 GCF_000299155.1 Elephantulus edwardii | reverse complement strand
CTTCAGCCTGAACTTGCATATGAGTAATTGGTGGTCTGTTCCACAATCAGCCCCCGGCCTAGTTTTCACAGCTGATATCAGTTAGGTAGTAGTTTACATAATCATTGCTCCTGCAGGCTGCATAGTAAGTATATCTTTTGCATCTAGGATAAATTTATAAATTTATCTTTCAAAGCATCTTCTTACTGAGATTCTCTGCCATTTTTCCCCCACTAAATATCATAAAGGTGTCTTATTTTGTGTTCAAACTTGCTAGACCCATCTATTGAGTTCTTAGTTGCACAAATTTTGTATTTGAGCCTACAAATAACCACTTGATTCCTTTATACATATTTCATTTGTATGTTAAATTACATGTGTATGTATATATGTTTATCTACTTTGTCTTTATGCTGTATTTTTGCTGGCATCATCATAGTCTTCTCAATCTCTCATCTGTTGACCATATGTGAATCTACAGCCACTGTCTTGTTTTCCTGTGGATGACCAGTCCCCTTTGTATCTTTGAAAGATCAATAATTCTTTTCCCTTTCCCAGATAGAAACAGTTATCATCCTGTCAAAGACATTGCCTTGCAGTAGAATATTCTTCCCTCCTGTTAACAAAATAAGATTATGATGAGCTCAATTCACCCAGAAATTGAGCTTACTGCTGGGTGGAGTACAATGGCATTTGGTCTCCCTTTTATTTGCCTCTGCTTCAAAGTCATGGCTCTCCAGCCTTTTGGCCTAATAATTCTCCATGTCTTCAGGACTAAAAGACTCAGAGATTCAACTTTTCTCTATCCTTGATCTTCAGACTTCTACCCAAGCATCTTCAAACATTTAGAAAATATCTTTTTTATTATTATTAGATGCTTTTATTGTGATTTTAACAAAAGTTTGAAGAAAGCTTGGGTTTTCATTCATTCATTGTCACACATTTTCTTCCGTTCACCCTCTCCAGGTCCACTTTTCAATGCACCTCTTATCTAGATTCTTACCATATGTAAAGTGCCTAATCAATTACCTGAGTGCGATAAGTAGATATATAGTGAGATAAGTTTCTGCCCCCAAATTTCTGCTTTGAAAGCACAACATTTGCCTTTTAGAAGCTTTCCTTTTAGTTCAAAAGCTTCCATGCTGCACCAGAACTCAGAAAAAGTCCTAATGCAGTAATCATAATTTCTATACACCTGGTCATGTGTCTGTGTCTCTGCAAGTTTCTAGTCTGGCAAAAAAAAGCCTTGCATGTGTGCTACGATTTTGCTGGTCTATCTTCTTTTCAAAATTTTTCTAGCCAAGTAAGCCCAGCTCTTAATTTGTGACTAGAATGAACGCATACGCCTAGGAAAAAAAAGAAATGCTTAAACATGTTCAGCACCCTCAGAAACATTTTCTTTCCTCCTTGAAGATTAGTACATCCTTACTGCCACAGCTCTCCCAGAACTTTAACAATATAATTTTAAAAAACTTCTTTTCTGGTGCAACCACTGTGGAAGGCGGTGTGGTGTTTTCTCAAAAAGTTGCAAATAGAGATACCATTTTAGCCAGCAGTTCCACTACTGGGAATATACCCTAAAGAGACCATAACCACCATCCAAGCAGATATATGCACACCCATGTTTATCGTGGCTTTTTTCACAATAGCAAGGAGTTGGAAACAGCCTAAGTGCCCATCAACAAACTAATGGATAGAGAAGAGAAGGTATATTCACACAATGGAATACTACGCTGCACTGAAAAACAAGGAACTCATGCAATATTATTCAAAATGGGTGACCCTGGAGAACATTATGCTGAGTGAAGTATCTCAGTCACAAAAGGACAAATACTTCATGGTGCCACTGTTGTAGAATGGGACTGACATCAGGGTTGGGGGACTGAGAAAAACTGGATAATTTATGTATACTGCATTGAAATAGATGAGGGAGAGTACAATTTAAAAGCAATATATAATACGGTATTATGATTATCATAAGAATCCAGAATTAAGGTTGCATAGTGAAGTGTACTCGGGCTGGGGGGCGGGGAGGGCAGGGGGATTGTATACCAAGGAAAAAATTTGTCTTTTACTTTTCAAAGAGAGGAGCTAACTGGTGGAGGTGGGGATATGGGCAGGGAGAAAAGTGCAACAATGAATGAATGGAAATCCAAAATATCTGTAAATGTCCATTAAAATTAATAAAATAAAATTTTTAAATAAGGAAAAAAATTCTATTTTTTGCCTTTCAGTAAACATATTAAGTTGCAATAGCCTATGATATCCTGTCTGGAAGTAGAAATACTACTAATTTAATTTTATATTTCTTATGATTAAGCTTAAAATCACTAACAATAAACCTTATCATTGTTATTACATCTGATTATTTATTTTTCATCTTTTCAATAAGAATTAAATCAGAACATGCAAATGCTGCAACAAAATCCATCACTTGAACATTAAATAATATGGGAGTACAGCTTCATTAGACAGATCAGTCTCAAATTGATCTCTGAAATTAGTATGTGATAAAATTAGCATTTCAAATTTATGATAGAATATATAAATTATCAAACTAGTAGCTCTGACATAATGAGACAGACAACTGGGGGGGAATAAAAGTTTTTATCAAGTCTTTGACCATATGTAAAAATAATGCTGTTACTGTTGTCTGTATTACTGAGTTGAAGATAACTCACAGCTAACCCTCCATTGGTTATGGAGTAGCTAGTGGATTTGAACCACTTGCCTTTGGGTTGACAGCACAACTGCTTGCCAATAGCTGTAAGAGCTCCTTTATATCAAAATAAAGTCCAGAGTAACAATAGATTTATTGTAAGTAACAATGAAAAAGAAAACTATAAAGTACTAGGAGGTAATATTTTCCTATCATTTTTACAATGGGGAAAGAATTTACCTATGAAGAAAAATTTATAAGTATTTGTAACTCATACCACAAGAAAAGACTTATTCATAGCAAATGCGTTTTTTAAGAGACATAAACACAGGTTATATACATGGATTTCACCTGATGGTATGCATAGGAATCAGATCAATTACATCTCTGGAAAGAACCGCTAGAGACGCTGTGAAAACTAGGCCAGGAGCTGATTGTGGAATGGACCACCAAGTACCCATATGCAAGTTCAAGCTGAAGCTGAGGAAAATTAAACCAAGTCCATGGGAACCAAAATATGATTTTGAGTCTATCACACCTGAGTTTCAGAACCATCTCAGGAACAGGTTTGAGACCTTGAACACCAATGAGCGAAGACCAGATGCGTTGTGGGAGGATATCAAGGGTATCATCCAGGAAGAATGCAAATGATCATTGCAAAGACAGAAGAGGAAGAAAAGACCAAAATGGATGTCAGAAGAGACTCTGAAAATTCACTGGAGCGCAGAGAAGCCAAAGCACAAAGAAGAATTCAAGGTACTAAAGCGCTGAATAGAAGATTTCAAAAGGCAGCACTGGATGACAAAGTAAAATATTACAATGAAATGTGCAAGGAGTTGGAGTCAGAAAATCAAAAGGACCGAACTCGCTCAGCATTTCTTAAACTCAAGGAACTGAAGAACAAATTCAAACCTCAAGTTGCTATAATCAAGGATGCTTTCAGTAGACTATGAAATGATTCAGGAAGTATTAAAAGAAGATGGAAAGAATATACTGAGTCACTGTATCGAAAGGAATTGGCAGACACAGAAGAATTTAATGAAACAACATATGAGCAAGAACCTATGGTGATGAAAGTAGTTCAGGTTGCTTTGAAGGAAATGGCAAAAAATAAGGCCCCAGGAATAGATGGTATACGAATTGACATATTTCAGCCAACAGATGCTGCCCTGGACGTGCTAACCAAGTTGTGCCAAGAAAACTGGAGAACAACCACTTGGCCAACTGACTGGAAGAGATCTATATTTGTTCCCATCCCAAAGAAGGGTGACCCAACTGAGTGTGGAAACTAAAGAACAATATCATTGATTTCACATGCAAGCAAGATTCTACTGAAGATTATCCAAAAACAACTGGAACAGCACATCAGCAGAGAACTGCCAGAAGTCCAGGCTGGGTTTAGAAGGGGTCGTACGTAGCACTAGGGACATTGTAACTGATGTTAGATGGATCTTAGCTGAAAGCAAGGAATGACAGAGGAATGTATATCTGTGTTTCATTGACTAGGCAAAGGCGTTTGACTGTGTTGATCATAACAAACTGTGGCTGACTCTGAGAAGAATGGGAATCCTTGAACACTTGATCGTTCTAGTGCATAACCTACACTTGGACCAGGAGGCAGTTGTCAGAACAGAGCAAGGGAACACTGCATGGTTCAAAATTGAGAAGGGCGTACGCCAGGGATGCATCCTATCTCCATACCTTTTCAACCTGTATGCAGAACCGATTATCTGGGAGGCTGGGCTCTATGAGGAGAAATGTGGGGTCAAGATTGGTGGAACATCTATCAAAAATCTGCATTATGCAGATGATGCAATCCTGCTTGCTGAAACAGAGGAGGACCTGAAGCGCTTGCTGCAGAGGGTCAAGGACTGCAGCCTCCAATATGGATTGAGGCTCAATGTCAAGAAGACAAAGATTCTCCACCACTGGACCAATTGGCAGCATCAGGATGGATGGTGAAGCGATTGAGATTGTTCACAGCTTTAGTCTGCTTGGCTCCACACACTCTTGGCACCAGTAGCCAGGAAATTAAAAGCACATTGCCATGGGAAATTCTGCTGTTAGGGACCTCTCCAAAGTACTAAAGAGCAATGGTATCTCCCTGGAGACTAAGGTGTGTCTGACACAGGCCATGGTCTTTGCAATCATTTGTTATGCATCAGAGAGTTGGACAATGACTAGGGAGGATAGAAGGAGAATTGATGCTTTTGAGCTGTGGTGCTGGAGAAGAATGTTGAATGTGCCAAGAAAACAAAGATTCACCCTAGAGAGGGTTAAACCAGGCTGCTCCTTGGAGGCAAGGATTCTGAGGCTCCGTCTAACATTATCTGGACATGTGAGGAGAGACCGGTCCTTGGAGAAGGACATCATGCTTGGGAGGGTGGAGGGACAGTGCAGGAGGGGAAGGCCCTCTATGAGGTGGATTGATTCAGTGACTGGGGTAATCACGATGGGAGTGTCAGAGACAGTGCGATTGACACAGGACAGAGCAGAGTTTAGGGCTGTTGTACATAGGGTAGCTATGAGTTGCAAGCGACTTGATGGCACATAAGAACAACAACAAACAACCCTAAAATGAAGTTTCAATATTATTATGGCCAATGGTTATTTGTTACTGATATAGTTTATTGTTTCGTTAATAAATATAGTCACTACATACTCCAAAACATATGAAACGATGCTAACCTTCACTTACAGTAAGATTAATGCAAATAAAAACTTCATTACAATATTTTCAGCTCTCAGATTAGTAAGAATGCAACAGTTTTATTGCACATTGTGGAGATATTGAGAAATAAGCACTTTTCTTGTTTAAGGAATGTAAACTGGTGCTATTTACATGAAGAGTAATTGCCAAGATCAGTTTTTCATTTAATTACTGTTCATTATCATACCACTGAATGATGAGACCACTGATACTCTCAGAGACTTTACAGAATATCTCAATGTGTTAATGAAACTGTTGTGATTCCATCAAATCAGAACTGACTCAGCACTCCAGTGGATTTTTAGAGCCTGTAAATGGCCCAGGAGGAAACTGCCCATTTTTCTCTCACAGAACAGCTGGTAGATTTGAACCATGTACTTTTTCTTTTCTTTTTTTCTTCAGTGCAGCATGGGGCCACAAGGTACAAGTTCTTGGAGAAGGACATCATGGTTGGAAGGGTGGGGTGACAGCACAGAAGAGAAATATCCCAGGTGAGATAGGTAGATTGACACAGTTAATTGGGGTAATAGGAGTAGATGTGTCGGAGTCAGTGAGACTGGCTCAG
The DNA here is from genome assembly GCF_000299155.1 of Elephantulus edwardii. Classification (NCBI taxonomy): domain Eukaryota; kingdom Metazoa; phylum Chordata; class Mammalia; order Macroscelidea; family Macroscelididae; genus Elephantulus; species Elephantulus edwardii. The sequence goes on along the minus strand of NW_006399851.1, from coordinate 6,826,540 downwards.
GATAGGGCAGGATTCAGAAATGTCCATAGGTTTGCTATGATTTGCAAACACATAACAACAACAACATCAAAAAAGGTATTATATTTAATGAGAGGGCCACTGTTAACTTCTGTGGTAACGGTGAAGACAAAAAAAAAAAATCACACTTTAGTTCTTAAAAGAAAGAACTAATTGGTGCCATATAAAATGAGTGTAAGATGGACACCATGTTTGGCCACAAATTTTTTTTGAATTTTCAAAATAATTTAGGTTGATAGTTTAAAAAGCCTGTAGGCATCAATTTCACATTTTCAAACATTCCAGATGTTTTCATTTATGAAAAATATTGTGATTTCAGTAAAAGTTTACAGCACTGTTTTTCCATTCAACCATTTATACACATTTTGTTTCATGGCATTAATTACAATATTCCCTCTGTAAATATTCTCTTCCCTCTTCCTCCTTGTGTTTCCATCAGTCCTTTCATCCTACTCTTTTTTGTCTTCTTGTCTTTTTTCCTGGGCAAATTCTACCTTTTGGCTCTCGTGTGAGTGCTTTTTCAAAGGATGGCATATTTTCCTATTATTATTGTTAGCGGTGTAGATATGTCTACTGTTTGACTAAGGATTGGAGGCACCAGGTTGAGTTTTGTTTGGGACTCCATGGCTGAGTAAGGGCCATAGCTTTGGGTGTTTCCTCACTCTGTCCCACCAGATAGCTGGTCATTCTTATGCTTTTGAAGTTTATTCTACATTTTTCATTTACTTTGTGAGCAGCCGTGGTAGCTGGACATCAGCTAGTCCTGGGTCCAGGGTTGTGCAGATTCAAGTTTCACTAGTCCCCAGGGTTAATTGTTACTGTGGATCTTTACTTTTCTTCTCTGTTCTGGACAAAAACTGACCACTATTTGCTCCTTAAGTGGCTGCTCACAAGCTTTTAAAATCCCAGTCATTATTAATCAGGGTAAAATGTAGAAGATTATAGAGTTGGTTTTGACATCCCCTGAGGCTATGGTCCTGAGACCCTACAGCCAAAACCTCATTCCTTCACATGTTTAGTTATGCCTGCTAAGTTTACATAGTGTTTTACACCCATTGTTTTAAAAATATACCAAAAAAGAATATATTTAGTCACTCAGAAACTGTCTGCTTCACATACTCGGTGATATTGTGCTCAACAGCTGTGAGCTAAAGATAAGCTAAAAACCTTATAGTTCTAAGTACTCTAAGTGCTTCAGAGCCCTATGGCCCAGAGACTCCTCTCTTTGCTGCAGAAGGATATCCTTTAAGGTACCATGTTAAGACCTTCCAACTCTTCTTCCCCTTACCCAGGAGTTTCCTGACCCCCTTCCTCTTACCTGTGGAAGATCACTTGTTATAGAAGTTTCTCTTCGTCAATGGGGTTAGCAGTAATTTGGCCCCAATAAGTAGCTTGTTGTGCAAAACCACTATCATATATCAGTCATATCTTTTTGTTTGATCAGTCCCTTGAACCCACTACCAATGGGTATGTAGATAATTTTTGTACCCTTTCTTGCTTAATGAGTATCAAGAAAATAATATCCCCAAGCTTTTTATTCTCTGGTTTCAGTGTGAATTCAGCCAATGGGAGGCATTGCAGTGGTCTGGCTGATGAGAAGAAAAGGCAGGGCATTTCTTGTTCTCTTATTTTCCTTTCAGTAGGGTCCTAGCAATGGCTGTGCCTCTCCTCCATGGCTTCAGGTCATACAGATATTCCCTTTCTCGATGAGAAGCCTCTTCTCTGATTTTACAGTCTACTTGGCCTCTGGAAAGAACAGTAGTGGCACAGTGATTATGTTTGGAGCTGTTAATGTCAAGGTCATAGCCATCAGCCCCTCTTCAGAAAAAACATGGCAGCCTGCTCCTGTGAAGATTTACAGCCTTGGAGACTCTGTGAGGTAGTTCTACTCTGCCCTAAAGGGTGACTGTGAGTCAGAATCAATTCAGTGGCAGTGGTGAGATTCAGCTGTTTGGTTTCTGAAGTAAAGTGGCACCATTTCTTTTCTCTCTCTGTCCAACCTGTGAGATAGTCATGTCCTACTTTTTTTTTTTTTTATGAACTCTGAATGCCACCACCCCTCCTTCTCACTGGCCTCAGTCCTTCCATCATCTGTGGGACCTATAATGAGTTTTATTTTCTTAATGCACCTTGATTGGCACATCAGATGAGAAACACCATTGGTCCACAAAGAGAAAACGGTGTACTCTAAAATGGAATAAATAGAATAGCAAATTCATGGAGTCAGAAAATAGATTTGAGTTTGCTGGGGTTCTGGGCTGCCGAAGGGGAAGTGGGCAGTGATTGCTTAATACGTATAGCATTTTTATTTGAGTTGTTGATGAAGAGTTTTAAAAGTAGAATGATGATAATAGCATAAAATTGTGAATGTCATTAATGACAACACTGAACTTTACACTTAAATACGTGTAAAATGGAAATGTTTCATAGTAGGAGTATGTGAGTGTGTGTATGTGTGTGTGTGTGTGTGTGAGAGAGAGAAAGAGAGAGAAGGTTAAATGTTGTGGTACCAAAGGTTGGCAGTTCCAAAGGGGCCCTTTAGAGTAGTGAGAGAAGATCTTCACTCTGAAACCCACAGCGTCCCTTTTCAGCAGGAAGTAGCTAAGAGAATACGCCATCCCCTTTTCCTTATGAATCAGGGTGAAGTCTCTCTCAGGGAGGAGTGATAGGGAATGGCAAAGGACACACCGACAAAGGAGATTAATCAGAACTGACTGTGACAAGCACTGTGGCAATTGGACAATTAAAACAGACATTCGGATGGCGGGGAAGAAGAACAAACTGGGGAGGAGGGTAGAGAAAATGGTGCAGTAATGAAGGAATGAAAACCCAAAATCCCTGTAAATGCTCATTAAAACTAATAAAATTTAATAAAAAAAATTTTTTAAAAAAAGGTTGGCAGTTCAAAACTATTGGTTTGAGAGAAAATTTCAAAAGAAAGACCTAGTGACCTGCTTCCAAATATTCAGATCCATTAAATCACTATTGAATGGTTGCCATGAGTTAGAATCAATTCAAAGGCAACTAACAACATGTGTGTGTGTGTGTGTATATATATATATATGTTGTTGTTATGTGCCATTGAGTCATTTGCAACTCATAGCGACCCTAACAACAGCCCTAAACCCTGCTCTATCCTGTGCCAATCTCACTTCCTCTGACACACTCATCCCTAATTACCCCAGTCACTGAATCAATCCACCTCACAGAGAGTCTTCCCCTTCTGCACCGTCCCACCACCCTCCCAAGCATAACATCCCTCTCCAAGGACCTCTCCCTCCTTACAACATGTCCAAAGTATGTCAGATGAAGCCCCAGAATCCTTGCCTCCAAGGACCAGCCTGGTTTAATCCTCTCCAGGATGAATCTGTTTGTTTTCTTGGCAGTCCATGGTACATTCAATACTATTCTCTAGCACCACAGCTCAAAGGCATCAATTCTCCTTCTATCCTCCTTGGCCGTTGTCCAACTCTCTGATGTATAACAAGTGATTACAAAGACCATGGCCTGTATCAGATGCACTTTAGTTTCCAGAGTGACATCATTGCTCTTCAGTACCCTGGAGAGGTCCCTAACAGCAGACTTTCACATCGCAATCTGTTTTTTTATTTCCTGGCTACTGGTGCCAAGAATGTTGACTGTGGAGCCAAGCAGACTAAAGCTGTGAACAATCTCAATCGCTTCATCTTCCATCCTGATGCTGCCAATTGGTCCAGTGGTGAGAATCTTTGTCTTCTTGACATTGAGCCTCAATCCGTATTGAAGGCTGCAGTCCTTGACCCTCTGCAGCAAGCATTTCAGGTCGTCCTCAGTTTCAGCAAGCAGGGTTGTGTCATCTGCATAACACAGATTGTTAATAGATCTTCCACCAATCCTGATGACACACTGCTCCTCATAGAGCCCAGGCTCTCGGATAATCTGTTGTGCATACAGGTTAAAAAGGTATGGAGATAGGACACATCCTTGGTGTACACCTGTCCCAATTTTGAACCATGCAGTGTTCCCTTGCTCTGTTCTGATGACTGCCTCTTGGTCCAAGTATAGGTTTTGCATTAACAAGATCAAGTGTTCTGGGATTCCCTTTATTCTCAGAGTCAGTCACAGTTTGTTATGACCCACACAGTCAAACGCCTTTGCATAATCAATGAAACACAGATAGACATTCTTCTGGTATTCCCTTTCGGCCAATATCCATCTAATATTAGCTACAATATCCCTAGTACCACGACCCCTTCTAAACTCAGCTTGGACTTCTGGCATTTCTCTGCTGATGTGCTGTTCCAGTTGTTTTTGGAAAATCTTCAGTAGAATCTTGCTTGTGTGTGAAATCAATGATATCGTTCTATAGTTTCCACACTCTGTTGGGTTACCCTTCTTTGAAATGGGAACAAATATCGATCTCTTCCAGTCAGTTGGCCAAGTGGTTGTTCTCCGGATTTCTTGGCACAACTGTTTATCGTTGTTTTTTGTTGTGTACCATCAAGTCCGACCCTCCAGTGAGTTTTCAGAACCAATAAATTAATTGAGAAAAGATTGCCCATCTTCTTCCTATGGAGCAATTGGTGGATTTGAACTGCATGTCTTTATGTTGGTAGCACAGCACATTAGTTCCTCTTCATACAAGTGAGTGTGTATGCGTGTGTACTGAATACTCCATAGGTTCTGTGTGTGTATCCACAGTTACAGATAATACAAGTCATTAAATATGTTGTGGATGACCAGGATGGTCCAGGATAGAACAGAATTCATATCTCTTGTTCACAGGGTCTCTATGAGTCATATTTCTTAGCAACAACATGTTCTTAGCAACAACAATAACATCACCCCCACACATATACATACACAAATATATATATGAATGTAAAGGTGGTCTTAATCCATAGGATGTCATGCTGCAAACTCCAATGCACTGCTTCTCGGGCAGTTCAAACCCATCAGTGGCTCTGGAAGAGGAAGATGGTTAGTCTCCTCCTATGTGATTTCCAACTTCTGAAAATCTAATAGAGGGAAGATGATGAGCCAATTTTGAACAGATTGCAATGAATGAATGAGTTATACATGAAAGCAAGCCTAGCTAGCTGGGGAGGGGGGGGGAAATGAAAGACTATAGTGAGGGGAAAAGAAATAAAAAGACAGTGGATTAAGCTTTTATGTTTTCAGGTAAGGTGACACATCAATGGGCTATTGCCTCAGGAGGTTCAGCCTAGTAGCAGTTCATTAAATGGAACAGAAATGGAATAAGTAGAAGACGGTTGTCTACTTGGGAAGCTACAGTAGTAATTCAGGCAAATGATAATCATGGCCTCAGTAGTTACAATGCAGATGGAGAGTGAATCAACTAGAAGACTTTTGGGAGTCAGGATGGACAGATTCTGGTGTTTAATTGAATGGAAGAATACAGAAAGATAAAAAGAATCTGTTCTGGTATTTTACCATTACTACTTAATTCAATTGCATAGTAGATATACACAATAGACATTTCCCTAGTTCTATCTATTGTGAAAGTTTCATGTCAAAGATTGTTTCAATATACTAAGGAACAAAGGTATCAGTTTAAAGGCTAAGGTATGCCTGACTCAGGTCATGTTCTTTTCACTTACTTGCTACACGTTTGAGAACTGAACAATGAATAAGGATGACAAAAGAAGAATTGATAATTCTGAGTTGTGGTATTGAAGAAGAATATTAAATATCCCCTAGACTGCCGAAAGAACAAACAGATATGTCTTAGAGAAAATGTAGCCAGAGTTATTCTTACAGGCAAGGCTTTGCTTCCCATACTTTGGGCATGTTGTTAGAAGGTTTTATTACTTAGAAAGGAACATCATCATCCTAAGAAGGGTGGAGGGTCAGTAAAGGAGAAGAAGACCTTCCAATGGGATGATTTAACACAATGATTGCAGCAATGGGTTCACATACATTAGAGATGATGCAGATGGCACAGGATAGGACAGAGTTTGGATCTGTTGTTCCTAAGAACATACTCAACTTGATGACATCTAACAACATCATTTAAGGATCCTTCTGTAAGTTCTTAGAACCCTGTGTCAGTAAACAGTAGAGATGATATTCCCATGTCCATTTTCAAGTCTTTGATAATCAGGCTGGTGACAGAGGCCCTATGCTAATTGGTCTCTGGCTTTCATAGTGGGGACAAATAAAGCCTCTGTTTTTCTCATTGGTTTATGGAGGCTGACGGTACAAAGGGGCCCTTGTACAATCCAGACAAATGCATAATAAGGAAAATGCCAATGTCGCTACTACAAAGGACAGTTTAAAAACATTTATTACTGTGTTTCCAGTCCAGTTTCCAATCATTTATTGAAATTATTCTAGGCAATCTGGAGTAAAAATGTAAAAAAAAAATAATAAAAGAACAAAAGTAGATAAGAGTCATTCACAGGCCAGTTAAAAAAGGAAGGAAAAGAGGCCCTCTGAAGAATGGGCTATAAATCTCCATCAAGGCTCTATGGTCTGCGAGTTCAGGGTCTGTTGTTTACAACTAGTCTCCCTTTTATCATGACTGTTGGAAAGAGATATTCGGAAGGGTGGAGGGGCATGGGGTGGGGGGAGTAGCGTGCATTGGAACCACAGCAGTCCTGATTTTCCACTTTGCCATCTTGAAAGCTCTCAGGTCTCACTGTGTCTGGATGCCTCTAATCTCTGCCTTGGGAAATTCCAGAAACCCCTACAGTGACCAAGGCCTGATTTGCTCCTGAAGGAATCCCCAGCTGTGATTCTCACTGGTCCACCTGCAAAAGTGCAGTGAAGCACTCAAGAGCACAGGTTGGGGTCAGGCTGCCTCCCTCCAAATCCCGCCTCAACAATTTGGTATTGATACCATACCTTGTAACCACAGGAAAGATAGGAAGCATCTCATTGCTATATATATATATATATATATAGTTGTTATGTGCCGTCGAGTCGTTTCCGACTCATAGCGACCCTATGCACAACAGCCCTAAACCCTGCTCTATCCTGCGCCAACCGCACCGCCTCTGACACACCCATCCCAATTACCCCAGTCACCGAATCAATCCATCTCATAGAGGTTCTTCCCCTCCTGCGCTGTCCCTCCACCCTCCCAAGCATGATGTCCCTCTCCAAGGACCCGTCCCTCCTGGCAACATGTCCAAAGTATGTCAGACAAAGCTCCAGAATCCTTGCTTCCAAGGAGTAGCTTGGTTTAATCCTCTCCAAGATGAACCTGTTTGTTTTCCTGGCAGTCCATGGTACATTCAGTACCCTTCTCCAGCACCACAGCTCAAAAGCATCCACTCTCCTTCTGTCCTCCCTAGTCCTTGTCCAACTCTCTGATGCATAACAAGTGATTGCAAACACCATGGCCTGTATCAGGCGCACTTTAGTCTCCAGAGAGACACTGTTGCTCCTGAGTACCTTAGAGAGGTCCCTAACAGCAGACTTTCCCATTGCGATACACTTTTTGATTTCCTGACTGCTGGTGCCAAGAGTGTTGACTGTGAAGCCGAGCAAACTGAAGCTGTGAACACTCTCAATCTCTTCGTCATCCATCCTGACGCTGCCAATTGGTCCAGTGGTGAGAATCTTTGTCTTCTTGACATTGAGCCTTAGTCCATACAAATATATGAGGTTTTTGTAAAACTGTGCCTGGCACAAAATAAGAGCCAAAGACCCTGTCTGAATCACATGAGTTGTCCCACAAGCCAGAATCGGCTACTTATTTTCTTCAAAAGTACACCAGAAAAAAAGAGATTTCAACAATTGAGAGCAAGACCAAATGATTAGGGGGAACCAGACGTCAAAAGGCTCCCCAAATAAAAATCAAACTCATTGCAGTTGAGTAGGTTCCAAGTAATGGTGACACTTCAGGACAGAGCCAGTAGAGAGCAATGATGTAGTCCACAGGGAGTTGCATGGCTAATTCAAAGGGTCTCACCTCTCTGGTAGTTCGAATCCACTTGACAGGAGAAAGATTGGCTGTCTCCTCCAGTGTCGTACAGCCTCTGGAAACCCACTAGAGTCTCAGTGATAAGTCAAGGAATGAGTTTGAGAGTTTTGACAAAACAGAAAGAAAACACCCCCCCCTTTAGGGTTTCTAAAGTGTAAATTATTCTGTTATCTACATGTGTTCTATTGTACACAGGGTTTTCGGAGTCCTGCTATTTCAGAAGTGAATGGCTAATCCTTCCTAGTCTGTCTTAATCTGAATGTTCAGGTTTAGAGAAGTATCAGACAGACCAGTGTTTTGCAGAAAAGTGAAAGATATATCCCTTATTGTGGAGTTAACCATTCATATCACTGTTGTCCCTGCCCTTGGCACATGTGCCTTCACTCACTTATTTCCCAGCTCCCCCATCTGCCAGGATACCCATCCCTCTGCAAAGGTGCTGATGGATTGCAATGCTGAGTATTTAACCACTGCATCTCCAGCCCTCCTTCCCAAAGACACAGGGACTGCAAAAATATCACAAACATCCAACTCAACTCACTGTCATCTAATCAATTCAGACTCATGGTGATCCTCTATAGGGTTCCTGATGCTAAAAGCTTAATGGAGGAAGACTGCGCATCTTTCTGCTAAGGAGCTGCTTATGGATTCAAATCACTGGAAGCAGAATTAAGGGTGTATAGTGGAGGGTACCTGGGGCGGTGGGAGGGGCATGGTGGATTGCATACCAAAGAAAAAAAATTTCTTTTACTTTTTCAAAGAGAGGACCAAACTTGGGGGGGGGACAGAGGGGAGGGCTGGGCAGGGAGAAAAGTGCAACAATATATGAATGGAAATCCAAAATATCTGTAAATGTTCATTAAAATGATTAAAATAAAATTTTTTAAAAATAAGAAAATACTGGAAGTTAAAACATTAATAAGTGATTAGGTGAACTCATGAAAAGATAGCTGTTAGAGAACATCTTTTTAAAGCTTTTAATTGTGATTTTTAACAAAAGTTTACAGAAAAGTGACATTTTCATTTATTCATTGTTGCACATTTTACCCCTTTTTCTTCCATTTCCCCTTCCCCAGTTCTCTGTCTTAAAAAATATTTGTTCATTGTTGCATGATTACCTCTTGCCCCCCAAGTCCTCTTTTTTCCCCTTTTAATAAAATTTTTATTTTATACTGGTAAAAAAAATAAATCACTGGAAGCTTGCAATCCTTTGGTTGGCAGCACAACAAACTATGGAATATCATAGCCTCTAAGAGCGGAAGGGTGTTTGTCGTTCACACTATGCATCCACTGCTATGAAGGGAATCACTGTTACTACTGAAAGAAACCCAGTGAAATGTAAATTACTACCACATAAAACAATCTACCATCTCCTTTTAACTCTAATTCTGAGTCTATGCTTTCTTATAGTAGTTACTTGGATCTAGTACCATTCTCTTCTAAGACAGTTTAATAATTTATTTGAAGAGTGCTATCATGACAGGAACTCTAGTGGCCTAATGGCAAGAAACTTCACTGTAATTCTGTATTCTTTTTCTACACTTATTCAATCTGGATGCTGAACAAATAATTCAAGAAGCGGGACTCTGAAGAAGAATATGACATGAGGATCAGAGGAAGACTTTTCAACAAACTGCATTGTACAGATGATATAATCCTGCTTGCTGAAAGTGAGGAAGGTATGAAATACTTGCTGTAGAAGAGCGAGGAGAAGAGCCTTCAGTATGAATCACATTTCAACATCAAGAAGGCAAAAGATAATCTCCACAAAACCAACAATCAACATCATGATAGATAGAGAAAGGATTGACACTCTCAATGATTTCATCTTGTTTCACCCTCAGTAGCAGCAGTCAGGAAGTCAGGAGACATATTGTACTGGGAAAGTCCACTGTCAGGAACTTCTCCAAAATACTGAAGAACAGTGATGTCAGTTGGAATACTAAGGTGTGTCTGATTCAGGATATGATCTTCTCAATCACCTGCTACCCATCAGAGAGCTGGACAATGAACACTGATGACAGAAGAAGAATTGATGCCACAGATGGTGGTTCTGGAGTAGAGTACTGAATACCCATTGATAGCAAAAGAATGAGCAGATATGTCTTGGAGAAAGTGAAGCTGGGTTGCTATTTGGAGGCAAAGATGGTGAAGCTTCATCTCTTATACTTGCACATGCAGTTAGATAAGGCTATTCCTTGGAACGAAACATCATGCTTGGAAAGGCAGAGGGTCAGTGAAGGAGAGGAAGACTTCTAAAGAGATGGTTTGACACAGTGACTTCAGCAATAGGCTTGAGTGTGTCAGAGATGAGGATGGCACAGGATAGGGCAGGGTTCAGGCCTGTTGTTCACAGGGTCATTATGAGTCATACGTGACTCAATGGTACCTAACAGAAACAACAATCATGAACATTTTGACAGGTATCTCTTCAGTCATAGTCAGCAGGGTATAGACTCAAGAGAAAAACAGATGGGCATTGTGTGTATAAGAAGGAATGGTATCCACTTCCTAAACAACATGCCCCTGGAAACTCTATTAACTTTAATAAATGATGATAGTTACAGAAAAGCTTCAGACCTTTTGTTCATAAGGTCATTATGAGTCGTGCTTAACTCGACAGCAATCAACAACAACAACATTGTGTGAGAAAACTGCTGATGCAGACTGAAAACTCATTGCTGTTGAGTTGGAATTGAAGGACCCTCCAATAGGTATTTAGGAGGATATAAATCACACAGGTGGATATTGCTCATTTTTCTCTTATGGAGTCACTGGTAGATTGTTGAACTGCCAGAGAGGTCTGCCTTTGGATTAGCAGCACAGCTCCTTACGGACTACACAACCAGAGTTCCTCAAGAAATGTTGAAGTAAATACAAAATGCACCTGCCTTGTTGAAAGGGAGATAAGAGGCATCTTTCAGTATATTCTACAAGGTGCCCTGATCATTGTATGATAAGTGAATGAATGATGAACAAATGAATGAATGAAAAAAGCAGCTTGTCCCAAGGGTCTAGAACCAGATACTAACTGCAACATGAGTAAACCTTGAAAATATCATGCTGATTGGATGAGCCAGATATTAAAGGACCAATATTGTATAATTCTACATAAATGAAAAATCAAGAGTAGACAAACAAAGAGAGGTCTATTAGTGGTTACCAGGGGTAGGATGGAGGAGATAAGAGGGAATCATTGCTTAGGGACTACAAGCTTCTGTTAATGGTGACAACAAAGTCCAGAAACAGTGGTAATGGTTGCCCATACAATTTGATGAATATAATTAACATTGCTGAATTTTACATGTAATAAATGTATATATCTCACAATTTTTAAAATGAAAGAAAGAACAAGAAGTAGAAACTCGCATTCCAAATATTAGAGATAACACTAAGATCTTAATATCTGTGTTTTAAGAGCCTAAAGACTGTTGTTGACAAAATGCATTGTTTTTCAAGCTTACAAATCAATCAGTTCCAACTCATGAGGACCCCATGTGCCACAGGGCAGACTTGTCATATTTGCCTAAACAGATGAGCAGGACTGTCTTCCCTGGTGCCCAAAGGTGGATTTGAACCATCAAGCTTTAGAATAGCAGCCAATTGCAAAATTCTTGCACATAAAGTTACATCCCAAGGAACACCTAAATCAGGTGGGAAAACCATACAGAAAGATCCTGTGATTGCATTCTAGGACCTCTAAGATTTCCCAAGACAGCATCTTCAGCTCTGCTAGGAGTGTGAGATTCAGTAGCAAGATCTAATTCCTGGTCCTCTAGAGCCTTAAAAGGCATTTGGACAAGAACAAACTGGGAGGAGGGTAGAGAGAATAGTGCAACAATGAATGAATGGAAACCCAAAATCTCTGTAAATGTTTATGAAAATTA